>NC_092706.1:4319612-4662112 GCF_964275005.1 Diadema setosum
TCACCCTGTGTACATACACATTAAACAACCATGCATACAGCCTTGATACATGTACATAACTACTTGTGTGTACATTTGTGACACCATCCCCCATGGGAAAAAGAAAGCCTTGCCGTAGCAAGGGTTTCTTTTACCTTCACAATTTCTCATTGTTATTTGCAACAAATGTGAGGTAAAATCCAAGTCAAGCAACAATAATCACATACTATCACATGCCTTTTGAATAGCTGCATTAATTCCATGTTCTCTTTTCATGGATACCATTTACAATGATATTGCTTGGATTCTCGAAGCTTATACAATCATGTCAAACTGTTTTGCATACATTAATGGATATGCTAAACACATACACTGTAAGTGATATGCCGGTGAAACTTTTCACCCTTAACTTCTACTGTGCTATCCACTATCTATGTCACACCAACTGACTTTTGGTCATAGCACTCTTTCAACATATTGACATGACACATCCTCTGTTCTTTGCATCTGTCTGGTGTACTGATCACATAGTTCACATCATTGAATTTCTTTTTGACACAGTATGGGCCACTGAACTTGGCTTTCAGTGGTTCACCTTGTATGGGCAGCAGTACAAGAACTTTGTCACCTGGTTTGAAGGTTCGGGCTTTGGCATTTTTGTCTGCCTTTCTCTTCATAGAGTCTTGTGACACTTTCAAGTGTTCCCTAGCTACCTCACAAGCCTTTGAAAGCCTTTCACGAAACTTTGACACATAGTCAAGTAGGTGGACCTCATCATCCTCAATCATGAATTTCTCTTTGATGAGCTTCAGTGGGCCCCTAACTTCATGACCGTACACCAACTCAAATGGGCTGAAACCCGTCGACTCATTTGGGGAGTCCCTCGTTGCGAACAGCAGGAAAGGGATGCCCTTATCCCAATCCTCGGGATACTCCTCACAAAATGCCCTAATCATTGTCTTTAGGGTCTGGTGGTAGCGCTCCAACGCACCTTGGGATTGGGGATGATAAGCTGACGACTTCAGCTGCTTCACACCCAAACGATACATCACCTCTTGAAATATGCCTGACATGAAATTTGACCCTTGGTCAGACTGCACTTCCTTGGGCAACCCATACCTAGTGAAAAACTGCACTAGAGCATCTACCACAGTCTTGGCAGTGATATTTCTCAATGGGATAGCCTCTGGAAACCGTGTAGACATATCCATGATTGTCAAGAGGTACTTATGACCCGACCTAGTCCTAGGCAAAGGTCCAACACAGTCGACTAGAACCCGACTGAATGGTTCTTCAAACGCAGGTATCGGAATCAATGGCGCCGGCTTCACCGAATGCTGTGGCTTACCAGCCACCTGACATGTGTGACAAGTCTTGCAAAATTCAGCCACATCCACATTCAACCCTGGCCAATAGAAATGTCTCATGATCCGATCCTTTGTCTTTCTGACGCCTAAATGGCCGCCAACAGGTAACTCGTGAGCAATCCTCAAGATCTCACCGCGGTAACAGGGAGGGACAACAACTTGACGGACCACCGTCCAATCCTCATCAGCTGGCCTATGGGGAGGTCTCCACTTCCTCATCAAAATGCCGTCTTTGACATAATAGCACTCAGGGACCTTTTCAGCCTCAGCCTCAGAACACGCCGTCTGAGACAAGCCTTTCAACTCAGAGTCTGCCTGCTGTGCCTCAACCAAGGAAGACTTGCTAAACAGCCCATCACTGTTAGCCTCGGAGCCTAATACAGCAACCCCATCATTCAAATCCTTGAAAAAGGTTTCTGCCAACCAAACACCGGAATTCTCCTCCACATCAACAGAATCCGCATCATCTTGAACAGCTCTACGAGCCTGAGACCTAGTCACAACACAATCTGGGAAAATCCCAGGAAACTCCTCCTGCAACTGCTCAGTTTCAGCAACCACCACTGGTTTATCCGAAACAACTGGAGACGCAACCACCTTGTCCCCAGCCAAGTCATTCCCCAACAAAAAGTCAATGCCTACCATGGGCAACTCAGGAACAACTCCAACAGTGACAGGACCAGAAACTAGGTCACACTTCAAATCCACTCTATACAGTGGTACTGACATATAACTGCCATCAACAGTCTGAATCAAGACTTTTGCATTCACTGCACTATCTGGTGGAAAAGTCATACCACCATCCACCATCAACGACTGAGAGGCCCCCGTATCCCGCAGGATGACCACTGGCTTACCTGCCTCACCAGAAGTACATGGGGTCACCTCACCATCAAACAAAAAGCTACGATAGCTCTCATCCACCTGCTTCAGCCTATCTTTGAATTTGGGAGATTGACTTTCAATGGCCTGTGTTTCACTGAACGGGACACTATTTTCTGGTAGGACACTTTTTGACATGACAAATCCCATGTCCTTCTTTGTTTTGTTTTGCAACTTCCAACACTGTGACTTTACATGCCCTGTCTTGTTACAGTGAAAACATTTGATGACATTTGCACTTGTACTGGACCCTTTGTCAGATTGAGGCTTTGGTACCGATGAAGTTTCAGAACTCGTGCCTTTTTCAGAACCAGCATTCTTTGGATTGCTTGACTGATTTTTGTCTCTCTTATTTCCAGAGAAATTCCTGAAAGGTGGTCTGTTGTCATTTCTGTGGGTCAGCTCATACTCATCAGCCATCAAGGCTGCTTTATGCAAACTTGTCACTTTGTGATCATCCAAATGCGACCTCACACTGAAAGCAACACTCTTTTTGAATTCTTCCAAAAGAACAACCTCACGTAGGTTATCAAAATCCTGATCCACTTTCAGGGATCTATACCACCTATCGAACATCATTTCTTTTTCACGAGCAAACTCAACATGTGTCTGGCCTGGTTTGCGGTACGAATTTCTGAACTTATGTCTGTACGCCTCTGGCACCAACTCATATGCATTCAACACTGCCTTCTTGACTGTAGCATAGTCACGTGATTGCTCTTTTGAGAGAGATGAGTACACATCGGCTGCTTTGCCGACAAACACACTTTGAAGGAGCATGGGCCAAAATTCCTGTGGCCAGTTCAAACTGTCAGCCACCTTCTCAAATGACACAAAATATGCATCAACTCTGTTTTCTTCAAACTTTGGCACCAATCGAATGTTCTTGGCCAAATCAAATTCAGAGGGAGCCCTTTCACGATTTCCAACAGTCTGTGCATGAGCCATTTCCATCTCACGCAATTTCATTTGCTGCTCCATTTCGAATTTCTTCATTTCCATCTCTCTTTGTTCTTTCTCCCTTTCTCTTTCCCTTTCTCTTTCTTTTTCCTTTAATTCCATTTCTCTAGCCCTTTGCTCTCTTTCTATTTCTAACCTCATCTTCTCTTTCTCCAGTTCCATTTCTTTCTCCTTCATTTGCAATTTAGCAAGCTCAAGCCGTGTTTGATCTGAAATTTGAGCTTGATCTGGAGTGTCAATTTCTTCTTTGAGCTCCATGTGACCAGCTACCAAGTCAAGAATTTCTGCCTTTCTTACACCTTGTGGAACATCAACATTTAAATGCTGTGCAATAGCAGTCAAATCACATTTGCGTAACCTTTGCAAATCTTTGAGGGACAAATCTGTCCTCTGAACAAATGCCTGAACATCCATTGTACTGATTGACATTGTCACATGTATTACACACAATGTACAATTGAACAATCAACTCAACTGATATTTTGTATGTACCAATATTCTGGATTCCGGAACGTTCCAAATTCTAAGTTTTGGCTTTAAATTCACTTCCCGGACAAGCCCCCAATTTTGTTACGACCAAAATCACTCTGAGAATGATCGCACCAAAAGAAACAATCAACTAATGTTCAGGCGGTTTATTAACAGTGATATTGTGGGTACAGACTCGTAATCGGTTTTCACATCAGTACAATAATGATCAATAAAACAATTACAAATCAATATCACTTACACTTATTACATGCAATATCCCTGGAAATGTCCAAATACGATGCTCGATGCACAAAGGAATGGTCCACGATGCACCGATGAATGATACCTTCGACGTAAATCCAGAGGTGCAGGTTACGATAGTCCAAAATATAAATCCGGGGTAAAATCCAAGTTATGTGTCCACAGCAAAACGTGCAAAATCCAAACGTTATGACGACCACGTTCAGTTGATGTGTTGAATGACGATTCACTTTATAATGTCCAGCGAGGAATCCAGCCCGTCACAGCTTTGCCGCAACAATGTCCGCTGACATTAAAATATGGAGTCTATCTCCAATGTAGGCAAATTAATTCTCTGCAGGCAAAATGTCTCCCAGGCCTTATCTCCACAAACACAGTTTGTATAGCAGGTCAGCAGGTAACACAGGACTGACTATAACAAGTCGTTTCAGAGCCAGAAGTGACGTAACTCTCAGAGCAGAGGTGTTGGGTACTCTGCCTACCTCAGAATTTCTCCTGCTTATATACTATCCATTCACCCCTTTCTAGTACATTCTGTAATTTTCTCCAACCTGGGGCCACATACCTGAACATACTAGCAAGTCCAAATTCCAGGAATCCTGGATGACTCACTGCCTAATATGTGCATAACATCATTGCCAAAATTAACTACCAATCACATTGGGTTACAAGGGCAGTGCCTCACTCAGCCAGCACTTCCTAGAATATTCTGGAATGGGCAAAATCATTCTAGATTGAGTGAGCTATAATGTATTTCCTGTCACATGCATACATGTACTGTAGCTACATTGTATACCACATAGAAAATTCTCCACTGATCTGGTCAGCCTGTATGTACAATATCTATATCATATAGAATGTTCTCCATTAATCTGGTCACCCTGTGTACATACACATTAAACAACCATGCATACAGCCTTGATACATGTACATAACTACTTGTGTGTACATTTGTGACAAGTCTTCCTTAGATGGTATTTAAGAATGTCTTTTAAAAGAGTAGCATGATGATTGAGGGGAAAATGTACACAAGTCTGGGAGGTGATTTCCCAGATCTAGACACCTTCATCAGATAAAACGACAAGATGGTATTAATGGTGACAGGAGTGTGGTCGTACGGCGTGTTGATTGCGCACCATCAGCCATGAACAAGTTAGACACAAATAAGTCTGTTCAGCGGAAACCACATACAACTTGCTAAGTCATTCTAATGAGCAACAGAGTCGATGACAGAGAGCGTAATTGCCGAGGCCCGAAGTAATTTGTCCACTGATGGTGCTGTCTCATCAAAGACGGCATCACGTACCTGTACGAGCACAGCCGTGAAGTCTCCCAGATTTTTTTTTTTTTTCAGGAGGCCCCCTGGAAATTCCAATTTATCTATCTCTCGATATCTTGTCCTGACAAGACGTCGTAAAACTTTTTACTCGTTGCGAATCAAGTGAAGTACACCAAGTATCTCACCGATCTCTCTCTTGAGCTCCACTGGTTTTGATCTAGGGACTGTCTGTAATGTCTTGAGACAGACCTCTACCTTCTCAGTGTGTTCTGTACAAACACTTGTGAGAAAAAGGTGTCTACACATTTTCGCTAGATACCTGTATGATTGTGAAAGCAGGTATCTATTAAAAGTTCAGCTGACTGAGGAATTCAACAAGAGAGTTAGTTTTGACAGCGTAAATGTGAAGACAGCATAGCAGTTGAGATGTGGGGAATTGGGGGAAAAGATGAAATCATAAACTGTTTTTGACTGTCTGTTATTCATCTTGGTGCATTTAAAAAAAAAAAAGAAGATGTTTCCTACTGACATGCATGGACATTTTGGCAAGGTCCCCATATTGAGAAGGAAGGGCTATGCTCCTTATTACTTGCTCAACAGTGAGGTTTAGTTGTAATGGGCAGTTTGGCGTGTGGGCTTGTACCGCCCTACGTCTTAGTGGTACTCAATTACATTTATACAGCACTGTTGGTGGAGAACTCGTTTGCATTGTGTTTGCAGGTAGAAAAAATTGACAGGTTGTTTGTTTGTTGTTTGTTTTTTGTGGAGGATATGACTTTGGTCATAACTTGCATATATTGCAGTGATGAAGTATGTGCTTGACATATCCTGAGACGAGTCATAATTAAAAACATATTCTAGTTCTAGAGAAAATGGGGCTTGTATGACACTTCTCATACAGTCCTGACTCTTGCAACGTCGTGATGGTTTGACCAAGTTAGGATTGGTGTACAATCCAAACGGTTTGTGTAGAGGACTCAGTGACAATCTTTTTTTATATTTGTACAGTTTTTTTCTTTATCAGTCCTTTACTCATGCTATCAGACTTTCATTCAAATCGCTTATTCTAGTGATCACATTGCTGTGAAATGAGTGCACAGTACCTCGCCATCCATTCAGATTTGAAATTTTGTTCATCTCTCTTGTCTTACTTGCATCTTTCAGCCAAGAAACTTCCAAAGAATGACCAAGTGGGCGGAGCCAGCAGCGCGCAGAGGGGCGGATCCAGGGGCGGTGTGGACCTAACGCAAACTAACCAACAGTCGTCAGGGGGCTGCTGCAAAAACTAGCAAAGGGCCGCTGGAGGGACGGTTGTCGGTATCTTATGAGAGACAGTGAGACAGGGCAAAACTCAGCGTGGGTTTGCCCAGCAGCAGCCGACGAGTCAGCGACATATCAGTCAACATTCTAGCAACTAATCAGATATCCCTTTTAACAGCCAACGTGTGTTTCAAATTCCCCTTTGTGATTTTTCAGTAAACAAGTCTGTATATCAAAAAGAATTCAAGTATTACCAACGGTTCTCCTTTCCTTTTCATGATGTGTGGTGTGGGAAAGAAGAAAAAAGAAATCCTTGGACCCTCCCATGCATATGTTTTCATATCCTGAATTGGGTCACAATTGTCAGGCCTGGTAGAGAAAGAAAAAAAATAGCACTCTGTTCCCAAGTACCATGAATTCTTGGAAATCACAAGCTACCCTTTTACAGTTGACTTCTACCCTAGAATACTATTCACCTCTGACTTGGGGGGCGTCCAAAGGCTGATGATACACTGTATTACGCTCATCAGCCGTTATTTGCCAAGTTTTGTGTTGCAGGGTGGGAATCCAAGCTAGGGGTGAAATATTCCACCCCCAATAATGTGGACACAAAGAGAAGCCATCTGTGGAAGGATAGGAGAAAATATTCATGGTTAAATTTGTATGAATAAATGTAAAGATGTGATCACCATCCCACGCAAATCCATCCACAACAAGGGATTCCTCCTGTGCAGCAAGAAATTAACATGTTCATAGACAACAATATGTATATTAAAACAAAATGTAATGGTTGTTGAATATAAATAAGTACAAAAAACAAAGTGAATGTTATTGTAAATATGAATTATATGCTTATTATTTGTATCATGTGTTCCAATATTTCTTTATTCCCATTTCTTTCAAAGTATACCAGTAATCTTGCAGTATAGTTATCACCCTCATAAAGTCTCCTGTGGTTGGTTATTTTTACGGTGGGAAAGAAGTTGCCCTTTATAGCTCCTTGTCTCACTAACATGTGTATGTGTATGGCCTCTATATTTTCTAAGAAATCATTTACTACGGCGAGCGTCAGCCGTCCTTCGATGCCGTCGCAACGTGATGCAGTTCCAGTATACGCCTGGCAGAATTGTAGCTGTAGAGAACTGGTTTCATTGTAGCGAGCAGAAGCAGACGTATCTGTGTGTGTTATATCTCAGCCAGTTCACCCCAGAGTTCCAACCTGTGTCGCTGGTAGATATGTCTGACAAAATGTTCAAGTCTTTTAAGAGTTAAGTTATAGTTGGTGGTTTGCTCTTAGCAGCAAACTGTGTGGTCTGTAGGGAGAGATTGTACACAAGGAAATGGGGACATCATCTTTTTTTTCTTTCTTTCTTTTATTCTATCTCTTTTTTTCTGCGCTGTGGGCGTTCCTCTTTGTGTGTGCGTGCGTGTGTGTGTATGTATGTCTGTAGGTGGCTGGACATATGAGTGAATTTTAAAACTGGTAATTCATTGTTTATAAAGACAGATCAAAACAATCCAGATGCTAATATTTTTATGGTCTACACCAAGTAAACTTGTGGGTGTGTAAGTGCATGTGTGCGTGTGTGTGTGTGTGTGTGAGTTTGTTTGTTCGTTCTGTTTGTGTATGTTTTGTTAGTGCAAGCACACTCGATGCACTCTGAAAATGTGTACGAGAAGATCATTAATGCAGCGCTGCACACTGGCACTGGTCCGACGGTTCCTGACCAGTAAAAATTACTGTCAGACCAGTAGCTTTTTCAGGAATGGACCAGTAAAACATAGAAAAACTTGGTACCTACTGGCGAAACAGACAGGTCGGACCAGTGAAAAAAAAAAAGAAAAAAGAGTTAGTGTGCAGCCCTGATTAATGAACGTGGAAAGTAGACCATCCATAGGTATGCATAATTGATCATTGAACTTTCTGCTTTAAATGGCAACAAGAGGCACATGTACATGTCTTTTTTTCTTGTTGCCTTTCTCAAGAGTCCATAGATTCCTTTCTCAGAAGCTGAAATGGTGAGAACCTACATAACAGATCACGCTGACAACTTTTTTTCCATTTTTGTTGAAATCCATCTTTAAATTTTTGCCAGGCTAATGATAAGGAGACATATTTAATTCATACAGGTTGTACGAGATGGGTATCTTTATCTCTCCTTTTCTGCTTTCAAAGTTTAGATTATATACTTGGGATTTGGTCAGCGGTTGTATAATTCAGAGAAAAACTTATTTGTAAAAACCTTAGCCAGATTATGTAGACAAATGATCAATGATATTCTTATGTATTCAGTTGACCAACTGGCTAGATGCGTTCTCTTATTGACCAATTTGATGCACTCTGCTAGAAGGCATTATACAAGCACTGTGCCAGCCGCTGCGATTGACCCATCTTCATTTATTTGAATATGTTCCTATTTTTCTAAACCCCCAGCAATTTGAAGTGTATGGAAATCACTTGCCATGCATTGGAGAATTGAGTGTGTATTCTCTGCCAGCATCTACATAAACAATGAAACTTATCAATACCAATGGCACATACCATTACTTCTGATGAAAACAGACATAATTAGATCTAATTTTGTTTCCAGTTGCCAATGTGAATTCTCCCCATTGCATATAACTATGAAAACTCAAACAGCGGCAGCGCCGTTTAATTTCATTATCAACGGTGTGGCATCAACGCTTCGACGATGCACAGCGCAAGCTCTAGTTGGTCATACACGCAAACATGGAGCATTTTTTCCATCTCAAAACTACCACAGTTTTGTAGATTTTCTTGGGAATTGTTGCATGTTGGTTAAAGAAAGGTCACATAAGTTCTGAAAATGCATTTCTGTTGTGAAGTGACAATCTTTTCAGACTTGATAAAAAAAAAATAAAAAATTAAATGTGGTTTGAATACAGCACATTATGCCCTGCCCATGCCTGATGCACAGTGATTCTGTATTACTGGGTGTGCACAAGAGAACACCGAAAATTCAACCCCGCTTGACCTCCGTGTGTTGCACGCGGGTGCTTGAGATCACCTCATTCATTTTCTAGTAGCATATGACCAGCTTACGCACCCAACCCCTATGACAAAATGTTCACATTTATATGCGATTGGGAGAATTGCTGTGTTGAAAAGGTTGTACTTAAAAGGTGCCCTTTGACAATCTTTGAGATGATAAACCACTGTGATATTTTGCCTTTTTAGCATTTTGTTTTATGAACTTTTCTAGGGAATAGCTTTCTTGCTCGTGTAATATTTAGCAAAAGACATCTTATGCTTTCAGATTGGAAATTTCATGTGGGGGAAGGGGAAAAAAAAGCCATGCTGAATATGCCAATCATCTGCACTAGCTAAGTACTGGTTTGCACTCGGTAAACTTATGGACAATACGAAATATTTATGTGCTTATCTTTGTCTTTTCCTTTTCTTTTGCGCTGAGGACGAGAAAATGGTGTTTCCGAGATTTTATACCCACATGTATGCAGGATTTGTTTATGTCGCATGCTAGTATATTTTAAGTGCATGTAGGATTTTTGTACATTTCTTGTCTCCGGTTCCTGCTGTGTGGGTGGGGAAACACTGAAAGGATTTCTGTACGGAATTAGCTTTCATTTTGTTTTTCACCTGTTTTCATTTTAACCATGTATCACCCCTCCATGCTAGATAATGATCACAGGAAGGGAGATTAGCTTCACATTTTTCGTAGCAAATTGCTGTCGAGGTCTGTATGGTTTCTAGTCACATCAAAAACACAGCAGAGAACTGTAAAGCTACCAGAACAAGCACATGTTTTATGCATCTGACATTCTGGAGTGTGGTGTGGCACTTTAAATCAGCATCGTTGGACAGGACATGCTAGACTTGTTTTCCAGACCCCATGTGGTGTGCAATTCTGTTGGTACCCAAAGAGCACTGTAGCCCTACCCATGTACATGGTGCCAGGTATGTAGTAAGCAGGTTGTCACTCCGTGCCTGTTACGCAGAGGAGCACTCCAGCACCCCTTAGAAGTGTCCTCTGGGGGCAAGACTTCACACATTATGTAGATCAGTCTATCTCACAGATGTGCATATGAACTTGTGGTAATGGCACGGCAGAACTGACCCACAATATAAGGATTTAGGTAGTAAGTGGTCGATGTAAATACGAGTGGGCGAGCGCTGTTTGAGTTCTGTATGAAACCGACAGCAAACAAAGTAAAGCATATTAATATATACTCGTAATTTTGGGATCATGTAAATGTTCTTCGTGAAAAAAAAAAACAAATGGATATTATTTAAGATGAGCTGTTAGACGTATCAGCTAGGAAATGCTAGGTTCATGATTTTGATGATCTTTTATCCTTATCAACATTGCCAGTAGTTTAAGATCAAGGGACTTCAATATTTCTCTTCAGTGATATGCATCTCACTTTGTAAACATGATTGACTACATTTAGAAGACATGGAAAGAAGGGAATAGCAAACTTTTAGGCACTGTCATAATTATTAGCATTGCTTTTGTTGTCTGTATTATTATTATTATTATTATTATTATTATTATTATTATTATTATTATTATTATTATTATTATTATTATTATTATTATTATTATTATTATTGTTATTATTATTATTATTACTATTACTATTATTATTATTATTATTATTATTGTTATTATTGTTATTGTTATTATTCAAATTATTGTTAGTTGTTTCAGTTTTGCTTTTGCTATGTGTTTGTAGAGTATGAAAAATATGATAATGTTCACATTTGGCCCTCTGGCTGCTTAACCTGAAATCCAAGGGATCAACACATGGTGGAACTGCACATTTATCTAAGTAACATGCATTTTTTAAGTAGCAAAGAATTTTAAAAAGCAAGTCATTTGGATTGCATGAAACTATGCAGAATGAAACTTGCAGCAGTGTTTTGTAGAATGGCTTGAGAATTTTCTTTGCTAAGGTGGAACTTGGTGGGGAGTTAGTTTGTGTATTATTTTCTTTGGACGTTCAGACGTTTGAATGCTTGTGTTCAAGGCAAGGGATATTTTGATATTTATACGTGACACTACCAAGCTCTAACTTTAAGATACTATTGTTACAGCAGTGCAGTGTAGCCAAACAGGAATGAATGTTGAATGTATGTCCTCATATTGGAATGGTTTCACTATGTCCCGACATTACAATGTAGTTTAAGGTGTATTTTATTTCTTTTCTCGTCGTAATGTATTGATCATGCTTGTTCTATCCCAACAAAAAAAAAGAAGGAAAAAATGTTGAAGAAAATGATGTAATTTAGAGAAAATTGAATGAAACGTCAATGTGTATACTATTTACCATGTAAAATGGCATATGTGTACTCCGTTCACAGTGCGAAATAAATAAAACAATTTTGCTATGGAACACGGGTCTCTCTGTCATTTCTTGTGTACATGCACTACGACCTGTATTACAGTAGATTTGCCCAAGAACCTCTAGTACTAGTAAGTTGAAATGTCATCGGTACATGTAAAATATGTGCTCCATCATCCAGAACAACTTGCTGTGTAATATGCATTTATATGTATATGTACATGTACATAGTATATCATCATATGATCATACATGTGTTTTGAAAACAAGGCTTCGTACAACAATGTCGTGAGTGGGTACATAGTTGAAGTCAAAGAGTACTATATACCTTTTTGCAAGAAGAGCAAAGTTGGCCATTTGCCACCTTGGACACAACAACAGACATTGTATTGTAAGAGACGATCATTTGGCTTCCTGTTGAAAGATGTTATTGTTGGCCAACTGGCGACATTGGCAAAATGCAACTGCAGTTAAATACACTGTACAGTGTTTTATGTCAGATTCAGTATTATTTGAAATGTACAGATACTGTATACGCCGAATATTTCCCAAGTCAGCTGCTGTTCGCGAAATTAAAGACGCGAAAATATTGACTCTAATGCCGATATGAATGTGACATACACGTAAACATTTCTCCGTTCAGTACAGGACTCCACGAATTTAACGACTCGCGAAATTGTAGGGAAGTCCCGATACGCGAAAATTTAGACTCGTGAAATAAATGCCGTATACAGTACATGCAGACACAGACATGCTGACACAGAGAGAGCCCCAGTGATGTTTTGTACTGCATGCTCTTACATATACATACTCTACTTATGTTGAGTATTTTTTCTCTTGCTGAAAAGATGCATAATGCATATAATACGTATTCAGGGGCGGATCCAGGAATTCCGTAAATGGAGGGGGGGGGGGGGGGGGCTTTGCAAAATGAAAGGGGGCACACACATGCTCCCCCCCCCCCCATTTTTAAAAAAATTTCTTTTGTTTTGACAAAAAATAAAGGGGCACACGCCTGGCGCGCCCCCACCTGGATCCGCCACTGCATATCTGTCATTTTCCTTCCTCTTCTCAGTATCTTAGAAATCCCAAATATCCATGATATGAGATCAGAAAGGTGAATGCTCAACTACATGTATTGCACAAAATATCTACAGGTCAAAATATAAGAAGCAAGGATTTTTTTTTTTTTTTTTTTTTTTTTGGGGGGGGGGGTCAACATCTCTTTCAATGTGTATGTGATCTAGTTATTGAAAGCAAGGAAAAGTTTACATACAATACACATGAATGCTGCTCTGATGATGAGATATTGGTCCAATAGTATCACAACTTGAAATGTCATTTGGAGCTTAAAGATTACTTTTTACTTCACCCATTCTCATCCATGTATACATATTTTTAAAAGAACGGTCACTTTTGTAGTCACCGAGTGAAATATACACTTTGAGTAAAATTAACCCTTATGTAACTAGAAAAGCACTCTGAGAGAGCAGACCTCCGCTAAGCACCTACTTTCCACCAAGGAGATTTTTCTCCTCTCCACCCCTGGGGAAAAGCTCTTTGGGCTCTTCCATAGAGATTGCGATTTCCACCAATAGGTATACTGTACATGCTGAAAAATTGCCCGATTTCCCAATATAGAAGCCTTTGTTACATCATAAACCCTCAGCTGCGCGGCGCGCCTCGCCCCTAGCAGAAAGTGGAGCACGCACTTTAGTACGCGTTTGAAAACCACAAAAAATGCGCAGCTTGAACTCCCAAATTCATTGACCCTACCTGTCAAAATATTAAAAATCCTTCGTAAATTCCGAAAAAAATTTCGGATCATTACCAAAATTTAATCATTTGTTACTTGTGTCATTCTCAACCTTTCCTGTAAGTTTCATCCAAATCCGTTAACTACTTTTTGAGTTATTTTGCACAGAGACAAACAAACTAACAAACAAACAAACAAACCAACGGTTAACGAAAACATAACCTCCCCCCTTGGAGGAGGTAATAATGGCACTCCACTTGGGGGGGGGGATGAAAATAGCAAATTGGAGCAAAAGTATAGGCTAATTCAAGGCATTCAGTCATCCCATTCCATTGTATACTGTTAACACAGAAATTTTCACAGATTTCGGGCTACTTTTGGCTAGTGCAAATTCTGAGACCTGTGAAAGTATCTTCACAATTTTCTCTGCACACTTTGAATGGGTTGACAATTGCATAGCACAAATTCAAGAACCTCTGAATATGTTTTTGAGCCATTCAGCACCAAAAAAAAAAATAATAATAATAATAATAATCGCGTGAAAGTATTAACGTTTACAGTACCAGGTATTTCCTTCAGACATACATGTCATTTTACTGTGCAAAAATTACGACATGACACTGGAATTCAACAGAAGTACATGCATCTTTATTGTCCAATCAAGCAAGATATTGTACACTTGTGCTGTACTTGTAAACTCATTTGGCTGTGGACATCTGTACAAATGGAAACATTGGATATCAATGCATTACTCGGCACGGATTGTCAGAACTGGACTATGCGAGGAGGCCAGCCTGTGGCACTTGAGTGGACAGTCCAGATAACCTCTTAAAGTCTGGAGATGTACATTGTATCCCAAGAGAAAATAGCTAGAAACTCTGTGAATGTGCCCATAGTAAAAGACAATATGGAGTTTGAAAGCCACTCACACACAGTGGGCATATATTGAGAAAGGCACAAAGTGGGCACTGATCTATATTGAGAAAGGTACAAGTATTTGCATGTCTAATCAAATGTATACCCTAATGTTCAGTGGACACTTCTGAAGAGATGTCTGTTATGGAAAGGTGTGTTACACTGCTCCTAAGGCTCTAAATGTATGGGGTTCTTTTTCAGAAAATGCAAAAATGTACTGTATAGAAAGAAACATTGATTTTGTAAAGGGGATTTTTTTTTAATACACAACATGTGTATTTTAGTCCAGCCCACTAAACTATGTTTGTTTGGTTTTTTTTAAGATTCTGATTCCCCCCTCCCCCCCCCCCCCAAAGTACATACATCATTATCATACACTGAAACATCAGCGAGTACAAATTCCAGGTACAGCATACCACTCTGCACCCCGAACCCCAATGCAGTGGCATTATCACCCATTAGTCAGTCATTTTATATAATCGGGCTATTGTTTGCCTATCCAATACACGCGATAAAATCTAGACCGAGAGGGAAATGCCGTCATATAGTCAACATTGTGATATTGGGCACTTTGTAGTTGATTAGCCAATTATTAAGGCAAATATTGCCCCTTCAAAGGTTCCAAAGAGCAATATCTGAAGCTCAAGTTTTGGTCTCCAAGGTTTCATGGAAGCATGAGGAAGAAGACGGGAGCAAAGAACGAAGAAAAGGGAGAACAGAGAAATGTGAAACCCTCGCATTTACACTGCTTCACATTGTCTACTGTAAAGAAAATGTTCAAGGTAATACAGTGGCAGATCGTTACAACGTCAGATGTAGTGAAAAACCAGATATCATGAGGTAATTTTGTTGGTCCCATTCTTTTTTGATATTCTTTGTTTTCCCCCTCTGAATATGAAACAAGATACCTGATATAACAAGGAAATTTTAGAGGCCTCGAGCAGCTCATTATAACGAGGTGCCCCTGAACACGTATTTAAAAAATGTCGCTACAGCGACTGGTTATACCCCCGCCAAACAACATTTCATAAGCTTTGGTCAAAAAACTGAGGAAGTAGTTAAATCCGCAAGATCTTTCCTTGCTCTTCTGCCATTAATATGCCGTTACCATGGCAACGTACTTTCGGGTACTGTCGAAAAATGCGTCTTGCAATGTCTACAACCAAAGGCACACATCTGTACCAAGTTTCATGGAAATTGGGCAAAAACTGAGGAAGTAGTTTGCAAAACAAAATTTTCCATCATTTTGGCTCATAATATGTGAGCTGTTACCATGGCAACACACTTTTTGTCACTGTCAAGAAATGTGTCATGCTGACCTATATCCTAAGACAAACATTCAATATGAATTCCATGAGAATTGGAAGAACACTGATGAAGCAGTTTTGCCATGAAGCATTTTGCCCTATATTTTACCAATAACATGCCGTTACCATGGCAACGCACTTTTTGCCACTGCAGAAATATGTGTCTTGCACATTAACATATTCAGATGAACATCTGTACCTAATTTCATAAAAATTGATCAAAAACTGTGGGAGGAGTTCGCGACGCAAGATTTGTACCCATTTTTGCCCATAATATGCCGTTACCATGGCAACATACTTTTGGGTACTGTCAAAAAATACGTCTTGCACATCTACAACCCAAGGCACACATCTGTGCCAAGTTTTATGGGAATCGGTTGAAAACTGAGGAAGTAGTTCGCGACGCAAGATTTGCAACGGACCGACCGCCCGACCGACCGCCCGACCGACCGCCCGACCGTCCGCTGATTCCTATATACCCCCTTCAAACTTCGTTTGGCGGGGGTATAAAAATGACGGTGTGATCAGGTGACAGTCTTGTACAGGGGAAACCCTTGTTAGGCCTATATAACAAAGTCGCTGGAACTGACAATCTTTCTTGTTGTAAATGTAGACCAGCTAAGGGCAGTAATGGAAAGTCGGGGACCGCTGAAGTCACCTCATTAAATGAAGTACTTCATTGTTAGTGAACTTGTTATAATGGGGTTACCCTGTATACTCACAGTCATATGCATCCCATTTTATCCTATCTTGGAAGAAAATTCATTATACAGTACAGGGGGATCTCGTAACAAGCTAGTACCTTGTTATATCAGGACTAAAAACAGTACTGAGCATATAAAAGGAATAGAACCTGCAAAATTGATTTCATAAAGTCGCGCATCTCACTACATTCAACCTTGTTACAGATGTATGACATAAGGTTCCACTGTAGACCCTGCTCTACTTGTCAGACAGGAGATACATTGTGAAGATGCTGACCATCGCGCCGTGAGTTCTAAGACAATAGGGGTACAATTAATCATTTGCTTTGCGAAGAAAATCGTAGATGAGGTAGCGAGCGAAATGTTGTACACCTCATCTACGATTTTCTTCACAAGACAAACAATTAATTGTACCCCTATCGTCTTAGGAGGTACATTGTATTTTGTGCAGGATATTGACTAGACTGGGTACAAAAGTGGTGATTTGCAACTCCACAAGCATAATTATTGCTCTCAATTCCACTTTACAATTTTGCCATAATGTAAAACCAGAAAATTTGTATGTGCAAGAAATTTTTGCAAATTTTGCTAGGAGCAACGATGCACAAAATTGAAATGCACGCAAAAGTTTTTGTCCCCACTATGCATTGAATGCCTGTGGCAATTCATGAAAATTTCATGCCACGAAAACTTCCGGTTTTACAGTAATCATGTGCATTTATACACTCAATAGACCTGAAGAGAAAGAATTATGTACTTATAGCAATCAAAGGGAATATTTGACAACTCATATAATGACTATGTAAAACAAGGGACTTACAGCACAATAAACCAGTTCGCAGTTCCACTTTGTGCATGAGCAGAAAAAGGTCATTGGAACCAACAGGCACGTTGGTTTTTAAAATTCACATAGATAAGCATTTGTGATGTACAATGATTATTCATTCCTATTCAATCCTTATAAATGGTGATTACCAGCACATCCACCTAAAAATTTGGTATTTGGCAATATCAATAGAAAGAGATAGTCAATACATTCTGTGCAAAGTAATGAAATGGATGCTTTTCCAATTGTGTTATTTGACGGATCATTCTGGCCATCTGGTCTACACAAGTTCATTCTTTGTTTGAACAGGATTGATGAATCCCATAAATTGTTACGTAAAGCGTATGCGCTGAAAACGAGTGCAGCGCCCCTAGCCGACTGAGAAAAAAGAAAGGTCATTCATACCAATGTGCCCATGAGCTAACTGCGAACTGGCTTTAAACATTAAAAAATGGGCTGTCCAACTTGATGACAGCTGTAAACCTGCCCATCGAAAGAAAAACAAAAATAAAATAAAATAAGATAACAAGAGAAGAGAATTACAACATATCTATCCCTTTGTTTGGTTAGTTGAGCACTGCATCTTGCACAAATAGTTTCCAAGTACAGTTACCAAGCTTAGTATTTCGTGTTCTGATTTTATCAGGCATAAAATACCTACACAGCTCATCCTGGTAGCCCCAGGCAAGTGTATACAATGTGTTTATTGCACCTTTGCGCAACTTCATGAATGTACAATTTTCATTGTGTAGCAGTATACAAATCCACATCAAAAACAATAAAAAAAAGACCTCTTATTTTTTAACACAGTAATGCTTTGAATACACACATAACTGGACGGAATATCTTGATTTTGGCTATTTACCTTTGGTAGTATCAACAACTACAAAAACACAACAACAGCTACTTGAGAATTTTGAAAACAACCATTCTTTTTTTGTTTGTGTCAGCAATGGATTTTCTTCCACACTCACTGCATGTACATACTATATGACCATCTTGGAATTTTTTTTTTTCTGAAGTGCCAAGTAACCATGAGTCTTGAAATCCTGTGATTGAAAGATATCATTGTAGATCATAAACCATATGCACAAATCCCTGTGAGTCCATAAGTGTTTTATGTTTCGTAAGTGTGTAATGACATTTTACACTCAAATTTAAAGTTAGTTGACACAGCTACGATTAACACGAGGATGACGACATAGGTTACATCACTTAGTGATTGAAAGCACTGATGCCAACATCACAGCACAAATCCATAGAACTGACTGTGGGATACTGTAACTGCTGCGAATGCACTGGACTGAGCAAAAGGGTCAGCTGTCGGGAAGTACAAAGTTGAAAATTCACAAAGCCTGAAGTTCGTGACAAATCAGAAAGTTGTTCTTTCACAACTGGCAGCCGTCAAGCAGGACAGCCATGACAGTGACATTATCCTGCGACCCCGCCAACAGGGCACTTTGGACCAGTCTCTCGCTGACCGTTTGGGCCATCATACGGTATTCCTCCTTCTTGTCCACAGCTCCGAGCCCTTCTGACAAGCGAGACTTGGTGTACAGCGTGTGCATCTCAGTCAGAGTATCAATGTCTGCCTCGTTGCCATCCTCACAGAGAGCGGAGATCATGCTCTCAAAGTCCGTCTTGACACTGGCCACGTCGTCATTGAATTCCTCCTTGAAGTTTCTCAGCGATCCTCCGTCCGTTCTGCTGCCAGCCTGGGAACCCTCTGTTCCTGCCTTCACACGGATGCCATCTTTCGGACCGTTCTCCTCATCTACCACACTCTTCTGCTGGTCCGACTCCGGCTGATCCCCATTGACTAGGGGCTGGTTCCATGTTATCTGGGACTTGCTGTCTGCATCCTCCTCATTGTCCTCTGGAAAGGCATCGGGGTTCCTGTACTGGTACTTGGAACCAGCGCCATCTGCCTCCTCTGCCCCATCAATGTCAATGTGCGAGGCCTCGGTGTTGTCGAAGGCAGTCTGACCCAAGCTTGCTTCAAGGCCACCAACAGCCGATCCACCAAAGTCCTCCCCGAAGGTTGTTGCCTCGGACATTTCATACCCATATCCATCAGGAACTGTAGCGATCCCCGACTTGGTGTGCTGAACTACAAGAGTCTGTTTCACCAAGGATACCACCTCGTCATCTGTGAGAACCTCCCAGAGGCCAGCCGTTGCCAGGATGATAAACTGGGCGTGCTGGTCAATCTTGACACTGGTGGTGTAGGGATCTGGGATGACTGCTTTCTTAAGATGTGGATCACCATAGTTACCAAGTCCTCTGGTGGTGTCAAGGATGCCATTGACACGCCCGCATGTGCCCCCTGCTTGGACTGATGAGCCAGCCTTCTTGACACGTGATCGCTCTTGGGCATTGCCAGGAGTGTGGTCCCGGGACAAACGGTAGGCCTTTCCAGCTCTGCATAAGACGGCATGGGTGTTACCTGAAAAGGAAAATGGTAAGAAGGTATCCTCATTCAGTCATTGAGAGTACTGTGCTGGAAATCATCTGTCAAATTTATAAACGAACAATCTAAACAGTTTGTTTGCCAAACATTTCAAAAAGTATAGTCAAAAGTAGTCCTTTACTGATCTGCTGTGGCTGACAAAAAAACATGGATACCATTGTTGTGCCCTTCTGCATGGTCTCAAAAATGTTTATCCAACTTTTGATTGAGGATGAAGTGACAAAATGAAATGAGTCACATCTTGGATCGAAATGTGAATGACCATTGCACTCTGTTGTGAGGTGTGGAAACATTCACCAAGTTTTGCCTGAATGCTTATGGCATAACCCAGTCCCTTACAGTAAGAGGTACTAATGTACAGTATGGGGTAAATATTGCAGTGAAATCAAGCTGATTAGAAATGTTCACATTACGAGCTACCATTTATCCTGCATGAGCTCGGAATAAACTTAGGGTCTTGATACATGCTGCTACCCTTTAAAAACAGCTTCATACTCCGTCCTGGTTTTATTGTCATTGACAAAGCAATAAGATACTAAAAGCAAGTTGTCAAATGAGTTACAGCACAAAGTCTTACCAGCATTAGCAAGGTGTAAGACACCAAGTTCCTGTAAGGGTGGTAGCTCTTTGTCTTTGGTCTCCTCATTGTCATTCCCACTATGTGTTTCTTCCTCCTCCTCCTCTTTACCACTTTTCCTGGTAACCGTCTCTTCTTTTTCTTCAATTGTCCTCACATCCTCCTCCTCTTCCTCCTTCTTTTCTTTTGTCTCTTCCTCTTTATCCTCTGGGGCCATAGAGTTTTGAATGACTAGAGTGAGGGCTGAACACCCACTCCAGCGCACCAAAGATGTTTCATTTATCCCATAAGACAGATAGCGATCAAGGGAGGTGTACGCTCTGTGAAACGCAAGACCCATTTTCTCCGACTCGGGATCACGGTACTTCTTTCTGCGCGCGGGTGTCTCCCCCTCTTCCTCCTCAGGAGACGTCTCGTTCAGTTTCATCAGGTTGCTCTCACACGTGTGCATGATCTGCTGGATGATGTTCACGCTCTCCTCGTGCAGAATGTGGCGGAGACTGTCCCGCCTCACCACCACGGACTTCCGCTCCAGCTGGTAATCGCTCAGGTCGTTTTTGTCCGCGAGATTCACGGTGCACGTGCACGAGACGTCCTGATCGACTTTCTGCAGCTCATTCAGCAAGAGGTGGTGCAAATCATTGGCAGCTATGTCTGCCGCAAACCTCCCATTATAGCCATCGTAGATGGCAAAGAAACACCTGTTCACATCGTTGCCATAGTAATCTTGAAACACGCGTGTGTCCTCCATCTTGGACTTCCATCTCTTGTTGTCGTCTGAGCAAAAGCCCACGGCTCTAACACAAGGAGCACTGCAGTTCAGCGCTATGCCATTGCACTCGTAGACTAGATTCTCCTTTGTATGGATCAACTCCTCATAGGTGTCCTCAAGATGTGCCTTGACCATCTCGTACGCTTCATTGATCTTCTGGAGGCGGTCGAAAGGAACAGGGTTGTTGCAGTCGCTTCTTGCATTCAACTCCCTCATGAGCGCTTGCCGCCTCTTCAGGAGGGATTTGACATTGTCAGGCTGCTGACTCCCCTTGTATCCCAGCGTCGTCAGAGCGCTGTGGAATGCCCGGTGCTCTTGCGTGGCTCTGACACTGATGAACTCCCGGCAGCTGTCACAATAGATGCTGATGTCCGGGTCCATAGGTCTCTCAGTGATGACTGTCTCGGGGGTTGGGGGTCGTATGATGTTGCGTGTCTTGATTTGAAGAACCGATGGAGCTGGCCCGCCGGCCCCACCCCCTCCTCCAGACACAGAGGAGATATCGCTGCTCATCTTAACAGGCCGCACCTTTCAATCTGCAATGACATAAAATGCACAGAAAATCACAATTTAACACAGAGTTTGAGAGTCTACATGTCTTGCTGCAAAACACATGCGTGTATATACTGGTACATAATTTGAAGCTTATAGCTGAACCAAATTTCTAGATTTTTTTTTTCTGGTCAGAAATAATTGTTTCCTGGGGGTGTTTGTTAACAGCAGTGGATGTTGTACAACTATGCAATCAAGAAGGTTGAAAGTTAGTTTCGCGAGTACGCCTCAAGGGCATTCTGATGACAAGTGCAAGCCTGTAATTTTAAATGAGTTCTGAATGGTTTTATGGCCAGAAAGATGATAAAAATATCTTGGTTGGTATTGTGTTTTGCTGTATTATCCTGATGTCAATTTTTCTCTGGACTATACATGTCTGTGTGAGGGAAAAGGGGCAAACCAAACAATAATTCCCTGGACCCTGGACCAAAACTGACAGAGTGCTTATGCCACTTTGCAATCACTAACTGCAATTACCATTACCTGCAGGTAGGCCTGTAAACATATTTTTTCTCCACTATAAATGTGATTGGAAACGCACTACTTTCAGTGATGAAGGTTACAGATAAGCCACATACATGTACATGTAGGTCTATAGAGCTTCAAGAGAAGAGAGGGGGAGGATAAATACACACACACACACACACACATGCAATTTTCTTACAGGAAACCAAAGCCCAAACATAGAATGAGTGAAAGGAGCAATATTAGTAAAACACATCAGTGAAAGTTTGAGAAAAATCAGACAGTTAAGTCCTAATTCAAAAGCTAAAATTAATTTCTAAGCTTTCAGTGCCATCACATTATCACTGGATTACTCTTAAAGTAGAAACATTTGCAATCTGCTCTCAATCAAAATCAGTTTGGTTTGCTATAACTTCTGCTACACAATTACAATCATCAGCTGAATAAGTGTTTCTAGACAGGTCATCTGGTTATTACACCAAGCAAGGTCTTCTCCAGACATGAATGTCAACGGACCACCACCAATTAAGGGTTAGACTTGACGTTAGCAAGTACCATAGTTTTGGGGAAACTCAGCCTAGCGGGTAAACTCAGCCACTAGCACTCTCATAACAAGTGCCCGAGTTTACCCGCTACTGGCGCTAGACCGAGTTTACCCATAAACTACGGTATGATTGAGGGTAACACCTATCACCACCCTAAGGATCTGCTGCTCGTTTATTCCAAAAGTATAGGACAAAGTCGCCTACCTTTTGCCTCAAATATGCCGTAAATACTGCAGTTTCAAATCTCATGACCATCCTGTTGATTCTGAATCTCCATATAGTCAAATAATGCCATTTTAGTGTGTGCAATGCATTTTCTTTGCGCGGCTTAAAAGGGTACCTCAAGACCAGCACCCCCTCCCTTAATAGGTAACAGGCCTACATTAACCCCGTTGCGGGGCACTGGGTACACGTTGTGGTCGCTGTTGCGGTTAGGCCTAACGTTTACACATGAATTTCACAGTCATGCGTAGTGTTCTTATTCTGAATCTTAAT
Organism: Diadema setosum; assembly: GCF_964275005.1. Taxonomy (NCBI): domain Eukaryota; kingdom Metazoa; phylum Echinodermata; class Echinoidea; order Diadematoida; family Diadematidae; genus Diadema; species Diadema setosum. Next base: position 4,342,781 of record NC_092706.1, read on the forward strand.
TTACTAAGCGGATGTGTAACTGAATCGTGTTAAGTTTAGTTCGTTAGTTTGTTTATGACTATGAGATTGTTTTTCGTTTCTTCATTTGTATTATTTTCAAGGCTTATGGTGCTTATAATCCCACACATACCTTTTCACTCTTACTGAAATTTACACGCTAACGTACCCTGCCAATACGTAGTACAAGGCCCTTTATCAAATATTTTCAGTAGTAAAGGTTTATAGTAACAACCATCACTAGACTCTACATCAGTGTTACTACTAAATACTAGACGAGAACTGATGGTATCTGTCTCGTCACGGTGGGCTTCTTATCTAATGTTGGGACATGTAGGCCTAGATCTAGTTCGTTGATGGTCAGCCGCCCGTTTGGCTGACCATGTCCCAACATCAGATAAGAAAGCCCACCGTAAAGAGACAGATACCATCAGTGTACCGTGTTACCTCAGTGACCATTGGTGACCTACGTGTTACCAGTCCCTTGTTGTTGTGAAACCTAGGGATTATGCAAGAGCTCAGAGACCTCCATGCGCATTCACAGTAGGCAACACCCCTACAGCAGCTACATAGCAGTTGTTACAGCTTAGATGGCTAAACTTTATTGTACAGCTGGACTGGACGGAAACTACTAAAGTTTACTGGGTAAAGATACTGCGCTGATTCTCTTTCTGCCAAAGATCCTACTTTTTTTTACCATGTTTACGATCTTTGTTTCTGCCTTTGTCATATTTCAGTTTGGAAAGTTATGTTATAGGTCTACAGATTCTATACTTACCTTCCTCAGAATTTCGATAGAACTTCACGTAGGCCTAGCCGAAAGAGAAGTAAGTTTATCCTGAAAACTGACATCTGAACGGGAAGAGGAATGAATGTCAACTTACATTTGTGGTGATTGTGTACGTGTGTGTAAACGCCTGAGCTGTGCATGCAGTGCATGTGAGCAGCTCAAGCTAGCTGTATAAATGTGCTAGCTAGTGTGCAGTGTTTGTGTGCGTCTTGTGAATCCAAAATACTGGACTAGAGATGGCGCCCTCTCAAACAATTTCCTCGTTTCCATGGAAAGTCTGACCAGGGGAATGCCCCTCCTCCACCTGACGGATCCGTTGGCTCGCTCTCGCACAACGAGGTTTTTTCATTGCGCTGACGGTCAGACCGTTTTCACTTGCTTTTACATTCGCGATAGTTTACATACTAATGCAAACAGTTAGAAGGCAAATGAAGTATGCTCTTCTCTTGTATTATCCCTCCATTAGATGTGCCATTTACCGTTGTTTAAAAGCGACAGCGTTATGAATAGACCAGCATCGCGGTAATTTCTGTCATCAATTCACCTTGATTTCTGCACAGTACACAGTAACTGACCTAGGAGATGAGATGGAAAAAAATATAGAGTACAAGGTTATATTATTAGCTTTAAAACGACGGGCAACATCAGATGAAAAATAATGATGGGAGAGGTAGGTACGCAGTTGTATTAAAAGATAAATGAATATATTTAATTATTGAATGAATTAATTGGTTAATTAATTAGTATCATGATAGATAAAACAAGTTTAAATATCAACTGAATTAATTATTCATCTGATAAATAGTTGAATAAATAAGTTAAAAGATAAAGAGTGAACAAACTAGCCACACACCATATTCTATTCTCCTTTATGAAATGAATTGTTGCTGTCAAAATAAGTTCCTTTTAATACAAAACATCAGGAAAGAAAAACTCGGTCAGCTCCTGTTCTACCAGCTACCATTTTCCTGTGGGGTGATCTGGGAGATTTGCTTTTTCCTTGTGCCAACCTGTCATATTTGCAATACATTAAAAAGAATTGTAAACTAGATCTAGTTCTGTAATGGTATTGTTGTGTCATGTGGGTAAATATATTTTCATTTTTTAAAGATAAAAATAAAGCTTTGTGTCATGAAATTCATGAATATAGGCCATGATATATATTTTTTGATACACTTATTCATTTAGATATGTTAATAGGAGTTTATTCAGTATGATTTTTGTTATCAAATGAAATTAAGTTTGCTTAGTATGAATTCATATTGTCGCATATTAGATTAAAAAAAAAAAACCTTTATGCATACTTACAAAAAAAAACACAACTACATGTTTTTCATGAATTTGAAATCATATAATCTTTTCATATACACTCTACTTTGTTTCATTATCATATCATATTGTCTTTTTATCTATTCTGCACATCACATACCTTATAGTTTACCTTTTATAGCTTTGCCAAGAAGGTTAGATTTTTTTTTTATTATCTTAGCTTTGAATTACAGTTATTTTAGAGTACTTATATATATTAAATTGTATGAATGACTATTATTGTAAAACATGTGCAATTCAGCCTTTGGCTGCCAGACATGATTTTGATAAGACCTGTATTGAATTGGCTTGAATTGACCTATACATTCATCAAAATTTTCTGGGCCTGGAAGAATCCTAAAGAAAAAAAAAAAAAACACTTATATATATATCATTGGCCCTAGGTCTTTCATCTGACATTAGTCCTCACCTGCAATGAGCAAAAGTCCACTGACCTCACCTGTGCTCATGAATAAGTGAAGAGTTTAATTGCAGTACAAGTTAACTCCTTCTTAATGTGAGCTATTTGTGATTAAAGCTGCTAAAAATACAAAGCAAATAAAAAGATGGGATATTCTTAATCATACCTTCAGAAATATTTCTTACTATGTAATGAATAAGTAATCACTGGGAAGGTTTTATTTTTCTCTGATGATGGACTTATTCAAAAATGTTTAGAAATTCTGTTTTTTATGATCAAATTCTTCAAGTACTCACAGCTTATGTTTTGTGTGTTTGTTTGTTTGTTTGTTCTTTTAGTCTCCTGAAGATCAGCAGAGGAGACTAATATTTGCCCTTTGTCTACAAGTGTATAGCAATCTGGTATACAGGTTCCGTACAAGGTCTAGGTCTATTATTATGGCAAAAAGCCATTTCCTAGTTCCACTTTGCCCATGAGCAGAAACAAAGGTCATTTATGATATCAGGCTGGTGGATTTTAGATTCACCAAGATAAGCATCTGTGATGTAATTATTTTTCATGCAATCTTCATAAATGGTGCTTTCCAGTATATCAACCTGAGAGCAACTAAATGTTCATTAAAGCCATGTATTTGGCAATAATGATAGAAAAAGCTCATGAATGCTTTCAATGCAAAACAATGAAATGGTGACTCCAAAAATGAGATTACCTTGTCTACACAATACCATTCTTCAAGTGGACATGAATGAAATTCAACAAGTTGTTACATCAAAGCAAAATGAGTGAAGTGCCCATCAACTGAGAAAAAAAGGAAAGATCATTTTGGGAAATGGACACAAGCTAATTAGAAACTGGCTTATTTCAGTATCCCCCTGGCCGGGGAACCATCATGGAAGACAAGCATGCTACTTGGCAAACTGATGACAAAACATTTGCTCCTGCGACATTTGTTCCGCTCTTATTTTCTCCAAGGACCTAGGGTTAGGGTTAAGGTTATAGGGTTGTGATAGAGTTCTAGACTTAGTTTGATGTGAGGATCAAGATTAGGGTTAGGGTAAAATCAATATGTTTGTGGGTAGAATTTATGTTTGGCTCAGCGTGCAGATATTTCATAGGAGCAATTATTGTCGCAATAGCAAATGTCATGGAACCTGGCAAGCTTCCATGAAATTCCACTTACCACTGTAGATTCCCATTTGCAATAAACCTATCTATCTATCTATCTATCTATCTATCTATCTATCTATCTATCTATCTATCTATCTATCTATCTATCTATCTATCTATATCTATGTATACAAATATTTGGGGTTTTTTATTGTATTTTCATGGTATGTCATGAAAGAAAAATGGTCCATCTGATTTCAAGTAATACTGTATACACCATATATTTAGCAAGTCTCTCTTTTTTTTTCTTTTTTTCTTTTTTTTTCGCAAATCGGGACTTTTTGACAATTTTGTGAGTGGTTAAATTCACAGTCAGAATCAGAGTAAATATTTTTGTGTGTTGTTAAATTCGCAAAAGGACCCGACTCGCGAAATTACGTGAAAATAAAAACCTTGTGAAATACATGGTGTATAAAGCAGTTACTGTACTCGCAACATGAGCATGATCTACCGGGTACTTGGAGCAACCCGTGTTATTGTGTTTGGTTTCAACATCTGGACTTTGCAATTTTCCCCGATATACTTTTGTTTGTCTACCATTGTCTGTATTGTTGATCTTAGATTCACAAGTAGTCATGTCATCACTCAATTTGTAATGTCTGTATGTTTGAAAATGAAAGAATGTGATAACTAGCTTTAGAAAAAAAAAAATTAATGTTATCATAATGAATAATGGGTGGAGGAAGGATAACATCTATGTACACTTCACTGTTGTGTCTAATAACAATTGCTACTTGATAATAACAGTGAACTCTTATAAAGAGCTACTACATGTACTACATTCTAGCCAAGATACTCATAGCGCTACAGAAACAGAAATGAGTATGATATGGTATGTGTGTATTTTGTCCTTTTTTGCAATTTTGCGTATAGTTTCTAATGGTAAAGATTTATTCCAAAAATGTATATCTTTGATTGCAATTTGTAGCCTCTTCATTTGTAAGGGAATCAGCCTTGATAAGTCCTATGTGGTCTTTTTCTGATTCCTGCACATGCTAACTATAGCTGTTTGCATCATTCCTTTTGTTTCCTATGTAAACGTTACGTGCAATATGTCCGTGTACGTGTATTTGTGTTTTTTAAAATACTTTTTAGCATGTGGAATAAATAAAATTGTAATTGTAAATAATATCATGAAACATGGAACAATAGAACAGATAAGCAAACAAACATATACATAATTGTCAATGTAAATCAAAAAGGTCAGTTTTAAGGTTCAATTTGAAAGCATTAATAGAAGGTGCTTATCAGAGAGGTATTGCAAGATTATTCCAAAGTTTTGGGCCCATGTATGAAAAAGCACAACCCCCCCCCCCCACACACACACACACACATCACGTTTGATCTGCGGTGTCTGCAAAAGTTTTGAGTTAGATGACGATGAAAATGAGAGAATGAAAGAGTATTTCGAAGATAGGCAGGGGCATAATGTGTACAACATATGGTAGACAAGGAAAAGAATCAAGAAGGTAATGTCTTTTTTTCTTCAGGGAGCTCGTCAATGGAAGGCCAGAAGTACCAGGGTAGTATGTCGTTTTCTTCGTGTAGCAGAGTAATCCAGCTTTGTACTGACTAACAAAGTAAACATCACAATGGTGTCATTTCTTGAGAAACCATATTTTGGTATTTACTTTATTCTTTTTTCAATGATTACACCTTACTAACAAACTCATGAATGAAAGGCAAATATAAATAAACAAAAAACAACAACATATTGACAAACATAGAAAATGCAAACAATAGTAATTGCATATTTCCCCACTATAATTTTGAATGATACTTGCAATCGTTAATTCTAGACAATGTCCATATGTACATATACCTCTTTAGTATGTACACCATGTATACCTTGTTTAAAAGAAAGGAATCATAATCACATTAAGAAAAGAAAAAAAAAGTCAACAGAATTCCACAATGATATAACTTTTCACTCTGAAAATATAAAGGTCTTTTTTTTTTTCTTCACAGTAAGACACATGTTATTCAGGATTCAATAGGAGTGAATACATACTTGTATTTACAAAATCTAGATCCAATCTAATCTGTGATTGGCTGATGATCCAATAAGAAATCTGCTTTACATATCAGATGCACTTGAAGAGCACACGGATCACTTTTGCTCCACTGGAAACCCAAAACATCCAAGAGTGATACACAGTTGCCTTTCACTGTCAGGCAAGTAGACTTATGTGCACCCTTGCCAGGCTGCTGAGGCACACGTTGCAGACTCGCCTCATCATGCCCACTTTCCAAACATCTTGACTGATTAACATCTTGACTGATTAATATCTTGAGGAAGCAATTGCAAGTATCAACAGATCACTCTCGACAATCGTACAGCGATGCCCACCATCACAGCATTCAGCAGGCATGACACTCGATGCTAGATATCCTAAAGGAAGATGACTTTCTAACTGCACAGACTAGCTTTCTCTTCTTTTGTTGCTTTTTTTTTTTCTCACATTGCAAATACACTAATTTATGCATCTACTTAAAAACAAAACAACAGACAATGCTTTCTGCTTCAATTGACTTGTGTTACAGGAATAACAGGCTTTAACACTTTTTAAGACGATATTTTTCTTTCTTTTAACCATTCTTTAAACTTTTTAGTTGCTTTTCAGATTGAAATATGTACCTCATAATACCAACACTCCAACAGATTGAAATCGGCTAAACAGGTCAATAACCTGAACACATAGACTCAGAATAATCACATTATCCAAAGCAAATTCTGCTTTGCCATCGTATTTCAATGGCTGTTTTCATTGCACATCTCACAGCTATCCCAATCCCATCAATGCAATGATTGTAATCAATCAAGATACAATGTAAAATCTCAAGGAGTTTCAAATCAATTATATGCTAAGATTTGTATGTGTGTGTTAGTCATTCTATTGCCATCATGCTACTCATTAAAAACAAAAACAAAACAAATCACAAAGTTATTTGCATATTGGTTGCAGACTAGAAATGAAATAGATAAGATCGACTTTCGTACAAGCAACAGAAATCAGCACCCAATTTACTTAAATTATTTATCTTCACTTTTTTTTTTTTTTTTTTTTTTTTTTTTTTTTTTATAGAGGAACCTTTTCTACGGTTGAAGCAATTTACTGTCAGTATCATCTAACAATTTCTGTCCCATCCTCAAAATGTCTTTGTTTAAAGCAGTTTGAAGTATTGGTGACAAGAGATTCAAAATGTGTCCCTCTGAATGGGAAACTTCCTGCATAATCACGAACTGCTTTTATTGTATCTTAGACCTTACTTTCCAGTGACACGTCAAACATGACTTGCGAAGTTAGACGAGAATTTTTCTTTTGCTTTGCATAACCCTCAAGTCATAAGAGGATTAAATAAGAGCATGGAAATGGCAGGGGGGGGGGGGGGAATTGATAATGAAGGTGCATTAGTTTACTAACACTTCCATATATCAAGTTTCCATAATATCAGATATCTGCTCACTCGCATTACTTTTCAAGAAAAAGCAGTCACTATCGCATACACCATAGCTTATCACAAAACACTCATGGTTACGCTCGGTGTGGAATAGTAAAATATCTTTCAGTATTACCATAAATGCACACAGGAGCACAAACAAAATGTAGTTTCATAAAGCACCATGATTGTGGCTGCAAACTGAGATTGAGGCACTCCAGTTAAGAAAGAGGGGGAAAAAATGGAGTTGGAGGCTTGAAAGAAGGCAACAGACGAACCAACCCTCCCTCCCAATCCCCCCCCCCAAAAAAAAAGAAACAACAAAAGCACAAACTCATAACTTTCCCTCAGATTTAACCTGTGACCATAGACCTACAGTGATTGAAGCAGCTTTTGAAAACTAGTGAGGCACATTTTCATGAGTTTTAAAGGGGAAGCAGAAAAGAAAACATATCTACACTTTGTGTGTATGTATGGATATATCTATACATTCACATAAACCACAAACACTACTCTAGTATTTTCTGAACAGTCAATCAAACTTGCCCCACAGCCTATAAAACACTGGAATGCAAGGCAATTTTGACTCTCCAATACTTAACTACTAGTGAAAAGCCAAAATAAGTTGGATGCATTAATACCACCACACCAGGAGTAACTATAGCATGCAAAGGTCCGCAGAGAAAAATTCAAAAACATTTTGATAACTTTACATTACTCTAATTATTGATATTACCCCACAAACAAAAAACACCAATCCAAAACGATCGAGGATGAAAATCTTGATGATGTTTATATTGCCAGTACAGAAATAATCAATGAGAAAAAGGACAGAGGTACATCCCGATATATGAGAATTTCACTTGGTCACAATGCCCTCTGACATTCAGTTTTTAATTAAATAATGGCAGGATATGTAAATGATGATTACGGTGTTATCGCATATCATTAAACAACTACACATTGTACTTGTCTAGATCTTGCTCAATTCAGTATATAACATGAAAAAATATGGCTACATTGTACAGCACAAAGTCTTGTTCAAGGCCATTTAACCCCTTGACCATTACCCCTCAGGCCACTGACCAACTGGCACAATTGTCATGGGGTAATTGTACCCCATCACAAAGGGCAATGTTCAGATAGGGTTAACTTCCCCCAAGGGTTACTGGTGTTAGGTGGTGATAGTCTATAAACTATCGGAAATCCTGGGCATAACCACTGCTTCATCTACTGCAAAGCCATCATTTTATCAACCCCGAAGCTTTGACAGGCTATTGAATGACCCTCCTCTGCCTTTTGTCTGTCCTCCCTCCTGCTCTAATCCCCCCTCCCTTTTACCAGTTGGGCTCCTTGCCCATGTTCCCCTACCATCCCCTTTTGTCTTCTTTGTTCTGTATCCCTAGCACTCCCATTACTGTTCTTGTTGTGAGCAGTCCTTATATGTGATTGCTTTGCTTTCCCTGTCTGTCATTTGGCCTCTGACGTAGATTCTGCTAGGATCGAAAGCTCAGGCCCCTTTTGACTCCATTTTAGTTCACTGGCTCGCCACTATTGGATAAGCAGTTTTCAGCAGCGTTTTTTTGCTACACTTATAAAAAAAATCTTTCACACTTGTACCAGTGATAAAGCATAAATTAACCCAAAATTGAATATCTGCTCTCGACTGACATTCACTATTATATCACCATGATGAGTCCAGCAAAATGACGGTATCAGTTTCACCCTCGGACGGACTTAAACTTACACAATATCTAGGAAATATGGTTGTACAAAAAAGACGAAAGAAATAGACATATCACACATCCTGCATCTAACACATCCTGCATCAAATTAATTAATTCAAACGAAAAAAGAAAACAAAGATTACGCTATCATCATTTCTACAATATTCAGCTTCCATGGAATCCTGAATATGCCATATATTTCGCAAATGTAAAAAAAAAAAATTGTAAATTGTGACTTTTTTTTGAAGATGAATTTGAGAGTGGTTCCAAATCCCTATTGAGAACACAAATGGAATGAGAGGTAAGAATCATCTATTCATTGGCACAAGAAAAGTTTGTGATAAGAGCTTAACTGTGCTGGGGGTGAAAATATATTTTTGGGCTATTAATCTTCATGAATGAGATAATCCAGAAACTTGCAATGGTATAAACAAAGCAAGACATCTCGCACATGCTTAAATTTTGCTTTAGTTCTGTTCATCTCTTCTTTTTTGCTCTTTTTCAAAAGATTCATTCAACTGTTCTGTCATGTATTGTTTCACTCAATTGATAGTGTTTCTTTGGATTCATTCCCCCCCCCACCCCCCCCCCCCCCCCACCCCAAGTGCACTGTACAGAGTTTCTAATTGAGCGATTCATGTGTCACTATATATATATAATACATACAGAGCACAGAAGCAATTCAGTCTTCATCATTAATAGACAATATTTTGGATTACAAGCGTAGTCAAAATTAGTTTATACACTCTTTCTGTTATATATCTCATAGAATAACAATAATCAACTATGTACACACCAGCTGGCTTATGAACAGAATTACAAAGATTAGAATAGTTATTTCAGATATGCTAAATATATCTCCAAATTATGTTATTCACAAACATATTTACATTGGACAGTAGAGTCTTCTCTTCTCCTCCACATGAGACCCATTATTCTCGGATGGATCACAAACACATGATATAGTACAAGGTGGTTGCTCTGAGATGAGTTGTGACCTTCTGCTGCTAACCTCCTCCCTCCCAACACCACCACCACATACATATATGCAAAAGACAAAAAGGCTGTTAGTCCACACAAGATCTAATCCTTTCTTCTTCTTCTTCTTTTTTTTTTTAAACCAAACACAAACAAGTCTAAGTAGATGCCCTCCAGTGTAGAGTACAAATACTGAGGAACCTTGTTATGATGAGCTGCTTGGGATTTCTGAAATTTTCTTGTTACATTGGGTATCTCATTATATCTGTGACAAATAGAAAGAATATAAAAGGAATACGACCTGCAAAACTTCCTCATTATATCAATTATCTCCCCACATCCGACCTCCTTTTCAGGAGGTTCAACTGCACCGATACCAATGGCCAAAGTTCATCTCTCAACACTTGTCCTAAAATCCTACAACTCCCAGTTATGTCATTGCACCAGAAATGAACTAGTCCCTCCATGTGCCCAATGTCGCACTGGCATTTGTCACTGACGACCACATACCTTGAGAGACATCCCTGGAAGGACTTCTTGCCCATTGAGTTTTCACCGGGGGGGGGGGGGGGGGGGGGGGTCGCTAACCACCATTCTGCCCACTTCTTTAACACATTGAAGACTAGTGCGGAGTAATGAGAGTATCACAAGCAGATGAAGTTTTTATGCTGAATGATGCGACCTCTACAAATGTTTGGAGGTGCGGAGCTCAGCGTGACCCTTTCTTCCCTTCCACTGACAAATCATTTGCTCTTTGGATTAAAAAAGAATGGTTGCACACATCTTGAATTGCAGTATTTTGCACCGGCGATTAACCGGAGTTGCATGTTTCGACTGATGGGCCATGGAGTGTGCAACCTTGCTGCTGTGTGGAAGGTCACTCCCAGCAGAATTTGGTCTGCTTGAGGACTCTTTCAGGCATCTGAGCAGTGAGAGCTCCTACTTCTCAAATCTGGTAACAATCAGATTTGCTGGTCACCTGCAAGCCTTCACAGTCATTAGGATGGTCAAGCCATTATTGTGAGACTCCTTAAAAAAAAAGAAAAAAAAAAGAAGAAGAAGCTCCCACTGCCAACAAACTATTCCTCTCCCAGCTAAACATTTTCAAACTTTGGGTGAAAGCCCTTACATTTCCCTGCAGCTGCATTTATCATCTGAGAGTTACTGCTGTCAACCAAAAATTCCCTCACATCGAGCCCTACACCTACATTAAAAATAAGAAAACTCATTGAGGAAAACAGGTATATTGGTGCTTCAGAAGTTGTTGAATACCACAGAGTTGAAACCATCAAATAAATCGCAAATGCAGAGCTACCCACGCCAAACCAAGCTTGAGCAATACCCCTCAAAATGTTGAGCTGATTGAATCAAAAACAACCCAACTATTCCCAGGATGTGATGGACAGGCATTGCTGATTTGTATCATTGAGTAAAAATTCATTTCTGATCATTCATTGAACAGAAACGTACTTGCGGGGTCTGAAGCTCCACAACTTACAGCCAACTACAGGTACATCCTAGCCTCTTTCCTTTCAAAACCATCCTTTCAAAACCATATCTCACCAAACCCAACTTAAGCAGAAAAGGCTCTTGCTCACAACACAGTTTATACTAGTAACAAAAATTATGTACTGTACACTGAAAGTCCGTTTGTCGCAACAGCATTTCCACACAGCATGGGGACTACTCAGAGACATTAGAGCACCGCGAGCGAGACGGGGATGCCAGGTCCCCGACTGAGTCGTCAAGAGAGTTGGCTGAAAGGCGAGATTGTCCAGAGTTCTACTCGACCGGCCGAGAGCAGTCTCCACGAGTTGATATATCAGAAGGCAGGAGGCTGTGGATCGGTGTCGTCTCAAGAGGGAGCTCCAATCTGCGCGTGCTCACGACGCTCGCTAGCAGCAGTCCAGTCCGTTGCCGCTACCGTCCACACTGTGGAGGTTTATCAAGCTCTCCGACTGATCCTTGTCATCAGCCGACGGTAACCTGGAATCGGAACAAAATCAGGAAATGCAGTGAAACTTAACAGCTGTGGGTAGATCTCATATGCTAACATGGTATCTCATACTGTTACACAAGGAATTTTTGCATGCATGAAACTTTCGTGAATTTCGTGAGGAACCAAGATTCGCAAAAGTAAAATGCACGTGAAAGTTCTTGTCTACCCAATGCATTGAATGCCAGTGGCAACGTGAGAAAATTTCATGCAGCTAAAAAGGCCATCAGCTCCATTTTGTGAAAGTTTCATGGGACGAATGTTTCTGGTTTTGCAGTACTGTACGAGCTGAAATTTTTGCGGTGGTTTTATTTTCGCGAATTTCGCGAATCGCCTTTGAACCGCGAAAATAACAACACGCGAAAATAACAACGCGCGAATAATTAAGTTCAGTTAGACCCTCACAACCGCGAAATTAACAACACGCGAAAATGTCCTCCAAGTAGCAATTTGCGAAAATATCTGTACGCGAAAATTTCAGCTCATACAGTATACTCAATGTCATATTATGGGTGGAATGCACAGTTTATAAACAGACTTATATGACTTAACATCGCTGGTGCGTGTTTGGTTCCATTAAACAAATAATGCAGATACAATTAGCCCATAACAGACCACTATAGACAAATTAAGCATGAACTCAGTATGCTGCAACTTTTGAATGTATCACCACTTTACACAGAACCTATGCCACAATATCCTACCTCTCCCCTCTATTGTATTCCTATCTCTTTTCATATTTAAAAAAAAAAAAAAGGTATAAAATGAGCTTCAATCTTTCCAGATGGGTATTACAGTATGACACACTACATGCCACAGACTTGCAGAAGATCTAGCCTGGTCACTGTGCATTGAATATAGCCCTCATCATGGAGTCAATATTCAGATAGGGATGCCTTATTCGTCATTGCCTACCTGACGTGCGGCGTTTTCCGCCGACAGATGGTGCAGATGGTGCAGAGTAAGCAGCTTAGTCTGTGGAAACAGAGGTAGAGACGCTTGATGAGTGCCCACGCTGGGTCCCAGTCATTGTAGTGGGTCAGCACTGCTATGACGATAAACGACAAAAAGACTGGCACACAGCCTAGGATGAAGGTCAGCGTGAAATCCGCCTGGAAGGGTGGGGGAGGGAGAAGAAGAAGAATAAAATGAATGGAATGTACCAATGGGTAAATCTTCACTACATCTGTGTATAGATATTCCTGCTGGATTAACCCCTTCTGGGTCAGGTACTGTGGACAGTGTGTACAATGCTATAGGGTTTTCTGTGTCAATCTGCACTCAAAACATACATAGGGCTATAACCAGAGACAATGATGTCCACTTGTGGACTACAGGTTACTTCCATTATAACAAAGTCCTTGGGATCAGCAGTTTTTGCTTTTTTTTGATACATCAAAATTTCCTTTATTGTATCCAAACAAATACAGTGTATAAAGATCATTTTGGGCTTTGAATTTTACTTCGCTGTATCTGAAATTTCATTATAATCGTGTTTATAATAATGGGATTGCACTGTACCAATCCAGAGCTGATAGCAACATTCTACAAAAGGGAACCGGTGTGAGTGAAGCTAAGTGGGCAGTACTTAAGCTGAGATGATATTGTTTCTTCTCTCACCCATTCAATTTGTACTACAAATAACTCTATGCCTCTCTCTTTCTCACTCATACAGACTGACAGACAGACAAACACACACACACATACACACACACACACACAAACAGACACACACACACACATTCACATGCACAAACACACACGCTACCAGCATTCAAAGCATTCAACATTTTGTCACTCAAACCACATTTGTACCCAAGACTATACGCATTCCATCCATACGCAAGGGGGTGAGGCTAGGGGGTGGTGCTGGCTGGAGGATGGCTCACCTTATTGTAATAAATGTCCACTACCACCGACATGGGAATGGTCAGACTCAGGGACAGAGTGGCGATCAGTGATGACGTTAGAAAGCAGCCCCTGAAGAAAAGCAAAATGTGTAGACAAAGTTATGTCAGCTGGCCATGGTGAGGACAATTGATCACAATCTAATAAAGCTCTTTGCAAAACCAGGCACCAAGTACCAAAGTAAACTCATTTTTGTAATGCACTACTGCATATGGCATATATTTTGTGACAGATTTTTATATTCTCGTGAATTTCACAAGCTGGGTGCTGTTTGTGAATCCAACACATGCCAAAATATTCTCTCTGATCCTGACATAAATGCAATATGCATGCATACATGTAATGGTATGGTACTTCATACAAAATAATACAAGTTAGTAGGCCTTAAGTCTTAGCGAGCCTTCTGTGTAAATGGATGAATGAAAATTTGTAAATGATACTGATTTCTCCATATATCCCTGAATTCCATGGTTGCAAATCTAACCACACACAAAATTTAGCAAAAAAAAAAAAAAGCTGCTGAAAACAGACCACAGATCAACTGTCAACACAGCCAAGCTTGAGACTCCAATTGGCCACCATTTCAATCTCCCTAATCCCTCTATCACTGACACGATTCTACAAGACATCGGATCTTTTGGCACTCGTCCAGACACAGTCCGAACCAGCAGAGAGAAGCTCTGAATGAGACAACTTCACACAATCCAATCCCATGGCCTCAACATCCAGGAGGGAAATGACTAACATATTTTGTGTCATTCCTTACTTTACGCATTTTACCTTATGTACACCTCTTATTCCCAGTTTGTTCCAACTTCTTGTCAGTGTTACTTACATATAGCCCATTTCCACATACACACGCATACTTGCATTTGTTTGCATTTACATTATATGCATATATTTCTCCCTTTTGGAATTTTGCTTTGTGTTGATACTGATCCACTCCTATAGTTTGTATTGCCTTTTTAAAATATATATACGTTGATATGTTTTTGTGCTTTGCCAGGTTTAGGGCTCGCTGCTTGTTCAGCCCCCCTCCCCCCTCCACTCAAGCCGTTGCTTTTTCACTCTTTTCTTTTTCTTTATCCTTCTGTTGTTCCTTACCTTGTTTGATCTTGCCTTCCCATTCATCTTCACCCTTCACAGACTGCCCCCTATGATCCTTGGGATCACTGGCCCACCCAAGCCTTTTGTCTGTTCACCCACTGGCTTTAATCCCCCCTTACTAAATACCTATTTGGCTGGCTGCCTTTGACTTCTAACCTACCTCTTTTGTTATCATTGTTTGACACTGGGGTGTCCTGTGAGACAGTCACAATATCTATCACAGATTCACCATATGCATTGTATGTGACCGTGCATCACAAAAACGAACAAAAAGTTGCACCCCTTGATTTTATGTGAGGACTCAAAAAAAGGTGAATGGGTCAACTGAGTCAATCGTGACTTTTTCATATTTTCTGAAAGAGCTACATGTATCCTTCTTCTACATTATTCTTTAGTTTGGGATCATAACATGAATGGGAAAGTGTGTTTTCACCAGTTTTTCTACAACCTTTTTTTTTTTTTTTTCAGGGAAGAATAGAAAGATCAGGTATGTCTTAGAGTTCCCTTTTCATTTCTTGAAATCCTTTACACACTCTTCACTTTCAAGTCTAATAACATTTGCAGGGATAATGCTACTGCTTTGAAAGCTGGCATTAATCATGGCCAGAATGTGTTAATAGAGCATGCTCAATTTCAGCTTAATCTGATTATCCTTTCATTGTTGTTGCTCAGGTGATTTACATCCTGTGTTTTGCTTCTTTCATTGCACAACTAGCATGGCTTGGTAAAGATTAAGCGCTTGAATACACCCTTTACTTCAGAGCCTGTTTTCTCAGTTCACACTTTTCCAGAGTGTGTGCTTTCTTTCCAATATTTAGATGGGTTAGGGGAGTCCACTTGAATTGAGTTATACATCATTTTAAAGCTTAGAGTCTGCTCTTAAAGAATCTGCCCTTAACTAAAAATCCATAAAAATCTAAACATATGTGCATGGGACACTGCAGAAATGGTGGATCATGCTGCCAAGTCAGATCGGTGTACACAATAAACTTATAACAAAGGTCCTCCCTGTTGGAACCCTTCCATCTATATCACTAGGCGTGGACGATGGTGGAGACTGTTTTCTCCCATGACAAATGTGCTGGAGGTACCACTCACCACAGCCAGAGGAACTCCGACAGGACGGTCCCTATTAGCCCGTTGACCGCCAGGTAGATCCAGACCCGTGAGGAGGGGAGCTGGAAGGGCTCAATACTGGTGTAGTGCAGGATCACCACTCCTGGCCAGATCATCAGGAAGTTGAAGAGGCCGACAAAACCTGCAGGCACGGGACAAAAACGGGAGTTTGAAACATTCATAATACAGAAGCTCACACCATTTACGAAGCACATTCTACATGATGCAGGCCATCACAGACAAACAATGTACCGGTAATGTCAACAAAAATGACAACAGCATTTTGATGCCTCTGAAGTATTAACAATTTGAAGGAATACACAAATGCTACACACTGACACAGTATACTCTCTTCATCAGAAGTCAAATATTTTGGCGAGGGAAAAAAAAAAGAACTGATACAGTTAAGTCAAATCCAAAAGGGCCTAAGAAAACCTTTCGAGTCATGCGAATTTTGAGGTTCCCAGGCGAGCTTGTGGAGCTTGCCCAGGCAGGTGGTGCTGCCCTGGACTGGAGCCGCAGCTGAGATATCAACCTATAAGGCTAAAACCCTTCACCCACTCCATTGTATTGCATCATATGACAGAAGAATAATTTTGACTTTATGCAGTAGATTAAAGACCAGGTAGGGTGAGGATTCATGTGTAGTCTGAGTGGATCAATCTTCATTCGCTGCCCACCAGGGTGTATTCCAAAACCACAAATACAAACCTTGTAACGCCTGTCAGCAAATATGTACATTGAAGCGTACACTCATTAGTAACTGTCGACTCCAGTTGAAATTATTCAGCTGCGTGTGTACTTACATATAGATCAGTGATAAAGCTGTATACAGTTCGTTACAGGGACTCTTGAATATATTGGAGCCAGGCCAGCCTTCCCACTCCATGGTACAGGGAATAATTTTCCTGGTATCGCATAGCAATTTGCTATGCATTTTGGTATAACTGCTATACAAAATGCAATTTGCATAGCATATTCTTCACATAGATTTGTATACCATTTTGTTGAAAATGTATGTCCATCGACAAAAATTGCTATTCAATTTCGAGAAGGAAAATTATTCCCTGTGGTATCCCCCCCCCCCCCATGCTAATGGGTCTTTAAAGGTGCATAGTCCTGGTAGTGTAGAGGGCGCTGTTGATGATACAGCCGATCACCGTTAGCATTGATACGAAGATTGCCGAAGTTGAGCTGTCATCAAGAGTAAAGCGCGTAGGTGTTGCTAAGTAACGTTGCCTTCGTTGTCTTCTCTGTGCATCACGCAGTCTGTAGTAATGCCAGGGTGTGTGCATACAGTATGTGCTTCTTATTATGACATCACAAAAGAAGTTTGCTAAAGCTGTCATCCCCCTCAGCCGAATCATGAGCCGAACTGTGATCGGACCACTGACTACAGTGGATCGGACTTCTTCGGACTCGGGGAAGTGGGCCACAGCGTAAGCGCCAAAGAGGAGTCAATAGCATATGTCTCTATAGGAAACTAGCGCCGTGCGCCCGCGTACGCATTTGACTAAAACACCGGGACCATGCACCTTTAAGACACATTTATATCCATTCGAGTAGGATTTTTCTTCGACTTATCATATTTTTTTGACTTGCGTGAGGTCAAATTAGGCAAGGCTGAGTGTGCTTCATGGGTTCCAACTGACATAGCTCATGGCACAGCTTTTATAGTATGGATACATCTGGTTCCTCATACATGTAAGTTTACTGAACATCAGCTACTGCCTTAGTAATACAAACACATTCTGCATCATTGCCTTCTTCCAATATTTGGCACTCTTGGTCTACCAGGTTCTACAGAGAAGGAGTAATACTCACCGAAAAACATAGGAATGTCAATCTTGTCCTCGTGATCCACTTTCCGCTTGAATGCCACAAGGTACACTGCGTAGAAGAAGGCGCCCCCTAGTGCCCACAGGGAGCCAAGTTTGATTTTGTCTTTCTGGTTGTTATCTGAGTAGCTTACCATAAATATTCCCCCAACACTGGAAAATAAAAAATGAAATGCATGAAGTATGTAAGTAAGGGCAATTATGGCTCTCTCCTCCTGTTGAGGGAAATCCTACAAAATTTCATCTTCAGCTTTCAGTTTCAATGCGATGTGTTGCCACACCTACACTTCACTCTCAGGTTTTGAATTGTGCCAAACAAGGATTAGTAGACATACATCTGAGAGCCTGTACCAGCCTGAATAAACTGCATATGGGTACTTGAAATGCATTATGTTCACAGTTCCTTTCTGCAGTGTTTAAAGGTAGAGAATCCCATTTGCATGCCTTGAATGAAGAGTTGTATAAATACAGTGGTATGTTGAAGAGGGTATCATTTTAGAAACTCCCATGAAGTATTGAAAGTGGAAGGTAACATTTAATACATTTTCATTGACCGTTAGATTTTGAATTGAATTTTTTTGGGGGCTCACCGTAAATTCCAGTACATTACTAGGCTACCTTTGCAGACCCATGCACTGCATGTGTGTCCATCATGTATATTTTGTGAAGAAATTTCATCAAAACTTACAAACATTTCTATATACATTCTTGCCACACACTCTATATGTTATTACACCAGCTCTTATACTTTTAGATTTGTGTTTATAGATAAAAAAATACAGAAGACTGCAACAAAAAGGCTTAAGTGTGGCTGACACACAGAACTACTGAGTAGTTGAGTTTTGTGCATAATTCAAATTGTAGATAACTGTTGACTTCCAAATTTCTCAGCAGTGGCCTAAACAAGTCCCTTAAGGTTCATATTTAATGTTTTGCTGCATTTTGGGAGGTCTGTAAAAGGTATCCCCTACCTTTAACATAAACATCCAAAGATACACACTCATAAAATAAAGGAATGACATTAATACTTCTTTCTTTTTTTTTTCTCTCTCTCTCTCTACATCTTTTTCTCTATTAAGCAATTCATCCATTAGCATATTCATCTAACTATCTATTCAATTACTTTAACCCGTTGAGGATGAGTCCCGAGCATACTCGGGCAGGTATCTATGGGATATGCATGCTGTAGCAAAATCAAACCGTCCTCAACAGGTTGATAACATCTGAATATCTACCTTTTTTTTTTCTTTTTTTTTAGTACGAAGAAAAAAATATCCCATGCAACTCTGCAGAGAGGAATACCTGTCCTATTATAAGTCAGTCTTTTCAGAAAGACTGAAATCTGATCAATATAACTGTGAAAATTTAGTCAAAATTAGATATCAAGGAAGTTATGAAATTATGAAGTTTCGCTAATCTCTGCAGAACAGTTCTTGTAGAGTTGATGCGAAAATGCAAATGAGAACACTGATGATGTCATCACCTTACAATATTCCACTAATCATGTACATTTAAAAAAAACTAGAAATGTCGCTACAGCGACTGGTTATACCCCCGCCAAACAACATTTCATAAGCTTTGGTCAAAACAACATTTCATAAGCTTTGGTCAAAAAACTAAGGAAGTAGTTAAATCCGCAAGATCTTTCCTTGATCTTCTGCCATTAATATGCCGTTACCATGGCAACGTACTTTCCGGTACTGTCGAAAAATGCGTCTTGCACATCTACAACCAAAGGCACACATCTGTACCAAGTTTCATGGAAATTGGGCAAAAACTGAGGAAGTAGTTTGCAACACAAAATTTTCCATCATTTTGGCTCATAATATGTGAGCTGTTACCATGGCAACATACTTTTTGTCACTGTCAAGAAATGTGTCATGCTGACCTATATCCTAAGACAAACATTCAATATGAATTCCATGAGAATTGGAAGAACACTGATGAAGCAGTTTTGCCATGAAGCATTTTGCCCTATATTTTACCAATAACATGCCGTTACCACGGCAACGCACTTTTTGCCACTGCGGAAATATGTGTCTTGCACATTAACATATTCAGATGAACATCTGTACCTAATTTCATAAAAATTGATCAAAAACTGTGGGAGGAGTTCGCGACGCAAGATTTGTACCCATTTTTGCGCATAATATGCCGTTACCATGGCAACGTACTTTTGGGTACTGTCAAAAAATACGTCTTGCACATCTACAATCCAAGGCACACATCTGTGCCAAGTTTTATGGGAATCGGTTGAAAACTGAGGAAGTAGTTCGCGACGCAAGATTTGCAACGGACCGACCGCCCGACCGACCGCCCGACCGTCCGCTGATTCCTATATACCCCCTTCAAACTTCGTTTGGCGGGGGTATAAAAAAAGAAGATGAATATTCAATGTTTCTGCTACCAAAATGTAAAACATGATGTCATTCCAGGTTTAAAAAGTTCAGAATTATGATCAGCTAGATATAATCAGGATTTGGGATTGGGGCGTAATTGTGCTTCAATATAAAGCACAAAATTTCAAAATTCTATGTCCAAACTTAATGGCAAATTAAGAGGGGATGATATCATCACTCCACTATTTGTCGGATATTCATATTGACTGTTCAAGATCTCTTTTCTGATAAACTTCAAATTGTCACAACTTCATTATTTTTCATCCAATTTTGACAAAATTTTCATTGTTTTGCCCAAAAAATTTCACTCCAGGTTTTTCAGACTAACTTTCAACTGCACTGGAATTCCCCTTTAAGGCCTATTAATACTGATGAATGTGTCAAGGAATTGGGAACAGCTTTTTCTCACCTTAATAAGACTGCAACTAATTTAGTAAGAGTGAATTTGTCTCCAACAGAGCTCGGAAACAGGGCTGCAAGAATGACGGTAAATAAACCTGCAGGAGGAATGAGAAGAAAAAGTCAGAGAAAGAAAAGTAATGTACACTGTCTGTTTTACAAACCTTCAATTCTGTACATTCTACAATAATAACTCTCCATACCAAGCCCAATTGATTATTGCTTGTTGAATATTCAGAGTTTTCAATTTGATTTTTTTTTCTTCTCAAGTTACATCTTCTAATAGCTCTACATGTGGCATTACATCTTGAGCTTACATTTTTAAAATCTGAGCTTGATAGTGAAGGAGTATTTTTCCAGAGAAAACATACAAAGAATAGTGCTTCATCTTGCATCAACAAGAGGTAACACAAAGTACATCAAAGCTAAATGCTTGATTTCAGTTGTGTGTGGAAGACTACAAATGTTGACCACTCTTGCATTGACTTTCTACATACTGTAAGTGCCAAATTTGTGTGCACAGAACAGATCCCTTTCGATTTATTAATCTTCTTTCTTGCCAACAAGGAAGAACTATAATTTGCCAGAGCTCACACAATTATGCTCATTTTCTTCAAATTTTTTGCCTGTCTTCAATACCCCCTTTTCGAGCCATTTTACTAGTTTTCATCTCTCTAACCACTGCTCTTGATCCTGTAATTCACAAATACTGCCAAATTTAAATTTATAGGCCATACAAATTTGGACAAATTATCACAGATACCCCTCGTGATGAAAGCCTGGCCATGATTTCTCAAATCATCAGTGAACTTGTTGGCTACCATTAGGGTTTCCAAATGGTTCAGTTTTGACACGGCAGCCTGTGGCTTACCTGATGTTGATGATAGCGTGTTCACGATCGCCATTTGTGTGTCGTCTAATGCTTCTTGGTAGGCAAAGTTGGCAAGAAACCACTGAGATAAGAAAACCGGAGAAAGAGAGAGAAAAAACAGTAATGGTTAGAAACAACATCACTTAATATTGTTGTACAATCGCCCTTCCCACTTTTCTTTAAAACTATTTACACATGACTGCTGAGCGTGCTTCAGATTGGGCTGTTGTTGTTGCTGTTGTCATTGCTGTTCTTGCCATTGTCATCAGTGTTGTTGCAGTTCACAAAAAGACCTTCAGGACTATGTGACAGAGTGTATGAAGTTTTCATGGATTTCTGCAAGGTTCTAGGGCAATTACCCCCTGGACAGTTATCCCGGATCCTTCCCCTGACCTTTACCCTAATCCTAATCCTGAACCCAATCCTAACCCTGACCCAAACTCTAACCCTAAACCTAACCCTATTCCAAATCTTTACTCTAACTTTTACACTAACCAGTAATCAGCCAGGGTAATTGCCCTGATACGCTTCTGCATGTACATGTATTTCACCACTGACATCTGCCACATTATGTATCATATCCACATTATGTGTCATATCCTGCACATGCATTATCTTTTGTGAAAAAAAAAAAAAATTGACAAATGGGGGGGGGGGGGAATAAAACCAGTATCAAGTAAATGAGTTACAATCCATACTAGCCTGTTTGTTGATGTTTAGTACACACAGTAGGAAATGGAAAGTAGCATCCAATATATTCAAACATCAATTTGAAATGCACGCTCAGCAGTTACTTTTCTGCCTATCTTTGGAAGAGTATTGGGCCAAACTCCATGAACCCTACTAGAGCAGTAAATTGTAAGAGATCACTACTTCAGTATTGGTCAACAAATAATGACAGTAAATTCAGATTCTTTTTTCACCCTGATTGGTAGAATATATGAAATGAGGGAAGGGAGTGGGATATCAGCTGGACAATTACTAATGTTAAGGAAGTGTAAAAGCCAAATGCAAAGAAGTTGCTACTGTCTGAGTGAAATTACAGATGAAAAAAAAAAAATGCAACCCAAAGTCTGGAAGAAAGACCAGTCTGTCCTGCTAATCTCAAACTCACCACTATGCAGAACATGAAGCTGATTTTGGCGACTTGAGGAATGGTGAATTTGCTCGCTTGTTGCAGGTTCTCCTTGGCCCTGAGCGTGGCATTGTAGGACAGTCTGGCCATCATGGCTTCATCGGCTATCGACTCTATAGAGTGCAGTGCACAAAGGTTGGAAGACAACAGTAGGAATGCATCATAAACATTGGTGCCACATACTGGAGTCATGCACGGTCATGAAAGAAAAGAAATTAAAGGAAAAGGTGTACAGTTTAAAGTATTTGAAAGGATCTAGGCTGGGAAATGTGCCTATTTCAGCTGGACTGGAAAAATCTGCTTGCACACCATTATGATGAAGTGTAGTCTCTCAGTTTATAGGACAGCAGGATCAGTTTGTACCACTTGTCATATTTGTCGTATGATACTTGTCACTGAGCTAGCATCCGGAGGTTTCGGGTTCGAATCCCGACGGAATCCCATTTTCTTTGCTCATTTTTTCACTTGTCATATTTCACACACCAATCAGAGCAAAAACAATGCATGACTTTTAGATTCTTCAACTCTCTGTTCAATATTCGTTTTGCACCAAAACACAAACAGACATATAGAAACAAAAACAGTTGCAACTCTTGAGGAGAAAATGGTTGCAGCCACTCAAACATATTAACCAAGCGCAGGATATCTCTGTTTCATCTGCAAACCAATATAAGATTTGTATTATGCCAGGACATCTCAACTACAATGTTCTTTGCATATTACGTTCGCACACCCAATCCAATTATTTTATCAATACGTTCTACTGCCCTTGTATTCCATCAACCCTCTTCTTTCATGTCTAAATCTCAAATCAAACTTTGCTTGATTTTACTTTACAATCATTTAGATTGTAAAGTGGAATGTCACTCGTGGCTGAAGTTTGGTAAAGTCTTACAGAGTTTTTCCAAAAGCTGAGGGCTGTAGAATCTTTAACCGTTGCTTGCTGTGAGTGCTGATTGGTACAGAAAACCTGACAGCTTTATAAACACTAAGGTCCTTGGCACAGAATGGGCTAATTGTAGTTTCAATTACATTTTACAGCAGATGATATTATAACTGATCAGTTAAATGACATTTCCACTCGATGCAAAGCTGGAAAACCACATGACAAGAAAGACATGTTACCGTCGTTTCCACGGGACAACGGTGCACAGAATTGCATATCAACTAACAAGTCAAATGCCAAGTTTGACTTGTTAGTTTGAATTTCAATTGGCAAGTGGCCAAGGTGGTGTATACGTGTGTATTTTTACCCATCCCATGCCCCCCCCCCCCCACCACTGTCTATTTTGTTGCAGTTGGAATCAAACACGAATACAATATATACCCAACGCTGTATTACACCACAAGACCCAGGTCAGCACATCACAAGATCAAAATCACGTGTATGACCTTGTCCCTCCAAAAAGGGGTGGGTTTGGTCGGTACAACATAAAAACACAGGAAGGTACAATATTCCTCCTCCATGGTATACCACTGGAGTACCTGCAATGGCCATTGCTGTGATTTTATTTTAAAAAAGGTGAGGGAGGGTTAACTGGGATACTGTATAAAAAAGGAGTGTTTGCATGCCAAACTTTTTGTAGCGTGGGCTCCATAGTGATTTTGTTTCTTTCACGCCCAGAATAGCTCTGGCCATGAAAACATTTAGTATACCTACACGCATGTAGAAAAGCTAACTCTCCCTTGTCCCAAGTCTCATGCATACTGTTGATCTTTGGTCTGTGGATCTTTTGGACTATATCAAAACTTATTTTCATAGAAATAAACAGTAGTAATGAAAATGTAGTTCACATCAAACACAGTTTATTTGTCTGAGCTTCATTCATCTGTACATGCTGATGAAAGTTGTTTTATTTGACATGATTGTGAAAGGGAAGTCAGACTATATTATGCTCTTTAGAGGGGGATCCCCCAAACCTTTCTTGCCTTTTACTAGTACATCATAACACGTGGCATAAACATTATCACTGCAATAGACACCTACTATTGGCAAGGTACTGTGTCTGCCAAACAGAATTTGGAAGGTATCCGAGAAAGTGACATTGAGACTTAAGAAAAAAGAGATAGTCAAGTATGATAAAGGTTTTTAGTACCTCCCTGTGCATAAAGATGATAATGACAATGATCTACACTGAGTAATAATTTGAATACATGCAGACTATTGCAGTGTTTGTGCTTAAGGTGTGTAAGTACTTATCCATGTTCCATAAACTGAAAAAGCATAAAAGTCTTTTCATCTTGTACTTAGCATACACATATAATCTATGATTCCTAGACAACCCCCCCCAAAAAAAAAAAAAATAAAAAAAAAAAATCACTCATGACCCCAACTACAGAAAATCATGTATAAGCCATATTTACACAAAATTAATTTGTACACACTGTCATTCTACAGACAATGGGCAATACTGGCAATAAAAATAAATAAACAAATAGATAAATAAGAGTATTTTACCCTCGTATGTACATGTAGTCTATATGATGTGATATGATATGATAATCAATATCCCCGCCTTTAACTTCACAAGGTCAAGCCTTCGTGCATAGACTCTAGTACAAATGCACTTTATGTGGAAGTACTTTACGACCTTTTTTTTTTTTTGGGGGGGGGGGTGTTTCTCTTTTTTAATTTCACCTGTTCCTTTGTCCCTACTCAAGGACAGGAAACATGGACATTATGCCTGTGAATCACATCTGTCATTTAGTCATACATTCATAACACAGGTGCAGCATCATTCCAAGAGAACGTTACACTAGGGTATTTGAATATGTCCTGGACATTTATGGCTTTATACCATTGAAATAAAGGAAAGGTTATATGTTCAGTCAAAGAGAAGTTATCCTTGAAAGAAGGCAATGAAATCGTAGCCACAGCATAACCCATTGAGGACGAGTCCTGAGTATACTCGGGCAAGTGTGTATGGGAAATGCGTGTTGTAGCAAAATTAGCCCGTCCTCAATGGGTTAATAGCAAACAAGATAAAAGAAAACAGAAAAAAAAAATCTGAGAAGGATGAGTCCAACACAGCATCAATATTATTTTACCACTTCCACATCATAATGGTTAACTATTAAAGTGGCGTCCTACCAGCATGTTGTACAGCTGCAAACAGTCACATGATTATGACAGTAGGCAGTTTTGAATATCCAATGCAGTGCTCTATGTACATGTACATTTAAATAAAACATTCTTTTTTCTAAACTTTTTTTTTCGCAGTGACTCATCTCAAGCAGCAAAAACGTTATATGTTTTTACACATACAATTTTCAACCCTCATTTGAATTTCTGTTTAAAAAAAAATCCAAAAAAAATCATACTCCTGGTTATTAGTCACATTGGCAACAAAGTATCAATGAATGAATAGTTGATAATGTAAACACTGGGCACTGATGTATGATCATTCACGTACAGTACGTACCAGTACTAACAGACAAAAAGACATAATTTTGGATACATACAGATGCATTAAAAAGGGTATGTTCTCTATCACTGGCAATTTAAAAAGCATAAATACAGTATCTGCTCAACGACAAACCATCTCAAAAGATTTTCCTCTAGAAACAAAACGTGTGACAGACCAATATAAATAGTGCACTTTGCGGCTATTGTACCTTGCTTTCAGTTTTGATTTCATCATCTGCTCTCATGAAAGACACCATACTGTATTTGGTTTTTGATTTATGCTATACTTTTAATGAATTCAATTTTCACATCCAAAATATCCACAAGAATAAACAAATGACTCAATCATTCTTGGTTTCGTTGTTTTGTTGTCATTTTGGGAGGATAATAAAAATTTCCTCACTCTTAATATCGATAAATCTTTCATGATCTTTCACCATATTGCAGGTTAAAAAAAGGGGAGCGATTTCCCATGATAAAGATACTGCAGAGACCAAAACATTGAGCTGTCAATAATACACTTACAAATCAATATCATTCGTCATCTTATCTTATCTTATCTCATCTCAAGTACCACAAATATCTCCCACAGTTCACTCACCTGATAAGTGTCTGACTTCCATCAAATTGCTGAATCGCACTCTCCCGTTTAATGAGGCTGCGGGGGAAAGAGAGAAGCAAATGAGAGAGAATTCGCAATTAGGAGAAACCTTCGCGCTCCTCTCACATGACGCAAATTACCCTGCAGCTCATCGACGTCTCCACAGTCGCACATGAATGGGAGATAATTAAAGTGTATGCACACTACAGGCTAAAAGTGACACACTGCACAAATTCTCACTCATTTCGGTAATGTTTTTGAGGGGATTACCGCTGCATTCTCCAGAAGAATTCTTCGCTCTTTCTTCCCACGTCCATTGCAGACGTCTATAAAACCTTCCACTGAACTTTCACATATTAACTTTAGAGGGAGTGCTTTAGATATGAGCCTGATGGTTCTTTTGAGGGCTGGCACTTCACATGAACTGAATTTCATTTTTAACACAATTTTACTGCATGTACAGAAAGAGCATTTAAACATTTACTCTACTACACTGACCAATAACTTTTCACATACATACTCGTCAAACATAATGTACAATGGTCGACGGTACTTTGAGATCTACTGGTATACATGTATCTAGATATTCCTTTTCATGCATCACATTTTATCCATGGTTGGTTAAAATTTGTAGGCTATTTGTTCTTTTTTGTTTTTCTTTTTAATACAATATCAGAGTAAACTTTATTGTTGCACTTGCACTACAAGAACTCATTCAAGATAAATTGAAACTTCATTTTGATTCTGACAACTGCAGAATGATTATGAATCACCTGCAACAATAACAAAACATCTTTTCCATCGTCCTATGCCATCAATGAGGGGAAATTTATCCTGCATTTACAGGACAAAAACAAAAGCATTTCATCGGAAATGCAATCCTCATCAAGCACATGTTTAATGAAGTTTAAACACATAAATTGGTTTCTATGGCATAGTTTCCATATTACCACACACAATCTCCACTCTTCATTGAGTATTGCTTGAGCGAAACTTGGCCATAAAGTTTGGTCATCCCAATGTTAATAAATACAAAGAGAAAAACACTTTCCATCAGAGGATAAGGCCTCTGCTCATTGCTTGAGTGTGCACCATATTTTTGACTACCACCCTATACATGTACAATGTAGCAATGCCAGTAGCACAGCACTAGGGACAAGAATGTTTTCATTGTATGCCATACATACAGTGAATGACCTACAAGGAGCCAAGATTGGTTCCACGACATTTGCTCCTGCCACAGTTGCCTCCATGAAAAATCTGCGTGCTAAGCCAAATATGAAACCTACCCACAAACATAACCCTAATCCTAATCCTCGCATCAAGACCCTATAGTATCACAGCCCTAACTCTCAGTCCTTGGAGAAAATAATACCAGAGCAATTGTCGCAGGAGCAAATGTTGTGTCACCACCAAGATCAAATGGTTGGCACTTGGTATAATCTTACAGGAAGTCATATACTGCAAGATGACATTTCTGCAGCGCTTGACGCTAAAGGCCCGGTCACACTGCCTTAAAGACGCGTAAACGCATGAATCATGCAAGAAATTTGGTTGTGCGTGCTTGTCTGTCGAGAATTTTCACTTATTTACGCGATGGAAATCACCGATGAATTGCGCAAGAACTACGGAAAGATCACGCAAAAATCACTAGCAAACCACGCATTTTCAGCGCATAGGCACACAAAGGCCCCAAATGGAGCGAATTCATGGTTGTGTGCGACGACTGAGGTCCACGGAAAACCACGGATAATCTGCGCATTATCACTAATGAACTGCGTATGAATCGCGCATGAATGCGTTAGTGGCAACATTTTCGCGAACGAACACTGATATTCCAAGCATATTTTGTGCATTGTTCACATAAGGACTACGCAAACTACGCAAAAATTACGTAAAACACTCACAATACTGTGTAAACTTTTACGTGAAGCCCAATTTTGAGCTGCTCAAAACCTGGAATCGCGTAAAGCTCCGATCCAGCAAGGTCCAGCGCACATCGGCGGACAACTACGGAGGCTCCACGTCAGATAAACTCATGAAATGCGCAAATCGCGCATGTATCGCGTAAGGCTCAAATTTCTTACGTGATTCATGCGTTTATGCGACTTTTGGGCAGTGTGACTGGGCCCTAATGTTGCTTGTGTTGAATAATTCTTCCTTTTCCACGCCCCCCTCCCCCAAGTTCACACTGTCCCATGGCAGTTACTTTTTCGTGGATCGGGACTTCTCAACAATTTGGCACGTGGTTCAATTTATGATTGTTGAGTACAGTACTGAACGGAGAAATGTATGCAGAATGAAAGTTAATATTTTTGCATGTTTTTAAATAATTTCCAAATAGCACATGATTCATGAAATATGTGAAAATAAAAGCCTCGTGAAATATTCGGCATACACAGAAATCAATAGTGTAAATTATGCTTTTTTTGTGGGTCTTTTTGTTAGTTTGTGTTTTGAGGGGGTGTTCATACATGTATGATGCACATGAACAGTACACAAAAGAGCACAGTAAGTTATGCTGTTTCACGCAACAGTACTCTTCTTTGAGCAGGATTTCAGCATTTACTGCCACTCAGTGATCAGCAATAACAATGGGATCTCATGTAAATGCCACCAAAGTGAACTTTCACCCTCTAAAGCGGACACACTCATCACAACACGCACACAGTGTTCAGTTAAAGCAAAGCATCCACCACATTTAAAACACAGATTGCAGTGGCCGATCCTAAGGGGGGGGGGGGCGCACCAGGCACGCACCCCCCTCTTTATTTGTTGTTAAAACAAAAGAAATAAAAAGAAAAAAAATTAGACGAAACCTGGAAGTAGCACCAGAAATATTGTTTGCCCCCCCCCCCCCCCCCCCTTACAGGATTCCTGGATCCGCCCCTGGATTGGATTGGGACGTTGTACCTGGTTTTCTGATTTTTATAGTGGGCGTGTGATACAAATTACAATATACTTCAGTTCTGTACAGAAGACCAGGGTGTACCAGTAACACTAATAAAACCCGTTTTGGAAAGAGCAATAAGGGCTTTCACTCGTTTGCTGGCAAAAAAGGGGGGGGGGAGAAAAAAAAAAACCAACCATCCCTGAAACCAAATCTGCAGGATTAGCATTTCATGTTGCAGCATGATTTGTTACTTGATCGCACAGCCGCTTTCAAAGTCTCACTGAGGCTATATTTTACTATAATCAGAGAAGGATGAGGAAAATAATACATTACATCTGGGAGGTATTTTTAGTCAAAAGTTACACCTGTATAATACAATATTTTTCCCCTAAAAATTCAGCGAAAAGAGATAAAGGCAGGCATAGAAGCTGCAGACGTCAAAACCATTCAATGTGATCAAAACCTGAAAACTGCTGAGAGTTTGATATTGTAATGAAATGAGGTTAGAGCACGGAAGTTGGTGTCTCTGGTACGTCTGGTTAAGACGTAGGGGGCGTGCGGTGACCCCATGACCGTATGAGTTTCGATGGGGGTCACGGGTCGCACGTGGTTATACTCTCGCTCGGGCAGAAGGAGCGAGGATTGGTGAGCTGACGCTCGTCGGGGGCGGACGTGTCCGCGGAGTCCCCCCGTGGTTTTGTAGTGTATTGTACACTAAAGTCTTGTAACGCTGTGTGTATCGGCCATTCGTGCGGCGATACAGTGGTGCATCGTGTCAGGCGACTGGTCCTGACGGGTAGCCGGATTGGCGAGTACGGTAATAAAGTTCTTCTTCGCACGCACTTCGATTGTCATCTCGGTGAATTATTGATGCTTTCTCTACGTGATGATGCGATATGATGTGATCCTTGTGAGTCTGCATGAGGTGTCCGCGAACTTACCCAAAAAAGATCCCACACAATAACTGGAGAAATCCGGTTATATTACATTGGTGGCAGCGGTGGGATGGGTTGCGTGGACCAGGAGACTGCTATAACGATCATTTTCATGTTATTGTGACATATTTTGCATTAGAGGAGAGATGATTAATCCTGCAGTGCTATAGTAGTGCCCTCGTTACGAATGTCTACTATATTTTTCGTTGCCTGCAGGGTGAGTCTGGATCAGTAAATTCATCTTGCGTATATTTCGTCCTGCAGGTGAAAGACGCCTGCAGGTGAAAGGCGCCTGCAGTTGAAGTTGAAGGGCTCCTGCAGGTGAAAGGCGCCTGCAGTGAAGGACGCCTGCAGGCGGAGGCGCCTGCTGCAGGGGAAAGGCGCTTGCAGGCGAAGGCGCCTGTATTGTTTTAGACTTTACGCAGCCTGGAGAAGATAAAGAGAGAATAGCGCCTGTCAAGAGGACCCTATAGCGCATGCAGTGTCAGCGGTGCCTTCAAATTGAATGCCCGGTATGCCTGCAAGTTCATCTGTCAATACCGACATCATGAAGTTGAAGTTGTTTGAGAGGCAGAAGTCTACGCCGGAAGAAAATACAGTAGGACCCTACTCGTCAAGAAGAAATAGTAGCGCCTGCAGTGCCAGCGGTGCCTTCACATTGAATGCCTGCTATGCCTGCAGTGCCATTAGAAGTGCCGTCAGATCGAATGCCTGCTATGCCTGCACAGGCATGACTAAAGTTCACGATCAGACTGAAATTCTGTTCGCTGGTGCATTTTAATGCAATTCTGCGTTGCTACACATCATGACAACGGAAATGACAAGGTCCGTTCCTGGTTGTAGGAAGGTTGTCGGACGTGACCTGCCGAACACAAGAGAAAACATCGGAAAGAAAAGCGGTGTGCACGTGGATCGAATGAAACAGTGCTTTGGCGAGCCGTTGTTGCAGTCGTGGATCGAGGCTGGTGGAGGTATTGATGCTCCTTTGCAGGAGCCGGATCGTCATGTCCTCCTGGCACCATGCACCTCGGAAGTTCCTCAACGAAGCTGCAGACGTTCGACCAGAGTCTGACCCTATCGATTCGCACACCGGCAAAGATGAATCCATTTCTCAGACGTTTTCCATACTGATCTCCGACGCAATCAACCAAGGAAGCGAAACTCTCCTCAGCGATACGATGACTCGTATCAGGGATGCTGGGTAGAGCGCCAGATGATTGTAGTGACTCGTGTACAGCCGCAACTTAATGTATATAATGTAGGAAACTGCGGGATCCCTGCAATAGGTGCACCATACCTGCAACGCCATTTGCTACCTCGACAGGTTGACACCAGCAGTGACATATTGTCATATCTGTCATGTGGTCTGCGAGATGACTTACGATAAGGATATCTGGTACACCAAGTGGGACGGCGCAAGGAGTTCTCCGGAGACGCTATGGTTGGAGTGCAGGACGGGAACCCCTAGCGGAAGGCGCAACGACTTATGACGTTACAGTGTTCTATTTGTCTTTAAAATATGGACTGCTATTAAGAGAGCTTTGTTTATTTTTTTTTGTGTGTAAATACGTGTAAATACAATGTAAACTATCGGAAAAGCTATACTTTTGGAAGTTAACTTCTGCGTTCGTTGTTTAAGCTAGGCGGGAGACCATGATGCATAGGCCTAGTGATGAATACCTCGCTTGTTCAGTAATGATGCGGTTTTCACATCTTTTTTGTAAGTGTGTTTATTAAGTTATGTAAATACATGTAAATGCAAAGTTGCGAACCAGTGTTTCGCGTATGTACGTCATACACTTGGTTGTTTTAGCGTGTAAGAATAGGTAAATGTGCTTTATACGCTTAAGTAATTTGTGAAGTTTATGTAAAAATGTTGTTCTCGCGTTATTGTTTATGTTTCCGTTTGTGTGGGATACGGGATTGTAGTATCCGGTTTTGGTCATTTCATTGTTTATGTAAAGCCCGAGTTGCCCTAGTCAAGGGACTGACTAGTCTTAGGGAGGGGCTGTGTAATGAAATGAGGTTAGAGCACGGAAGTTGGTGTCTCTGGTACGTCTGGTTAAGACGTAGGGGGCGTGCGGTGACCCCATGACCGTATGAGTTTCGATGGGGGTCACGGGTCGCACGTGGTTATACTCTCGCTCGGGCAGAAGGAGCGAGGATTGGTGAGCTGACGCTCGTCGGGGGCGGACGTGTCCGCGGAGTCCCCCCGTGGTTTTGTAGTGTATTGTACACTAAAGTCTTGTAACGCTGTGTGTATCGGCCATTCGTGCGGCGATACAGTGGTGCATCGTGTCAGGCGACTGGTCCTGACGGGTAGCCGGATTGGCGAGTACGGTAATAAAGTTCTTCTTCGCACGCACTTCGATTGTCATCTCGGTGAATTATTGATGCTTTCTCTACGTGATGATGCGATATGATGTGATCCTTGTGAGTCTGCATGAGGTGTCCGCGAACTTACCCAAAAAAGATCCCACACAATAACTGGAGAAATCCGGTTATATTACAATATATACCCATATGACCACAAACTGTGCAGTCACTGGCATTCAAATTATGCTATACTCCCAGCATTTTCAGTACCGGTACTACGTAAATATTTGTTTGATGGCCCTAAAACTCCTACTAACACAAGCATTTTGCCTCCTGTAATTTTGATGCAGAGTTTATGCATTATACTTTCTAAACATCACTGTATGTGCAGGAGACTTCCTTCCATCAAATATGATACCAGGAATGATTTCCTGGCCCAGTCAAATTAATGCTCTTGGCCCAAATTTATGAAAGTAGTCTAAAGGTCAAACACAGTTCCCATACAGCTGCAGAAATTGTTTGTTTTTGCTCTGAGATGGAGACCTATGTATAAAAAATTTGTGAAATGACACTGTGATAACACAATTTCAGTTGGGTAACAACAAAAATGCTGAAATATTATTCAAAATGGTAGGGCAGAAGTATATCAGTTTCAGAGTTTTCGCAATCGTGATTGCCATGCGATGTTTTATAATTGATATTAAGCCATAGCAGTATTTCTCGAACGAGAGTGCGAGCATGTGCAGCTTGCTAAGCATGCTAACGAGCTGCACGTGGTATAACTGCTAGGGCATGGTTTTAATCGTTTTCGTTTCATTTCATTTTGTTTTCGTTTCATTTATTTCCATTTCGAATAGACAAATATACAACAAATACAATGCATACAATACACTTCATTAACCATTCCTTTTGTACAATCTGAAATTAAGCCTTTGTTTAAAAGTCAATGTGAAATGTGAAATAAACAGAGAACTTTACAAAAAGGCTGAGGCCTTGATGGGGGGGGGGGGAAGAAAAAAAAAATCTGTTTGTGTTTTAATAGCCGAGTTCACTGTGAACAGATGAAAATCATTACATTTTATGCAGTCATCACATACTAGTAATGTTCTTCCTACCCACTGCCGAGATTTGCATAGATCCATGGACTATACCTGTATGTGAGTTTCCAATGTAGTCAGTGGAGGGCATCTCATATGCATTGTGATGTCTCAACAGAATGAGCCACAAAAAAAAAAAAAAAAAAAATGGAAAGAAAATATTGTGCTTCTTTTGCAGGAAATTAATATCTCTGTGTTCCGCATACTGTGTTTACTGTGGTGGAGTTAATGACTCAGTAAATTACAGCTGCACCATGCCCTCAGTATACCAGAATAGGGGTGGGGGGTGGGGGAGGGGTACACCTAGGTGTTAAAGATGTGGAAAAAAAAAAAGCTTGTTTGTACACTCAAAAGCCACATAATACATACTGGCTCTACAGGAGAGTACACGTACATGCTGTCAATACACCATGGCCTCTTTGAAGGAGGTATGGCTGTTCACGTGGTTGTCCATTAACTCGTATTCAGTGCATTGGTTACAATTATATTGTGTTTTGGGAAATCAGCAGCGGGTCAGGCTCTCCCCGAGGATTAAATCACTTTTCTCCTCCTGTCTAGCCAGGACTCAGAAATCAATTTACAGTACTGGCCTTACCTCACATGCCAAAACCCATCCCAAGTATAAAATGTCAACATGATCTGTGCATTTCAGGGTAGGAAAAATGCTGTTTTTATTATACAATGCATTTTCTGTTTTTTTTTACTCAGCCTGTTTAACAAGTTGAGGACGAGTCTCAAATACACTCGGGCAAGTGTAGATGGGAAATGCGTGTTGTGGCAAAATCAGTCCATCCTCAATAGGTTATTAAAGCCAGTTTGTGTTCAGTTTACAATATTAGTTAACTCTTCTAGTTTCAGCAATTTAAATTTCTATTTCAATTCAAATCAAATTTCATTTCCATTATCACATTTTTGTTTTTTGATACAATTTCATTTCCAATATCACATTTTTTGTTTTCGATACCATTTCATTTCCAATATCACATTTTTGTTTTCGATACAATTTCAAGGAAAAACCAAGAAACGATATATTATGAAAAAATGTAAATAAATATTTACGACTCGAGTTGAAAATATTAATTGAACTAGAAAAGAGAGGGTCATGTACAAAAAAAAAAAAAAAAAAAAAACCATGGAATAGCACATATATATATCCACATGACTCAAGACACATACATGTACATTGTATGTACAGTACGTTTGAAGCCACACAAAGAAATTTGTGGGTGGATTTGAGTGTGTTTAGTGTGTTAGTGTGTGTGTGTGTGTGAGGATGTTGTGGTCTGTGGATAAGAGCCTACAAGTACAGTATGCATGCATGCATATCCGCCTACATGTATTTATCTGTGTGAACATGTCCCATTGTAATGTACAGTATGTAGGAACTTATCAATTTCTCTAATGGAATAATTTTCTCCAGACGGCACTCATCTGAATGAGAATGACATCAATTCCACACACCGGGCGATCTATACTCTCGAGGCCCTCAGATACCATCAAGACCTATATAGATACTATATCCCTGGCACTATCCCCCTGAGAGAGCATGTACTTTATCTCGGATGGGATTCCGATCAAACCTATCAACCCATCGCAGGCTTTCATACCCACAGCCTCAACTCAAAACCCATTTCGGTGGATTCACACTCCAGTGCCTGACAAAGTTCTATTTTCTGATTGGATGCAGGAACGGACAACCAACCACATTTTCACTTTTCTGCAAAAAATGAAAGAGCTCTTGACTTCCCTCCTTCAGAAAGCAGAGGGAATACTATACATAACATTAACAAATTGAAGGAATGTGCACTTTTCATGAATTATATTCAATTTTGTAGAATCTACTGTTACTATATTTTTTTATCTCATTTCCCATACGTGACATCAAAAACTGTAGCAGTCTTCTGATACAGCGACGGCTGCTCCGAAAGTCTAAAAATTCATAACTTTTCTCAAACAGATTGTCCGATTGTCGTTGAACTCTGCTGATGTGCTCTACTATTGCTGCATTCACTCCATGCACATTGATATAAAGTACAATGTATTTTGGGGTTTCATTCCCCCTGTAAAATCAATGTCAACCCTTCCATTGCCATCGGCAATTTCATTGTATGCAACCCCAATGGCACATTCAGGCTGTGGTAATGGCAGAGTTACGGCATCTGGCATCTCGTAGAGTTGTGAATCCTGTCCCATTTATTGGGCCTAGATTATGGTTTAAAGTCACTGACCTAATTTCCCTTGCTGCGCCATGATGCCAGTTCCAGTATTTGTAAGGGACCAGTTAAACAGACTGGTCTGTGATATCGAGACAAGGTAAGTTTGTCCATGAGCTTTGGTTTGTGTAGTTTGTTCAGGAGTCGATAAAGGGTAGAAGGTCATTCCTGCCCAATGTTTAATGTTACTTCTAACACCCAAAGAGGTCAATATGATCTGGGTCATTTCATATAGCTAGTATTGTAAAAGTGGAAATCTTCATGGTGTAGAAATTTTCACACATTTTGCGCAACCTGAAACTAGTGTGAAAATAAAAGCACACAAATATTTTTGCATGTCACATGTCCCGGTATGAAAAACTGATGTCTAGATTCTGCAGAATTAAAAGACATGCAAAATTAAACTTATCCGACCAAGCACAAAAAAAAAAGTAACCCTGTGGGAGAATTTGTAAACTTCCTTACGTTTTGTTTTTATTTTAAGTGCAGACACAGAAGCTGTTCACCCGAATATCATTTCCAGCTTAAAACTAAAATAACTAAATACATTTTTTTTAAAATCAAACTGGGATTGTAGAAGAGGGTCTGAATGATTAGGGTCAAAGGTTGAGTGTTGCCTGTAGACCAGAAACCAGTAAAAATGATTGTACTTCAGTACCAGAGTCTATCTTGAAATGTATGAGTTTATTGCCTAGAAACTTCTTTAAAGTTGGGCTCTTTTTCTTTCAGTCACATTAGAGAAGCAACAGTGGGTTGATACATCTGCCTATCCACGCAGTGCTATGCACATACATGTACCATGGGTTATCCCATAAAATCAATAAAACATCCCATAAAATCAATGGGACACTTCTTGTACACAAACAGTTGGTACCAGATCTACATTGTACTTACAGTGCGGAACTGATGCATTCTCTTCAATGAAGCTTGCTAAAAGTTTAGTTGATACGGCTACAGACATACATAAAAAGTCTTCCAGACTGAAATGGCTCAGTGAACCAGGAACTGGTAATAGAAAGACCAAAAACCTCAACCCTATCTCTTTTTCAGCCAAACATCCATTGGATAATTTGAAAACAAAACCTCTAGAGCAAGAAGTGGTATTCAGTGAAAGTTCCACTGAAGAGCTTTTATAGTAACCATCAAAGGATATTCCTATGTTGAAAAAAACAAGAGTATAATAAAATAAAGGTGGTACATAAGATTTGGAAAGGAGGCACAATACCTTTAAAGTTTTATTGCTTCACATTGGTTTACACTTTTGAAAAAAAAAAAACTGATTATTCCTTTCTTAATAAAATTTCTTTTAACTCTGTTTTACACCTTCAAGGACTATCATGAATGGTCAAATAGTTCATGCAACTGGTGCATTTGAAATCTTACTGTACACAGTTGTAGTGTACATACATGATACACATGATTACAATGTACATAGTAGATCATGAACTGAATTACTTGAAACATTGAAAGGGGTTTATTATTACTTTTTTTTTATCTGTGGGCCTACCACTGTATGTACAGTATGAATCGCAGGGAGGCTGCAACCTTTTACTACAAATTTTACAATGCAGGTAACGCTCTGCGTGCAGGGCTACATGTACACTATACCATACACATCACACACAATTCCCAATCTTATCAGCACAATGTACACAGGGAGTAAGTAAACAGCATGCATAACAGTCCTCACTATACTGTACATTATGCACAATGCATTTCTGAACAAGAGGTAGAGAGATTAACGCTGGAAAAAAAAATTTGTTGACCTCCAAATGAATAACAGAAAACACTGAAGTCAGACCCTGGGATGAAAACCTACTTGTACATTTTGTAAGTTGTATATAGGCTTTCATTGATGCATTCTATACAACATGTAAAGAATGTGATGGTTATCAGGGTGTGCATGTGTGTGTGTGTGGGGGGGGGGGGGGGACTATAAATTTTAGTTTTAATAGGCTGTATGGAGTAGATCACTAGTACTGTGTGGCATATCCTACACACACACACACACACACACACACAAATATATATAGCAGAAACCAGTCGGCAGTAACTGCTAATAATTAAACATCATGAGTAGCACTGACATTGACACACTAGAGAAAAAGGAACAAACTGATAGTGATAACTTTTCAAAAACATCCTGGTGTGTTTTCTGTTGTTTTTTTTTTTTCTTTGCACATACTGTACAATGAGGTTTAAAAAAAAATACTCAGTCACTGAGATTGCATCTTACAAACACCTCCCCCCCCAAAAAAAAAAAAAAAAAGACATCAAAGGGAAATACAAATGTAGTTTTGTACACAAAATTTTGCTAATTTTAATTTTTCCCAAATATTTTTTGCCAAAGCATAAATTACAATTGTACCTGCCGAGGACGTGCAAAAATTTATTATTCTCAAGAACATATACTGAAATTAAAATTTGTGACCTTCTGTGTACAAACAGAATGAAAAGCTGATCAACACGTACATCATAGAGTTGCCAATTTCTCTTACTCTCCAAAACTTATCCATTCTAAATCTTTTTACATGTCTGAATTTTTTCCTTAAATTTTCACTGATCTACTCCTTTAATTTTTCTACTTTCATGCAAAGCAACATGCTATCAGGGAGGAATGCCCCTTTAAATCCCAAACACCTTTTTCTAATCTGTGTGAGTATTAAACCTGGTGCATTGCTTCTATTACTGGTACTTACTGGAATCACTGGGCTCACTGAAGCTACTGCTCCTACTACCCTCTTTGTCGCTGTCGTTAAACTTCACGGGAACATACAGCGGCTCACTCTGCAAGGCAAAACACAAGAAATAGAATGTTGCAAGGTTATTATTTCTTACATCGCATTTTGGAGCAAACTGATCACATCGCAGCAGTGTGTGTCAGAATAGCATTTTTCAAATTTCAGATCCTGCCAACACAATTTTGATAATTTAAACAAACATACAAACAAATATCAATATTGAATTTGTTGGGTTATTAAGGCATCAAAAATACTGATTAGACAACTACAAAGTACAAGTGTATACTACAATATACAGCCAAAAAAAAATTTAAAAAATTCAGCCATAGGGTTATCATTTGAATCTTATTAAAGCTCATATACGTTGTAGATTCACCTCAACCATATCGACCCTGGCACTGTTTTGCCAAATGAGCACATGATGCAAATTGAAAAGTGAGTATTAAAAGGAGAACTAGAAGCTACCTTTACCTTTAAACTGAGAGACATGTGACACAATGACATTCATTAATGCAATGTACTGTAATCTACCTAATGTACTCTCTAGCTCTCTCTGCCAAACATTAACTCAGGCATCCATCCACACAAACACATTACACTACATGACACACATCTTTAAATAGACATGCTAAGCACACACACTGGCATAGATCAGACACTCTCCCTACAGATAATTTGGATAATTGAAGGGGTCGGTGCAATATAGTGCTAACCCACACTTTTGTCAAAATTGAGTTACATGCATTTTCATAATGCTTAGCCAACACTCTAACCTCTGTGAAAATATCATATTTGAATTCAACCTACAATGTATAAGATGGTAAAAAATGCATTCATGTTTTATTAATGTACAATGTATGGACTTTCCAAACATTCAACAGTGATTCAAATCTCAAAATTACTATTGTGTGGGTTAGCACTATATTGCACCGACCCCTTCAATTGTATGGAGCCTATTGTGGGGGGGGGGGGAGGGAGGAACACACTTCCTCACATCCAATTACTGCCACAGATATGTTTGTTTGTTTGTTTGTTTGCTTTTTCAACCACATTCCTTCCTCAAGGCACCATTTGCTACATGTACGCTGTTCTGACACTAAAACCACAACTTCCACAATGTCCTTCACTGTATTCCAATTGCCTACAAAGATGATCTGCCATCAGGCCTACTTCTCTATAACAATTGCCATGTATGAAAAAAAAAACAAACAAAGATTGAAATAAAAGGCATACTGATACATACACAATGTATGCCTACATACATACACACATGTACATGAACTTATACATTTTTTCATACATACAAAATACATTGTCGGTAAGGTACATGTAAAATGAATTAATAAATACATAGGGCCTAAATGAAGAAATAGATAAATAATATAATGATTCCCCCTGCTAAATGACTCAGCCCTGACCACTGCCCCATATGACACAGCGCACACACACAAACAATACAAAAACAAAAGATCATATACGTGGAGGTAACGGGTGACTCATCAAAGGCGATAGCAGGTTGCACAATGCACTCGTCAGAGAGTGCGGACATTTCTCCGCTCTTTTGATTTTAATAGAACACCTCCGTGGAGTCCTTGCGGCTGTAGAGATCCACCTCCCTGTTCTTAGAATTCTAGGCACTACCCAAGGAAAATATTCCGCACAGTGGTCATGGGCAGGAACACAAATGCCCTGACACTATTTAATAAACGGTATTCACGGAATCCTGAAACTTTTGTAGCCATGAAGATTGAATAACAGTATCCTGCTAACCCATATTTTTGTTGGCCATGTTTGTTGACACTTACATGGTATGGGGATGTGGTGTCTTTTGTACATGTGCATCTGTACCTTTTTGTATGGATTTGTACACCTTTGTATGCAGGATCATAGTCAATGATACTGAGTATGCAATGTTTAAAATCAATACAGAAATCCATATCCACACAAACACATTTATGACTTTATACACCATTTCTATTTTTTTTCTGTTTTTTCAAAAGTAAGTTTTTACAATTAAATTACCCATCCATAGAAAATTTATGAACACGCGGAGTCTATTCATCTTTCTGCATTCACTGAATTTAATTTGTTCCAGATAATCTGAACCCCAAATACTTTTAACTGTACACCATATTTGGAAGCATACCATACTGCCAATCAGGACTTTTATGGAGAGCAAACAAATGAGAAATAAGCATCATTCATCCTCATTTATAATGTAGGCCTACAGAGCAATTCTGTTAGGGGATCTTTTTTTTCACAATTTAATATATATAATTTGCTAATTTTAGCAATATCAATTACAAGTACGGTTGTACAGTACGCGCAATAAGAAACGCCTCCGTCAAAATCTCTGGCATATACACCATAGGCTATGATGACTGTTCATGGAACAATCACACATAAAGCACGGTGTTTAAAGGGACTGTACAGTACTGGTTAAGGTGGCGATTCATGTTTTGAACATTCTTAAGTGAGATAATGAGAAACCTCTTGTGAAATATGAAAGAGCATGTAATTTTAAGAAGGATTCAATGTTTATTTGATGAAGATTGGTTTTCAAATGGCTGAGATATCCAAAAAGTGATAATAATAAAAGGCGACATGCCACAACTTTATTAGGAACTCTTTGTTTCACCTTGTTTTTTGGATATCTCAGCCATTTCAAAACCGATTTTCATCGAATAAACTTGTGATACCCCTTAGAATTGCATGCTCTTTGGCATCTCATAGAGTGGTTTCTGAATATCTCGCAAAACGTTAAAAGCTAAATCCTCAACTTGACCAGAACTGTACACACCCTTTAAGGATGATACCTTTCCATATGAATCATACATTTTATCACAGAGCAGCTGAATGTTTAGATTGTTGCTAAGCAACATGACATTACATCTCTAGCAGGATCCTTATTGTGCATTGCCACATGACAAACATGCAGCATTTCATGCCCATCACAAGATCACAGTTGGAAAAATATGACTAGTCTTGTCTTATTGACTGGCAAGAAACGATCTAAGATTTTTCTAGAGGCCATTGAGAAATTTGGACATTCTCTCTCACAAATCTATCAAAAATTTCGCTCATAAATCTAATACAAATTTATCGTCTCAAAACATCATGTAAGGGTCAAATTCTGATAAAACTGATTTCATAGCCCTATTTTGTGGTAAAGAATGAACCATATGTCTAGATTTAGATCTATGACTTTCAGGCAAAAAATGCTCAACCCCAGCTCATCTCGATAAACTGCCAAAGTATGGACCTAGCAATTTCTGGAATAACCTTAAAAGGG
The DNA here is from genome assembly GCF_964275005.1 of Diadema setosum. NCBI lineage: Eukaryota > Metazoa > Echinodermata > Echinoidea > Diadematoida > Diadematidae > Diadema > Diadema setosum. The sequence continues at coordinate 4,384,873 of NC_092706.1, forward strand.
TCGTTCATCGAAAATGTTGTCACACTCTCAAATTTCAAATAATAGCTACCAGTCGTTTCCTGATGATATTCAATTGATCCTAAAATTCTTGCTTTTTGTTAAAGATACCGAGTCTAAGAGTACACATGATATCGTAAATCACATCTTGATGAACACATAGAGTGTGCATGTAGTGAACCTGGATTCTTGTACAAATCACATTGTACAACGAGTTAGGTGCGATACATTTTGATCGTGGCTGTGATCTTTTCTTTTCTAATGGCAGCTCTCTAGGAGAGCATCCAGATGACAACAGATGGTACTAAAAGTTTATAGGACAGTTTATACGGCAGTTCGGTTTCCTGATGGTATTCAATTGATCCTCAAATTCTTGCTTTTTGTTGAAGATACCGAGTCTAACAGTACACATTATATCGTAAAACACATCTTGATGAACACAGACAGTGTGCATGTTGTACACTGTACATGTATGTGACCGTGGATTCCTAGATACGAATCATAATGTAGGTGCGATACATTTTGATCGTGGCTGTGACCTTTTCTAATGGCAGCTCTCTAGGAGAGCATCCAGATGACAACAGATGTTACTACGAAAGATGAGAGAATTTAATCTCAAATGGAGAATCTATGAACACAGATTCCATCTCTCCCTCCCTCTACCTCTGTGGTGCCACTGTGCACCCATGCCCCTTCAATTTTCTGACATACAATGTATTTCTGTGTCATTTTTACATAATGTAACAACATGACACAAGCAATCAAACGCACGGGGCAACTCCCCCCATCTGCTGTGGATTTCCCCGGCTACCCACTCTTGGTATGAAATGAGACATATAATGGATCCGAATTGGGGCCTGGAGTAGGTTACGGTGTCAAAGTACAATCATCATCACCAATACACAAGCTGCAAAGAAAGTCTGCACACAGCAGTCTTTCACTTACCAGTAGGTTATCTGGTGCCACTATGGTGTCATCATTGTCCATATCATCTTCATCAATAACCTGCCGATAGCAATAAAAGGGAGGCAAATAAAAAACTAATAACAATAATAATATGTGTAACTTATACTGTATTGTACCAAATCTACTTTGTAGAGCACTCAGGGTGCATACATACTATCATTGAACATGAAAGAGTCATCAACAGAACAGAATGTTGCCAAAGTTTACAGAGTGTGGATGAACATGTTTCTTCTGTTTTACCCGTCATGATGCATGCAGGCGTAAATAATAAAGGACTGTATAGGAAGGGTTATTTGATGCTCAGCTTTAATGACATACAGTACAAATATCACTCGAGCATCCAATAATGTAAAACATTATATTTCATTTGTCAGCATAATATCATATGAAAGTCTGTACTAAAAAGCAAAAACAATCAGTCTGTCTTCTGCCGGTTAAAACAAGCTCTACGCGTAATTGACTGAGTATCATGGAACTGTTTACTAAATTGTTTCACAAGCAAACTACAAACCTTACATACTTTTGTATCTCTATACATGTAATATTTCATTAAACGCATTGATCAGCAATTTATGCTCTAATGAAAATATGAGGGTCTTTTTACTACATGTACATCCACATTTCTTTAATATGACACAATTTTAACATGACTTGATATTCATTTTCTTGCTTCATTTCCTCAAGTGCATAATTTCTAAAAGCGTTCTGATAATCTCCACCCCCCATCCCTATAAACATACATAATTTGCAACAATTATAGGCCCATACTGCACAGTTGTACATGTACACTGTACATGTATTTGTATGCCGTATTTCACGATTGTTGTTGTTGTTGTTGTTTTGTGAGCTGACTGATACTTGAAAATTAGCAACTCATTAAAACACTGCATCCTGTAACATAATCATGTCATATGTTGAACAGAAATCATCACCTCCTGGGTGGGAAGTCACAAACTACACGTATTCTCCCGAAGATGGAGCATACACTGTAAAGTTTATTTTTCATTCTGCCACTGTAGGTGGTGCTTGATCACATATTCAGCCACTTGTGAAATTTGTCACACAAGTCCCAATTTTACAAAGTATTATCAAAATACAAACAAAATATATAGCTATTTACATGTGTAGGCCTACATGTACAATGGTACAGTACACATCCCCATATCAACTCAATCTCATCTGGAGGGCATGGATTACATGTATATCCGAGTGTAAGCTAATCATTCCCAATCGACAAAAAATGTAAACATTTTAATAGTACTCTATCCTTAGACTAGCTAAAGAATAATAACATGACCTCAAGGACAGTTGGAAAAGTTTGAGCAAAGTTTGTTAGCATCAGTCAAGATTTCTGTAGGCTGAAGAGAGGCCTTCTACGAATACAGTGTACATCTGTACGTGTGCGTACACTGAACAATGGCAAGATACAAAATGAATTGTTTGAGATGGGGGGGGGGGAGGAATTGCTCTCACACATTGACTCCTAGCCAAAGGTTGTTTGCTTCCGATTTTAATAATCAAATAAAAAAAAAAGAATTAAAAAAGATGGAAAACGAGAAAAGCAATCCTTCATCTTGTCCATTGCCTTCTACAGTATACTGCACAATAAGCAGGAAAACATGTGCCTCTGGTTCATGTGTTTGCAGTCTGGCATGATTGCCTGGCGCATGTACTCTACATTGTATTATGCTCTGTGCTATTCAGCGAGTGAAGTACGTATGTTTTCGATGAATAATGACTATGAATAATTTGGTTTTCTTTGTAATTCTCAGCTGGAGTGTGAAATTGTAAATGCCTATCACATTTGTGTGTTTCATCGAGCATTCATACTTCATCTTCAGGTCTTTCGCTCTTTGTTTCTCTAATTTCCCGTAAAATTGTCCAACCATAAGTACAGTATGAAGGACGGTATTGATTGTGATGTTTGGCTTTTAACCAAAATATAGAGCAAGTTAAAATTTGAAAAAAAAAAAAAATCTCTTTTGTCTATTAAAAATCATGCATGGAGATAGTTGCTTTTTTTTTTTGCGCGCGATGACTTTGTGAGTCAGATCATTGGAAAATAGTGTGCGAATAGCGTCACACCACCTGGATTAGAAACGAAAGTCACAAGCTGTCAGCCTCTTCCGTTATTTTAATGATGGACTTTGATCCTTAATGAAACGTGAAACGTTACCGTCTGCAAGTATGTCGGATATCATCCCACAATGGCGGCTCTTGCTGTCAACTGCAGGTTTGAAACTCTCAGTACTCGTACCTCCTTGGTATATTACCAACATAAAAATCCTCTTGTCATAAGCCTCATTCACACTGGACTTTATACCATGTATTTACAGCTGTAATTTTTGCATCGCCATGTTTCTTCATCGCTTCTGGAACTCTTTAATTTTGGCCATCGGTTCACACTCGCCAAAAAAAATAACCCAAATACATTTTATGTACAAATTAACTTTTTAACAGTATACCACTGTATTCAAACTTCCAAATGTAGTGACATGTCAGATACACGAAAGCATGAGGGGCCATGTTATAAATTTTCTATGTTGCAACTAATGGCCATTAAAGTCACAATTTGCAATACTATAACACACATACGTGTATGTGCTACACAAGCTCAAACTGGATACCCATAGTAGAACCTGCAGTTTATGTTGTAGAGATGTTTTTTTTTTTTTTCTTCTTCTTCTTCTTCTTCTTCTTCTTCTTCTTCTTCTTCTTCTTCTTCTTGGAGAAGGACGCACCCTTCACGAGCTCCTGTAAGTTCAACTTTTTCACGCTCTGACCACTTGGTCACCTGATTACAACTCTCATTTATGTGAGAGACGGTTTCGTAGCAGTACCTAGACCAAGTCCACCCACAAAATATATGTGTATTTGTTGTATATAAAAGGGTTTTTTTCACCTAGTATTTCTTGACCTGTGTACGCGGCCATTATGGCCAGCGAGGCTGCACAGGTCCCCCGGGACCAGCCGGGGACTAGTACCTCGCAGCCCGCACCAGCTGCTTCCAACGCTCCCGCCACGCGAACGGAGCCCTTCAGCTCCGTGAGCAGGGACAATGGAATCTATTTCGTTGCCATGCCAGATGTTTCAATTCATGAGTATGTGAAAGCTCTCTCATTGACTACCTCTGCCGAATCTATTATCTCTGCATCACGAATAAGCAATCAGCGCATTGCTGTTTACCTGAAATCACGACAAGCTGTTCTAGAAGCAGTCAACAGCGGGTTGACATACCAAAACACGTTCATACAGATTAATCCCTTGGCACTGCCCACAACCAAGCTTACACTCTCTAATGTGTACCCAGAAATCCCAAATCATGTTCTGTCAAAGCATATCTCAACCTTCTGCAAAGTGGTGTCCCCAATCAGACCCATCCCCCTTGGCTTCAAAGACAAAAACTTCTCCCATATCATGTCTTTCAGACGCCAAGTCCAAGTCATGATTCTGCCCAATGTAACACCACCTGACCATCTGAACATAAGCTACAATGGGGGGACCTACCGTGTCTTCGTGTCTACTGACTCTGTAAGGTGCTTTGAATGCGGCGAGCTTGGTCACGTGAGCCGGGCGTGCAAGAAAGTCGCAAATCAGGACCCCATCGGGAAAGGGAAATCGGACCCCAAACACCCCCCGAAAAAATCAGTAAACCAGCACCCCGACCCCACCACTGCCCCTCCAAAAACCCCTACCCACGGTGCTGGCCCATCAAATGCCAACCATGACCCCACCCCTACTGAATCGCCCCGCCCCCAAAAAGAAAACTCCCCTACCCGCCAACTAAACGACACTGCCCCGCCCCCCGATGACAGTAACAGATCCCCTCACCGTGACGCCCCCTCATGTTCATCAGTCTGGGGCTCACCACCTAGACCGGTTAGGCTGTTTTCTGACGTTGTATCCAAAAGGAAACAAGACCCACCAACTTCAGCTGTGGAAACATCCCAGCTCACTGTACTTGAATCTCGAACCCCTCCACGCAAACTCATGAAAAAAGCCTCCTCTCCAACAAGTTCAAACCCCACTCCCACCCCCACAAAATCCTCCAACCCCGCCTCCTCGGGACTCCCTACCCCCGGGCGGGCGACACCAACACTTTCCACCCCCGTGACCCCAAGTCCAGCTACTCCCACACTAACGTCAAACCCACCCTCCCCAATCCCTCCCTCCCCTGCCTCTGTTCAGGATAGCAGCATCACCGATGCAGCTATGTGGGAAGATGCACAGACATCCGATGACGAATCCGTTGATTGGGCATCATCCTTCCCCTCGAGCCAAGGACCCCTCTCTGACAAACAACTTATTCACTTTCTGAAAGTGGTTAAGTCCCGCAAAAAACCCCTCGAAATAGCCAGGAAGTTCACCCCAAACATCCCTGGACTTGTTCGTCAACTAAGACCACTCAGAAACAGTCCGCTCTTTAAAAAGAGCACACAGCAGCGAATAAGTAAATTAATCAACAAACTAGACGATTGTATGTAAACACATTAGCTATGGATAGATCCCTACATGCTTTTCTGCGTTACCTTATGACGCTGTCATTGCTCACCCTAAACTCTGGGGGCTGCTCTTCACCACTGAAGAATGCTTCCATTAGCTCATACATTGAAAACATTGCCTGTAATCCTGACATCGTATTTCTTCAAGAAATCAACGATTTACCTCAAAACTCCCCCTGCTGGAATGTATGGCCATTGTACACCCCGGTGTGCACTCCCAGTCGTACTCGAGGCTCAGGAGTAGCGACCCTTCTAAAACACACTGTTAATGTTGTAGACTCTGCATGTGTCTTTGAAGACCACATCTTATATGTTAAAGCCGAGTCTAACGATACTCTTTATCATTTATACAATGTATTGATACCTCAAGACGACAAATTTGCATTGGAAGCTATCCGCCGTCTTTCCGTTGACCTAACACAACATGAAGATGGTGTAATTATTATTGGAGGAGATTTTAACAGCACTCCAAATCCCTTACTAGACCGTTTCTGTACATCACAAGAGCACAGACGCAAAATATCTGACTCTCTTAAACATGTCCTAGAGAGCAACCACTTTTGTGATGTCTGGCGTAGACTACATCCCCTCGACCAGGAGTACTCCTGGCAGAGAAACAACCCCAGCATCACTAACCGCGCTTCGAAAGCTAGACTAGATCGCTTTTACACACCTTTCAACCTAATGCCATCCATATATTCATGCTCTATTGTCCCCTGCGCTCTGTCAGACCATTCTGCTGTCATCCTGAAAATAAAACCCCCCTCTTCACAAAAAAGAACCAAGCATATTTGGTACTTTAATAACACCCTCCTTGAAGATCAAGAATATCGAAACACCATCATACATTTCTGGTCCAACTGGCGAAGTGAAAAGAGTAGTTTTCCCAACGTCTCCCTATGGTGGGACTTCGGAAAAATACATATTAAATCACTCACGCAAATGTATAGCTCCAAACTTGCATCTGAAAAGAGAGAAGCTCTGATTACCATAAACAGAAAAATTAAATCTCTCCAGGCTGAATCAAATATGTCACCTGACCTCCAACAAGCCCTCGCTGAACAAAGGAATGAATCTAATTCATTACTTATGAACCAGGCCAGAGGAGCCCTTGTCAGATCGAGATTCAAACTCGCAAACGAAGTAGACACGAGCTCCTCATTCTTCTTTAACCTTGAAAAAATAAACTCTTCCTCCAAAACAATCAACAGAATCAGACTCCCCACAGGCATTATCACTGAAAATCAAAGTGATATAAAAGCCCATGTACATGACTTTTATGAAAGGCTTTATAAACGTGTCGACACTGATCAGAACTCTTTTAAGACTATATCGTCTGATCTACCAAAACTCAATGCTGAAGACTCAAAAACTCTCGACACCCCCTTCACGCCTGACGAAATTACCACAGCTGTTTCACAACTCGGAAAAAATAAGTCCCCTGGCCTTGACGGCCTGACATCCGAGTTCTTTCAAACCTTCTGGCCCACTCTCCGAAACGACTACATTGAAGTTCTACAATACGCAATAGCCTCCGGAAGTTTACCACCATCCTTCCGAAGAGCTGTAATCACTCTCATCCCAAAGAAGGGAGATCTAGCAGATATCGCCAATTGGCGTCCTGTATCTCTTCTAAATACAGACTATAAGATATTTGCCAAAGCACTTGCTAACAGACTAAAACTGTGTGTTGATGAAATTATTCATGAAGATCAAACCTATTGTGTACCGGGCCGCACCATACATGATAACTTACACCTAACTCGAGATGTAATTAATTATGCCAATTATAATAATACTCGACTCGCAATTGTTAATCTCGATCAAAAGAAAGCTTTTGATAATGTCAGTCATGTCTTTCTTTTTAACACCATGAAAGCCATGGGTATCGGCGACTCATTCATCTCCTGTATCAAACTCTTGTACGAAAACGCCGAAGGCATGGTTAAAGTGCACGGGTCCCTCACCGCACCGCTTTCCCTACAAAAGGGGATCCGACAAGGCTGCCCACTATCCGGCCTTCTGTACTCCATTGCCATTGAACCCTTTCTTCACACACTCAGGCACAGACTCAATGGCCATAGCTTTTTATTACCTAACACCAGCACGTGTGTTTCAGTGTCAGCGTACGCTGACGATATATCAATCTTTGTTACCACTGACACTGCCTTTGATATTATTCATGATGTGTATTGCATATTCAGCAAGTCATCCGCAGCATGTCTTAACTATGACAAGTCACAGGGACTGTGGCTTGGCCAATGGGCAAATCGTAGTGACAAGCCCCTCGGATTTAAATGGAGTAATGAGGGGCTTGTCATCCTCGGAGTACACTTAGGTAGTAACAACAAACACATAAATTGTAACTGGATTAAATGCAAGGAAAAACTAAGTAAAACTCTGTCTCGTTGGAGCTCACTCTCCAAAAGTCTCTCTCTCAAAGGCAGGGCCCTAGTTGCCAATCAACTAGCTGCCTCCCAAACATTCCATTGTCTCGCTATTCTTTCACCACCCCAGCGTGTTCTGTCTGAATTACAAGACATGCTTGTCAATTTTATTTGGTGTAATAAAAGACATCTGTTAAAGAAACAAACCTTGTTCCAGGAATGTGAAAAAGGTGGACTTGGTCTAGCTTGTCTCCAAGCACGAATTTTTACTTTTCGCCTTAGTTTTGTCCAACGGTTTCTGAACCTCTTTCCTCACCCCGCGTACAAAATGTGCTCACACAATCTCCAAAAGTACAAGAATCTCAAACTAGACTCTCAACTTTTTCTCACTGACCTCGAACCAAAACATTACCATAGCTTGTCACCCTTTCATGCTGAACTACTTAGCGCTTGGAGAATATCCGGAGCTCATATTGAAGCGTCGTCCCTCTCCTTCAACCATGTGATGAATACACCCCTGAACCATCCCCTATTAATTCCAAGTTCAGTAGTAGGTCACACGGCTTTCCCCGCCAGACTCTTCGCAAGTGGTACCAAACTCGTCAAAGATCTCATCAACCCAACCCATGGCAAGTGGCTCCCAGCCAGCGACATCAAGCTTCCCCTACTTCTGCGACGATCTTCACTCCGCCTTCTTGATCACGAACTTTCCCATCTACACGAATCTCTCATCGAACACTTCCCTGCCCTCTTCACCACTGACGGACTTCGGTCATCCACACATCCCCCTCATCACATCTCCGCAGGCATTGTTTCCCCCCTTCCGGCCAGAACTAGTGACAATCGAAACCTCCTCATCACGCCCACACGTTCCATATACCGCATCCTGAACAAATCAGTGAACTCTTTGCCGTCTTTCACCTCAACAGCCTGGCACGAAAACGGCGTGCTGTCACCAACAAAGACAATTCACTGGTCGGACATTCATCGTCCCCCCTCCTCCAAACGAGATGGAGATATACAGTATAAGCTGTTACACAATGTCCTGCCACCACTCACAGTCCTCCACCACTTCAACCCTGACATTTCGCCAATGTGTGGATGGTGCGACGAAAGGGGGACCATTCTTCACCTGTTCCTCACCTGCGAGGCCATGCAACCTGTCTTGGACCTTCTCCACAACCTGCTATCGCGTCTCCTGCCTACGATTAAGCTCGACTTCGACCTCTACTGGACACTGGTCCCACACGCGCGGGGTCGAAGCAGGGAAGCCGTGTGCCTATCCAATTACCTAATCATCAGCCTAAAGAGCACCCTCTATTGGCTCTATCGTACCTCTCGGTTCCTAGACCCGATCCCCTTTTGGACAACAAAGATAAAGAACAGGATCACTCTTGAATATGAATTTTATAAGCTACAAAACAACACGAGCACCTTCACAAAACGATGGTGTCATAACAACTCACTCTTCACGATGCACGGGGAAAACATCACATGGTTGATATAAGAATATAAGATATTATTGTCAATATTATGACCTCCATTTGCTTTCGTGTCGCTCTTGGCTCAACACACCTTGAGCAAAAGTGTGAGATTTCTCCATGCTGACTGTAAGCACAGTCATATTGTTCGCCTTGTATGTACGCATTATAACACGTACCAATGTGAATAGGTTGCAAGTGTGATGTAAACAAAGCGTCTTTTTCAAAAGCCACAAAGTTTCTCCCCTCTTCGGTGTAGAGCTCACTGCCTCCCTATAACGCGGCACAATGTTTTGCTATGTTTATACATTATCCGCTCCTAACACAGCATCGGATACGCCATAGCCTGGCAAAACAAGCACATTTGAGTTTCTCACGTACACCCGCTGAAAACAGCTAATCAGTTTTAATATTGTCACGAGCATTCTATTTACAAGCTGACTGCACTTTGTAAAAACCTCTCTTAGTTGTTTTAATAATGCAATCATGCCGACTGCAAACGCAGTCCTCGATTAGTGTTAGACCCGACAGCTACACAGAGTCTGTTCATTTCCAATTACCATCGACTTAATCCCCTGATTTGTATTTAACACCTCGATTCTACCGCATGGAAATTGCAAATCACCCGCGATGTATTAAATGCCAAAAAAGAAAAAAAAAAATAGAAATGAAAATGTCGAGGGCGAAAATGTTTTCCCCCTTTTTCTTGATTTTGTATGTTTACACCGCACTCACCATGTGAAAAGCGTGCAAAAATGCAAAAATGCAAAAAAAAGTGCAAAAATTATTGTTTACTGTGTCACTCCTAGCTCGTCATGAGAAATTTTCATGCTGACTGTAAGCACAGTCATCAATTGTTTTGACTTGTATGCACACATCATAACATGTATCAATGTGAATAGCTTGCAAGCATGATGTAAACAAAGCATTCTTTTTGAAAAGTCATAACGTTTTCTTCTCTTTCGGCGTAGAGCTTATTGCTCCCAATATTACGCCGCACAGTGTTTTGCGACGTTTATATATCATCCGCTGTCACCAGCATGTACGCCATAACCTGGCCAAATAAGAATATCTGAGTTAATCATGCATATACAATGTATACCCACTGAAAACAACAGTTAGTTCTCAATATCATGGTTACGAACTTTCTGCTAACAAGCTGACTGCAGCACCGTTGTAAAACCTCCTTTAGTTGTCATGACAATATAATCATGCCGACTGCAAATGCAGTCATCAAATACTGTTATACTTCATTTGATATGTATTTAACACCTCGACTTTACCCCATGGAAATTGTGAACCACACGTGGTGTATCAAAATGCAAAAAAAAAAAAAGAATGAAAATGTCGAGGGCGAATGTACCCCCTCTTTTAAAATAATTTGTATGTAAACACTATATTCACTGTGTGAATAGTGTGCAAGAGTGATGTAAATAAAGTACCATTTTGAAAAGTCAAAAAAGTCTTCTTCTTCTTCTTCTTCTTCTTCTTCTTCTTCTTCTTCTTCTTCTTTCCTCCCATTTAACAAGATTTAAAAGAACTTTCACTGTTTCCCCCTAGGGGTATTCAGGCTTTGGTGTGCACAATAGATGTTGTTGGCTTGAGATCTGGAGGTTTTGCACCGTTGTGGCACAATTCAAAGGGTCTGGGTGATATGTTTACAGTACTTTCTGTAACTGGTCTTAGCTCGACTTCAAAGGGAGCACTGGTGAAGTCAGACATTGTATTGTGTACAGCAAAGAATCGGTGGGAAGGCAACTATTCAAACAGCCCAGGTTGTGTTTGCTTGCCAAGAAGACCATCTCAACAGCTTTACAACTTAATAACAAGTAGTTGAGAGCAGATATTGTGGAAGACGAGAATATTAAACCCTCATGCAGTGAACCAGGTAACTTTGGTTGTTTCAGCCTTCAATACATTGTACATGTAGAATATGCTGCATACCTTTGTACACTGTACCTTGGTACAATGTACAGTGTATGTGTACACAATCTATTGAATATCTCTCTTTTTCTCTACAATGTAGCTGGAAAGCTATTTCAGAGGCTCCAGTTTGAAGTTTCACATTTCAAGTTAATTTTCAGATCAATGTCAATGAAAGGCAGAGTACTGTATACGCCGAATATTTTGCAAGGTTTTTATTTTCGCCAATTTTGCGAGTCAGCTGCTATTCGCGAAATTAAAAACACGCAAAAATATTGACTCTAATGCCAATGTGAATGTGTCGTAGAGATTTGACATGTTGAATTTCTACGCCAGGTGGTGGGCTTTCAGCCAATCAAGATACATGTACAGTAAAATGTAAGCGCACGCAATGCACACTACGTGCGCTTTAATACTCATTGGTAAAATGTACTGAAGACAGAACAGTCGTAAGCCTACTCGTAAGGTCTGATCGTATAGTGTGCGTTGGCAGGTCATACGACTGGGTCTTATGGTCCTAAGGTCGTATACTCGCGAGTCGTGTAGTGTGCGGCGGGCTTTAGAGACTCATCACCAGCCGAGACCACACAAAAAGTGGATGAGAGAGGCACATCTGTCATGGTAAATTTCGTACATGTAAGCACAGGAAACTCAATGATATGCAAAGCATGCACACCACATAGATCGTACCACTTCCAGAGTGCTCTGAATGCTGCATTGGTGACCATAATATTGAGTTTACACTGTATCTGAGTGCTTTAGGGCCCGATTGTCTGCTCATCGGGTACAAAGTGTAGAATGCTTCAGGAGCTCTCCTAGAGCATAAAATGCCATGCTAATAAGGTGCTGGACCGCATTCGAGCCCTCAAAAGTGAATTGAACCGAACCATACCATACCATTCCAGATTGGAAGCATTCGAGCGCTCTATCTATGGAGATATACATTGTACAGTACCTCATGAGCTATTTTTGGACTCCAGTCAGTGGGAGTCACAATTTGTGTAGCAATCAACACGTTCACCTTGCATGCCTACATTACATAGTGTACATATGTACAAGTGTAAAACAATTTATAAGAGAATTAAAGGGTGTGTACAGTTTTGGTCGAGGTGAGGATTTAGCTTTTAACGTTTTGCGAGATACTCAGAAACCACTCTATGAGATGTCAAAGAGCATGCAATTCTAGGGGTATCAAAAGTTTATTCGATGGAAATCGGTTTTGAAATGGCTGAGATATCCAAAAACAAGGTGAAACAAAGAGATCCTAATAAAGTTGTGGCATGTCGCTTTTTATCATTAGCACTTTTTGGGATATCTCAGCCATTTGAAAACCAATTTTCATCAAATAAACATTAAATCCTTCTTAAAATTACATGCTCTTTCATATTTCATAAGAGGCTTTTCATTATCTCACTTAGGAATGTTCAAAACATGAATCCTCACCTCAACCAGTACTGTACAGTCCCTTTAATTCTATGCAGCTGTATAATGTTGTAGTGCGTGATACACACTATTCTTCTCATGCTAACATCTGGTATGGAATGCTTTTAGACCATGTTGCCTTCACGCACTCTCTGGCACAATATGGTACAATACAGTAATCTTGGGAATGTTCAAGCACTCCTCTGGCGGGGGTACAGCATGGTACAATATGCTTTAAGAGTGCTCGAACACACACTTACATAAATAGAGTGTACATGTCCTATTGAAATATGGCTGCACTAAAACGGTTTGTGCAACCCTGAATTAGAACCTGTGCTGTCCACTTGACTTTCTAATTAACATTTAAAAAGCCAGCTGGTTATTTGTCTTGAACAAATCTTTTAATCTTCAATATTGTGATTCAACAATGGGCACTCACCAGGGTTTTGGGCTTGTCCATACAGTCCAGACATTGTCGACGCCACGGTCTCCAAAACAGAAATCCCAACAGGTACAGCATGAACATTGACGTCTTCAGGTACGTTGAGAAGAAGGGCTTGTTATACCCAATGTCCATGAAAATGAACTGCATGGTGAAGACAATGAAGGAGTTATCGCTAATCATCAGCAGCAGTTTGTACAAATTCACTGTTGTGTTAACAATATCAACAACTTTGAGATGGTAGTAATGAGGCTCAGGGGGTTAACTGATGTTCATTATATGATCAGGGAATGATACCAAAACATTTAAAATGGATTGACTGAATGCAGCAAATTTAGAACACATCAGTATTAAAAGTTTGAGGGAAATCAGACGACCTGTTCAAAAGTACGTAATGAAAAAGTTTTGGCGATGCCATCGCTGGATGAAAAGACTACAACAATTTGTAACATCACTGTAGGACGATATAAAGAAAAAAGAAAGAATTCCACAAACCTCACGTTTCATGAGAAGTGTTCACTCCATTATTCTTGCAATTGACAAATGTTTGGCATTATATAAACATCAAACATTCCTGCTGAAAGAGGTTAGTCAAGTGCTCTTTCATTACGCTAGAAAATGAAAATGAAATTCTCTACGCATTACATTTTCTTTTTCTTTCTATTGCTGTCCTCGTGTCTGAACTGCAGCATCACAAATAGTCTTCTTATCCACTCATGATAGCACATAGATTCAACCAAAACTGTAACAAAACTTTCTCGGTGCATTTTCTGGGATCACTGGAATGGTCATGCACCTTTGGGTCCATCAATAAAGAAATACATGTAAGCCTATAACTGGCCCATTACACACGGGATACCTCGAAAATAATCCGCAGCTTGGATTTCTAACAATAGGCTCGATTGGTTCCATAAAGGGAATGAATTCACATTCTTGGCATTCTTCTTATAACAAAGAAATACATGCCAACCTAAAAGTTAATATACAACAGAGTACACCATGTCTTGGGGCTTGCCAAATCAAGCAAAAATTTCAAGAGAGTGAAACTGAAGCAAGATTTTCAAGGTGGAATGAATAAAGTCTGATAATCATCACAGGTACTACATGTATTTCCACCACAATCGTGTACAATGTAAAACTGTACACACTGCATGTTCATGGAACATTAATTTTTGCATATTTTGCACTACTTTTGGTTAGCGCGACTTCTGCAAACCGCGAAAATATCTGCACGATTTTGAACAGGTTGAATTGTGCACTTTGTGTGTGATTCATCCCTCCCTGGCAGGAGTGTGTGTGTGTGCACTTGTGCCCTATTAGACATATTACTGTTTAATAGTGGTTTTATCATAAAATGAGTGCATGTCATAATATGCTGGTACATGCAGTTTCTGGCAGCCAATACATGATTTGAATGGATCAGGCAGCACATCAATTTTTATGAAGGGAAATGTCGATTCAAATTCTCTGTCTTGTTTTTTGTGACTTGGATGAAAACGTAAAGTACATTTCAAAGGCAATTACACAGCATGATTTCAAGAACTTGCAAATATGTTTTTGCGACTCTCAGCAAGTTTACTGTAAGTAAATTGTGTGCTCAAAAGGGTGGTCTTTTGAAATCTTTCCCAAAGCTTTTTCTGATGCTCCACAGATTCTTTAAGCTCTACATTACTATAACTGACTTCTTTTTAAGATAAATACACAGTGTACAGCAAAGGTACCAGATGAAATGTCAATTACATGCAGTGTTCACAGGTGCAATGGTAACAGCAAATTATTTCAAATTCGGACAATTTTCAATTTCTGAATTTCTGATCCCACTGGGTTTATATTATACATCAATGATACTTAGGATTACAAATGTATTGCAAGGACTGCTAACTACTGAACAACAATTCAACAATATGCATCATCATCATCATCATCGCAATTAAAAGATATTGTTGCATTTCTAGCAAAAATGTGCCAGGGTAAAGCAGAGCATTACAAATTCAATATATACACAATTATTGAATTACACTCTTGCACAGAACCTTGTAAATACAGTACAGTAGCCTGACTAGTTACCGCTCACCTCTTAGCGCACGAGTGTAGTTGATGATGACCGCGAATATCTGCCCTACATTCTCGAATACGCACTGCACGCACTGCAGTACGCGTGTGCGCAATGCTAAGAATTCGATGCTCAAACAAATTGCAATATTCAAAGTATTCACGACTATTTTTGATGTTTAAATGCAATTAGCCACATCTGGAGATTCCCGATGGCCGGAAAGGTCTCGTCTTCTGAAGTTAGTGAGTAGGCCGTGATTTTTTAGTTAAAATCCCGCAAAGTTGAGATAAGTCGTACGAATAGGCGCTAGTCGTCGACCTGACAACTGTCGGCAAATAACCGAACGATAGTAGTGTACGTATTTACGTGGAATTGCGTACGCGAACAAAAAAAGTTCGAAGCTCGTACAGAGATGGCTCTTGACTAGTTACCGCTCACCCCCCCCCCCACTATAATTACGTGTGTACAGTATGTGGCGCGTGCGCTTTCAGACCACTGATTTATTACCTCCCCCCTCCTCCCCGCTAACTATCCTCTTGGATTTCCGACGAAGTAGGAGGCCCCCGAAAATTCAGATTTTGAATTATAATCAAATCAATTGACATTTAGCGCATTCCTCTATTGTGACATTGCTATGAATAAATATATGATTATATACATACATATAACCATATATATAATACATGTATATATACGGTTACAACTCGATCGTTATTCATAAGGTTCGTTAGTCCCAAAATGAAATAAGGTTTCAAATAAAAATGTCCCCGTTTCTCGAACATTATATCGAGTTTCCCGAAGTACACGTTCCAGGAAGTCAAAAAAGGATATTGCAGCTACTGAAGCAATATGAGGGGATGATTTTAAAACTCACATGAAATCCAAACAGAAAAGAGAGTTGAAGAAAAGAAAGGAAGTGAAAGAGAGAAAAACAAAGAAAAAAAGAAGAAGGCACAAAGACATTGAGAAAGAAGAGGGAAGATCTAAAGAAGAAGATAGAAGAGATGAAGTTGGGTACAGGAAAAAGAAAGATCACAGAGATGGGATTGTGATGAGGATAGAAGAAATGAACCATATATTAGAAGAAATAAAACAGAAGGAAGAAATGAACCATATATTAGAAGAAATAAAACAGAAGGAAGAAATGAAGTTGGAAGAATCTGAGCGCAAAAAAAAAAAGAAAAAAGAGAGAGAAGTGAGCTTGGAAGAAGAAATTTAAAACTAGAGAGAAGAAAACAAAGAAGATGACTCTACGAAGAAGAATAGCGTAGAAGAAAAGAAAAAAAAGAAGAGGAACAAAAAGGAAGGAATTGAATCAGATGATGTTAGATATGTATGTCCAGCATGCAGGAAAGAAGAAGCCGTGAAGATCAATGGGTTTCTTGTGATTTTTGCGACACATGGTTGCACTTGGAATGGAGTGAACTTACGATAAGGTTGAAGAAGACATATCAAAATACATGTATCGGTGTCCTTTCTGCTGAACTGAAAGGGGAGCATGATCGCAGTCTCTCTCCCTTCCCTTCTTCCTTTTGGATAAACTTGCGTACCAGTGGAAAAAAAATGATCTTGTTCATATTGTATTTAAATGGAATTTTCAAAATGATATTTTGAATAACTGTATATAGATTATATTGACTTTTTCTTTTCTCAGAAGAAATATGTGCGTCGACATTATAACACAAATAATACGTATGAGCGAGCGGCTGAGAAATACAGGTATTTACAGGACTCAAAAGTGATATTGCCGTTATGACTATATCCCATATAATATTTTTGCTGTATATATATAAAAAAAACATATATATGTAGTTATACCACTGAAGTTTGTTTTCATGCATCTTTATTTCAGACATATTTGACGAAAATTACTAACATGACCGAAATTTTAAGCACAAACATACTCTTGCATTCGTATAAGATTTTAATATTATCATAAGTATTACATGTTTGAAGGTATACAATGTTTGAAAAGATCGCCAGCCTTGCTGTAGATTTGCCTGTTTATGAAATGTTTGCAGATACTTTTTTTTTATGATAACATTTTTCGAAGTGCTCATGACTGGTATGTTCTTATTCTTTTTCAGCATTCCCTATAATTCACCAGAATGTCTGGAGGACTTTCCATTCATGTTATATAGAATTAAAAGCTTGTGTGGTGAACTGTATAAATATGTATATACTTCTAGTCCTTTCTCATATACTTATAATCAATTCCATGGAAATTGGGATGCAATGATCAACAAGAGATTATATCAATGTGTGATCACAAAGGTATGAGGCACCCCCCCCCCACCTCCTCCTCCTCCTCCTCCTCCCGCTGAGCGAGATTGTCGGCGCTAACGAAACAACAATGTTTGCATGCATGAAAAGTCAGTTTTCTTTTCTTGATTACGCACACCCCCCCCCCCTCCCCGCCTCCATAGGGAAAAAAAAAGCCTGGTTACGGGCGTGGTTTGACTCCATGACATCCAGGCAATCACACTTTGAGGTTAATTTAAACATTACGTTTTATCTATGGTGGCCGATTATTGAGTGAATCCTGGCGTTATCAACGGTGTTAAGATAATTATGTTTACACCATGTTGGTGTAAGAATTTTAACACCCTGATTTTGCCAGTTTTATTAGTTATGTGACCTTGAAACGGGTGGTATCTAAGTCCACAATTTGGTATAAAGGTTAAATGTATTGTTTTCAAGCTATACGTTTCTGTATTTCGTAGAATGATGTATACCGATAAGCCTTTTGTTTTATGGAAAGTTTTGAGCCTAAAACCAATTTATGCCAGTTCTGAAATCTATACTGTAGGCCTATAGATACGACAGACATTGACAGAGCACGCCGTCTAGGCTTTTAATGGATGGGTGATATAATGATGTTTATAACGAAAGCTTTGTTGAAAAAGTTGTGAGACATTGACATTATACATGAATGGATTTCTTTTGGAAAGTTCCTTGTTTGCCACGTTTGTACAACTTGAAATGATCCTAGAAAAAAAAATGGAAGAAGCAAAAAGCAAGAAAAGAAAAAGAAAAAAGAAAAGGAATATTAGAATAAAACAGCGGAGGGCACTGGTATTAATGCACGTGAATTTATTTGCATTGGGTCTATTCTGCGTTTTAGATGTTTTAATAATTGATCGCTATACATCAAAGACCTCACGAATCATTCATTTCAGTACATTATGAATAATGGCTATTTCATAACTTGTATACAGGGGAATCCTGTTCTAACGAGATCGGATACAACGAGAATCCGCTTATAACGAGATAAATCGTCCGGTCCAAAATAAATTTGCATGTTAGCCTAAATGGAAATTTGGAGTTCCGGCTATTGCGAGATAATTTTCTGGCCTAAAAACGGAGAAAAGCAAAAATGAACTTGTGCGGATTTTTATACAACGACAACTTATTCTCTTTTAAGCCGAACTTAAAGTTATAACAATGGGCAAAATCACGCTTTATTTCAAAACCAGAAAAGGTTAATTCTCCGTAATTATTTGAACTATCGTTTCGTGCAAACAGACTAACATAGTTATGCCAGTGCCAAACAGAAGCAATCAAGGTGATAACGGCGCTACAAGTTCATAAAGTCTCTTTCCGAGGGCCGTGATGGAACAGCATCGGAAAATTTAGAAGCTATAGCCTTCGCTATTAATTTTATGCCGAAATGTCATCACAAACGCTACAATTCGAATTACGTTATCTAATGGCTTAAACAAGAAAAAATATGGTGTATAATAATATACAGTATAATGTTTATGTATTATAAATGTTTCCAAAGATATACGTAACGGGAATATCTGTGAGCGGCGAACACAGCGAATTGTATATTTTGGGAACTTTGAACATGTTCAAAAATCCTTTGCGATAGAAAGAACTGCTTGTTAAAATAAAAACTGTTCTTGAGTTTGATCGCAACCGTTACCGAGCCCTGACGAAAGTTAGAATCTGCCATTATTCGCTGCTTTCGCAAACATTGGCCGCTCAGTTAGATACCCATTTACGTAACTTTGATAAGATGAATTGAATTAAATGTCAAAATTAAAATACGATGGGATCGTATGCTAAAATTTTGATTAAGACAACTAGCCTATCGAAATACAAATACTATTTCACTCGATTTTGCAATCCACAGTTAGCCGGTATCTGTACGTGGTTTTCGTTTTCTTATAAAACAGCATTGACTCATCAAAGTCGTCGGGTAAAACATTCACGCATTCAACCTCATGCATCACAACCGAGAAGCTGTTTCCCTGGAAGAAATAAAAGATGAGAGTGTAAATTGTGGTGTGAACTTTCACCATAGGACACGTGGTTTATATCAGTAATTTGTCATAGAATGAAGGATACATTCGGATTTTACTCACAGCTTTCATCCACGCGAGTTACGCTAAACGCATGCAGCGTTGATAATAATAGCGCGATTACCTGTAGTTGCATAAATTTTGTTTCATCTCTCTTTCTTCTCAAAATTAATGTGCAGATTGATCAGCATAGGGCTAACAAAAGGAAGGCCCCATATACGATATGATTATATGATTTGTCAAATCTGAAATATTTGATAACATGTGTCTAGAACAAAAATAATTGTAATCATCGCGAGAATGCTCTCTCATTTTCCTGTCGCATTTCTTTTTTTTTCTGTTCATCAATATGACGTCGTCATAATAAAATGCAGGTAGCCAAATTTTAATAGAGCATTTATATATAAAGTGTAAATTCCACAAGCGTTAGGATACAACGAGAATCCGGATATAATGACGAGCAAAATCACCCGGAACCGACGATCTCGTTATAACGGGATTCCCATTTATAAAATTCTATTTTCGCAACTATAAATAAGCAGACCCGTCTTCCACATAATAATAATAATAACGACACATGTCCAATGCAGCATACTTACACAATAAAGAAAGTGAACAACAACAAACCGAACATTAATGTGATATTAGATTGTTCGAATTCGGACATGGGAATTGAATACAATTATATAGAATATCCACCACACCGTATGCTGCCAAAAGTTTATGTTTATCTCAGCCTCGGCACACGTGTTGGCAGACTTGCCCTTTGCTAGTTAGCATCATTCAGAAAGGGACTTAGCATCATTCAGAGCCTTGTAATGTGCGGCGCGCGCGCCATGACTAGTGAGCGGCTACTAGTCAGGGGTGAGCGGCTACTAGTACAGGATGTAACGACGAAGGTATCGCGCGTTTATTCCGTTATAGGACTTCGTGAGCAGATGATCGTAATACACATAAGAAAGAGCAATATCGCCAACCACATTTCACAGGATTGGATCGAGAAGGATATAATTTGGTAAAGTTATTCACAATAAAGTATCAAAGTGAGCGGTTACTAGTCAGGCTACTGTACTTTAGCAAACCTCAACCATCAAATTGAGCAGATGCCATATAATGTATGAAAGAACATATTTTATATTTGTACATTTTATGCGTATCTACAGCAGTATTTCAAAATCAATAGCCACTTCTGGAGGTTTTCGTGGACAAATAAGCGGCATCCACAAACTCACCCGCGTAATTTCTGAGGACACGACCCATATCACATCCACCAACAGCAGCATGAGGATTCCAATAGCCATGCGTTTGGGGCGAGTTAGTCCACTTGTAAGACTCATGGCTGAAACGGCAGCGCAATCCAGACATGTACAGCCACAGACGGTACTTCAGCTCAGAAAGCGCTCGGGTCTTGACGCACTTCACACCGTTGCAATCGTGTCGTACCTAGTAGAATAACAAGATGTGCACTGTATTTCACTTCAACGATTTTGGCTAAAATCACAGTTAGCAGGGACAAGCAAGGGTTATTTTCTACCTAACACCCCAGGGCGCTCCTTGTACACAACACAATTCATTAAATTATAGAACCCTACTGTAACTGACACTATGCAGCTGTGGAAGCGTTCGGGCTGGTCGCAGTTGCAATCACATGTAGTTTCTACCCAAACTTATTTAAAAAAGGTCATAACTGTGTGTGGCCTACAGTTGTACATGTATGTGTGGCCTGTGGATTGCCTTACACTATTATGTAATCCCAAGTTTTGCAACCACAAATTAATCTAGCAAGCATTAAGAGAGGTAGTTTTATGACTGAGGCAGCACCCAGTAAAATTGGAAGAAGAGTAGGAGTGGCACTTCTCGGCCGCCGCGCTCTGTGGAAGAAGCCGCTCGTACCGGTCACAGTGTACGGTATGCAACACGAACAGCATCATTCATTCCATCGTGCGCTGCCTCTCTTTGCACACATCACAAACAAGAATTCCATTGAAATTCTGTAGTGTCAGAGAGCACTCATAATCCCAAAATGTCATTTTCTCACCCAAACTCTTCGCACTGTTGCCGCATGATCTCGTTGCATCTAAAATTGTGACAGTAAGTAGGACATAAACGTCATTGCATCTGCTCAAATCTTGGAAACACAGCTGTTTGTGTAGCGAGCCACAGAGTATAGAGCTGTAGCTAGCTATAGCGCTGTGATAACCGTACCCTCGCGCGCAGATCGCCAGCGCAAGCAAGGGTAAGCATGATTATGGCTACTAGTATGTTCGATTTCCATACACTTGCTGGGCGCACTGAACTCTCGCGCTCGTCCGTACTCGTACTCTTGATCGATCGCACGTACGTACGCAGTGTGCCGTGAGCATTGCACGCGCGATGGTTACGACATCATCTAGCGATTGCAATGTCGCGCGCCGTTGACTCTCCGTGCTATGGCCCATTGAAAATTGACAGATAGAAGTTGTTGAAAGTTTAATAATTATGGCTAAAACCCATTTTTTTTTTATTGGAGTCCAATGTAAAACATATTTCACGTTATAAATACAATAATTCAAACCGAGTTTCAAATGACTTTAAAGATATACAAATATAGCAAAATATACAAAATAAGAATGGAATACGATTGATGAAAAGTGAAAAAAATATTTAAAAATGTACAGAAATATATGATAGGCTATACATGATATAGTAAAAAAAAAACGAAGCAATATATGATAGGCTATACATGATATAGTAAAAAAAAGAAGCAAAGTAAGGAAAATATGACGAGAGGGAGGGAGAGAATGAGAGAGAGGACAAAAATGTCTAGAGATCTGGACCGTTTCATGAAACTTTTTGTCGGTGATTTACACTGACAACTGTTAAAAGCTACTGAAATCCTTGCGTCTGATTGGCCGATAGCAAATTTGTCGGTGAAAACCTCCGACGAACTCGTTGATGAAACGCCCCCCCCCCCCCCCCCCCAGGGGGTGTTTCATCAATATAGTCAGCGCTGACAAGTTGTCAGCGCTGATAATTTCAGCAAAATCCTTGGTTTGATTGGCTGAGATGCTCTAGTCACTGACTGTTACCATGGTGATTGTCAGAAAATGACAACTTGTCAGCGCTGACTTAGTTGATGAAACACCCCCAGTATAGTTTAAAAAAAAAAAAAAGAATAGGCAGGGTATTAATCAAGCAACACGGCAGGGTGATCGTTTTTTCAGGGTTGGCGACCTGGCGGGGGGGTTGCCAATGGGGTGTGGGTCGATAATTTTGTTGTTGTTGATGATGATGATGATGATGTTGTTGTTGTTGTTTTAAACATATTTTTCCGAGTTTTCTCAGAGTTTTTCTTGATGAGCGAAACCCCGCCCCGCGGCCCCGATAAGTACATTAAAAAGGGAGAAAATGCAATGATACCACAACCAAGTCCTATAGCAATTTGGTTCAATTTGTACCAAACATTGCAAAAATCAAGCTATACTGCAACTTCGTAAAAGAATTAATGATTTTCATCAGCATAAGAAGAAGCAGCTGAAGAAGAAGAAGAACTTAGATGATGATGATGTAGAATGCATGGTGCGATGCTCAATATTAGATGATGCTTTTGTATCATTATCAATCATAAATACATTGAATCGATCACACTAAATTGCATCATTAGAACATCATCCTAGCAATGATAAATGTGGTGATGTTCATATCAAACATTAACTATGGTTAGTTATCATAAAGTAACAGGGAAATATAAGACTAAAGTTATAAGGTTATCAAACTTTAATGGGAGACAGTAACGAGTGAGAAAGAGGGAGCGCTCTCGTGCGGTGGGGGACAGAAGATGGCGCTATAAAACTAAATTGAAGTGCGACAACATTACTGTGAGTGATTCGTATACATCGCATTAGAAAACTTTTCATGCGATGGGAGTATAATAAAGGTTTGTGAGCTCTCCTGCCCCCAAGGCTCACACAAAGCCCCAAAATTAAGGAATCTTCAGAAATCATGTCCTCTAGATCACAAATGATATTCACAGGGCAAGTATATGCTATATGATGTGAGGAGTTTCAAGTTTGTTCATAGCGACTCCAGGGGTGCCCCTTGGGGCCTTGTTGGGGTCCGTATTTGGGCCTAAATTCTCATCATCTTCTTGAAAATGTGTGGTGAAATTTTTACCAAACTTTGCAGATGTTATTGATAGGGACAGTGGCGTAACTACGGGGAGCATGGGGGGCACGTGCCCCCCCCCCCATCCCGCTGGTAAAAAAAAAAGCAAACAAACAAACAAACAAAAAACAAACAAACAAAACTTACCATAATTGTAATTCAAGGGTTAGTAAAGTGCTTTTGAAATCGTCATGAAAGGGTGATCAAAAACTAAGATATTTTTCTAAGATTTCTTTTAACCATAATCAAAGAGGTATATGGTGTGAAACATTGTTCAACAAGGCCGGAGCCCACAAAAGATTATGATTCAGCGTGATTCCTGGTTGGCATTCTGAATATAAGCAGCATATTGGTCAATACGCAGTGTACATCTGATCATCCAAACGGCAAAAAGAGTCGCTGCAATGTTGCGCAATGTGATGTAGAATGTACACCTTTTACTACAGTACCTTATACGCTTCGTTGCAATATCAAAGCTACATCATTGATTTTGCAGTGTTGCTTTACATACTAGTCTATATTAAAATGCCTTGCATTGCCAATAATAAGACTTGACCTGGGCTATTTCCTAACTTTTCAATGTATATAAAACACACACACACACACACACACACACACACACACACACACACACACACACACACACCACACACACACACACACACACACACACACACACACACACACACACACACACACACACACACACACACACACACACACAAACAAACACACAAACAATATTAGGGGATGCTCTAAAGTGCAGATTTTGGACTGCCTTCCCCCGCCTGGTCACTTCGACGCTCCCTCGCTGGTAATACCTCACCCAATCATGAACATAAACCGACACCTTTGACTACCAGTGGCGGATCCGGGGGGGGGGTGGAGGGGGCCACCGGGCGCCCCCCCCCCCTTAATTTCCAAAGCGAAAAAATATAGCTATAACAAACTGCAGTTTTTGGAATGTAAAATGTCAAAATTTTCAAGCTCGCTCGCATTTAATCGTTATGCCATTAATTCTCCTGATGTTGCTGCCAGTGCCAGCAGTTGGGCCCGGTGCTCCCCCGTTAATTTCCAAAGCGAAAAAAAAAAAAAGTATAGCTACAAACGGCAGTTTTGGGACTGTAAATTTCAAAACTTTAAGCTCGCTCGCTTAGCTCGCTCGCATTCAATCGTTATGCCATTCTCCTGATGTTGCTGCCAGTAATTGCCAGCAGTTGCGCCCGGTGCGCCCCCCCCCCCTTAATTTCCAAAGCGAAAAAATATAGCTACAAACGGCAGTTTTTGGACTGTAAAATGTCAACATTTTCAAGCTCGCTCGCTTCGCTCGCTCGCATTTAATCGTTATGCCACTATCCTGATGTTGCTGCCAGTAATTGCTAGCAGTTGCGCCCGGTCCCCCCCCCTTAATTTCCAAAGCGAAAAAATATAGCTACAAACGGCAGTTTTTGGACTGTAAAATGTCAACATTTTCAAGCTCGCTCGCTCCGCTCGCTCGCATTTCATGGTTATGCGATTCTCTTGATGTTGCTGCCAGTAATTTGTCGTTTCACACCGTCATTCCATAATCCATGTGAGGGAAATTACAATGTTGCTCAATGACTGCGCTATGGAATGTATCACATTCCGTTATGTATTGTAGTCCCCATTAAGTTTGCAGACTGACAGCGCATGCACACACGCGCGCACACACACACATACACACGCACGCACACACAAGCAAACACACCCTCAAAATTACTTTTCACGAGGTGCCCCCCCCCCCCCAATGTCTTGACCCACGGTACGCCACTGGATATAGGGAAATAAATAGAATAGGTATTTGTATAATAAATGGGCATGCACAATTCCCACCTGGGGGTCCCCTGCAGCACAGTGCCCAGGGGTGGAGGCCGGGGGGGGGGGGGGGGGGAGACAGACAAAGCACCAAAATTAAGGAATCTATAAAAATCGTGTTCTCCTAACAAATTTAAGCCGATTTAGTGCTATTAATAAGTAAGATTGGTGCATGACTAGTTTTTTAAAGTTTGTTCGGGTAGATTTGAGGCGGATCGGGACCAAATAAAACTGGGCCCAATTTTTACACTTTCATCTTCTTTTGTTCATTTCTTTGTTCATGGCAGATCCCGAGATGAGGGAGGGGGGAGGGGATGTCAAGGTTGGGGCCAAATTTTCTCAAATTTCAAGTACTCTTCTCGAACGTGCATGGTCAGATTTTCGCCAAACTTGACAGGTGTTATCACTAGAGCGCAGATTTCCCAGGGGCACAATGCCCTGTTGGACATGGGTCCCGGGTCTCTTTTTGTATTCATCAAGATCGCTGACCAGACTGCCAGGGCATGCACTGCTTACTCTGAGCATTATGATATTCGGGTCATGTGACAATACTTGTATGGGAATCCCCGCGCTGTTCGCATCGATTCTTGCGCTCGCGTGCCCAACGTCATGGTCAGTACCAGTATGACACTGCATGTATTGTACCAAAGAGATAATAGGTAGCTTTAGATTTTAGACGCGCGGACGTTCAAAGGGAAAAAAAAACATTGTCTGAGCGTGCGCAGTAACTTGACGTGCGCTACTGCGCACACTCAGACCATGTTTTTTTCCCTTTGAACGTCCGCGCGTCTAAAATCTAAAGCTCCCTAATTATGCTAAGCGTGCGCTTCTATCAGGGAGTGTTGGAAGCACTCTTTTTAGATCCAGTCGTTTATCCTTAAAGTGGATATTTTCGCGCGACTAATTTTTCGCGCTTTGCCGGGTTAGAAGAGTTTTGCGTGTTTTGAATTCCGCGGAACCAAGACATCATGCACAGGAACATATGGCAAGCAAAAATATTCGCAAGCTTTTCGCGCTAGTTTCGGGTTGCGCGAAATACGCGAAAATTTCAACACCGCGAAAAATTCCACCTTTACAGTATGACGTGATTCCATTATAGCGAGGTTGCTACATTCATGATCAGCACACTCACCACCGTTGCAGCTGGGATCTCGCCAATCAAAACCTTGTGTCACATAGGCCTATCAATAGACATCGCACAGCAACAGTTTCAGCAGAAGACACATGCCGTGCGGTATGTTCGGAAGTAATGCCGGATATATGGACAGCATATTTATGAATGCGTAGTCCATATCCATATGAGCTGTTGCAGTATTAACACTAAATACTGGGCAATCATGCACTTTTACGGTCCATATTATCGGTACCTCTGTGCTGTCACTATAAAAAAACGCGAAAGATCTCATACCAATCATAATGGCCGGGCGTGGGGGGCGCGTTGGTGCAAACGCACCCCCCCCCCCCCAACCTTTGAACAGACCCTTGAAAAAAGAAAAAGAAAACATACTCATCTTGTATGCCGCACAAATTTGTTTGCTTGTTAGGTGATGAAACCCGGAAGTGGAACCAGAAATATAAACGCACCCCCTTGAAAAAAGTTGGTGACGGCCTAAAGTATACCCCAGGGAGCTTCACCTTCACATCACGCTTCGCGTTCAGGCTGGTCGCAGTTAGTGACGGCCCTGCCAATTGACACGATCAGAACTCAACCTAGCAAGTCTACATCACATTCGAGATGGCAGAAGAACCACGGGTGAGCATATAATCCTATTATTGCAGCCTCCATGATGTGTATTTAATTAGGACGCCCTATAATATCACATCACCGCATATAGTATCATGAGTTGGACTTAGGTTACCGACAGTATCGGCATGAACGATAGTCTGGTATACTCAGCGCCACATACGTATTAAGATAATGTTCCCATGAGCATTTCGATATGCCCGATCATTTTAATGTATATGTATTATGACAGCAAGAGATACATGTCTGTGTCATGATAATCCCATGCCGGTACGCTGTTCCGTCGTAGGCCTAATGTCATAATATCGATGTAGATTTTACATGAAGATTGCCAAATCAACTGGAAGCTATAACATTATAATGATGTACTTTTATAATTGCAAAATCGATCAAAATATAATAGACAGCACGTCTATGAAGCTATATGAAGTGTTTCACATCTTATATTGGCCTACATGACTAGTAGTCGCAGGCACATTCCGTCAGGTTCATGGCTCTACAGCCCTGTTGCTGCGCATAGCGGGACGCCCTGCGAAGCACGGTAATAAAGTATGTACTATCTGGTCGTGCTATCTCATATTAAGAGTATTTTACATTAATATGCGTTTATATGATCAACTATGGAGGACATCTACTCAAATCTCACAGGGCATCTACTCAAATCTCACAGGGCAATGATAATAACGTCACCACAATCATCCTAATAATAATATACCAATGTAGAGCACATCATATTATGTTTGGCTGTATACGTATAATAACATGACTTTGAAGATCGTTATTATTAATAAGACAATGTTATTTATTTTACAACAAAAAGCATACAGGATTCTACAAATTCAACCATTAAAATTGATTTCATACCACTTGAGCAAAAGGATTCCACTAAATTTCTCGGCGTTTATTTGGATAGGAATCTTAATTGGAAATTATATTAAAAAAAATGTTTCTTCAATATTTATAGAGTCATTGGTATGATTATTATCTTCCACTTCACACGCTGTTTCTTCTTTATAATTCACTCATACTTCCATATATTTCCTCTTTCCTATTGCAATATAGTCTGGGGGAATATCTCTAAATTAAACACTAATCTTACATTTACAAAAGAAAGCCCTTGGTATTATATCTGTATAAGTTTCCACTATCTTGCCAACACGGATCCTCTATTCCATCAGCTCAACACTTTAAAAGTATGTTATGTAAACATTCTACAAACGGCATCTTTTATGTTCAAATTTGTCTCCAATTTGTTACCCCCCCCCCCCATTTTTGATAATATTTTGTTTATAATAAAAATGTACATAAATATCCAACCCGAATTTCTGACCATTTTCATGTTACTAATCCAAGAATTCTCATAAAATTAATCACCGATCAAAAAGTCACGACGGGCCAGATATGGAATCCCCTACCGGATCACATCTGTCTGGAATATTTCGTTGTATGATAATTGAATAATTTTTAATCTCCAAAACACACTGAAGGCCTCACCACTTTCATGCGCTCACCACTTTGTACATGCAATCCACCTCGCACCCCTCCCCACCCCCCACCCCCGTCCTCACGCTCCCATCCCAATACTCACCCTGGATAAACATTATTTATATTTGTCAACTGGGCTGTTTCCGTTCTCAAGCATAAGCACAGGATACAGCCTTTTTCTGCAATCATTGCTCCCCTTAGATTGTACCTTTGAATTATCTTTCTTTATCATTAATGTACTGTGTAATTTGTATCAAACAATTATTGTCAGTATTTTGTATTCATCAAGTTTATCAATTCTTTTTCAAAAATCCTATGGTTTGTACAAAAGAAAAATGTATTTGTTTGTATATTACGCTTGTCATGGAATTGCAGAAATAAACAAAATCAAATATATCAAAAATAGATATCAAACATATTACTTTTTTTAATTCATTTCCATTTCAGTCTGTTCTAGCTATCCGGTACAAACATACCCACCCATTCACCCATAAACGCGTATGATGATGATGATAATACATGTAATAATAATGATAACAATAATAATAATAATAATAATGATAATAATAATAATAACGATGATGATGATAATAATAATAATAATAATAATAATAATAATAATAGTAATGATAATAATAATAATAATAATAATAATAATAATAATAATAATAATTATTATTATTATTATTATTATTATTATCATCATCATCATCATTTTTTATTATTACTATCGTTATTATTATTATTATTATTATTATTATTATTATCATTACAATTATTACATAAATATCTATGAGCTTGCAACCGTTTTTACGGCCTTCGATCTTCAGGGCTTTTGAAAAATAATAACAAGCCATCGTTTTGTAACGAAATCGGAACAAAATCATGGTGAAATGAAAACAGCAACAATAAGCACACACCAACGTTATTCGTAATACAGTATTCAAACGTAAGGCACCAAATATATTCGAATTAAGTGTAGCAAAACTAGGTGGTATGATATACCGTCATTTTATGGCGTTGGGAAGAAGTTGTGTTGATTGATACAGCATCATTATCCAATGGACAGCGAGATGGCTAAATAAAATCGCGTGTTATTATTATTATTGCTATCATTTTTTTTTTTTGTAAATAAAGGGTTCAAGTAATACCATCAGTGAGTCTTAATGTACCGAGATAATGCATTTTTACTCATATTCGGGGAAAAATATGCTGCATATACCTGTGGTCATGAAAGCTTTTATCTAAAAGGCTAATTAATCAAAGGTTCCGCTATATGAAACCTTAACCTCTACAAAATTTTGTTTGCTTGTTCTGGAGATTGACGTTATAAGTATGCTTTTTTGCTGTTGTTGCTTACTTGTCTAATGCTAATCTGTATCCAAACTATATCTTTATCTTTTAAATGTATCATTTGCCTTAACATCTTACTGTCTCTTAAGCGAAGTTTCATTCTCTCTTTAAAATGAAAATATACTTTTGAAGATTGAAGTTCTTGTTTTGCTTTAACATCATATGACAATTTTTGCATATTTCCTACTGATTTTGGGCAGAAGTAAAGAAATCAGCCATTTCCATCGATAAGTGAGATTCCTCCAGTATATACATGGAATACGCACCAAAATTATAAGAGGTGCCAATGCATTATAGTGCTGACAAGACGGTAATGTTTGCATCAAAATCACACTATCCAACCGGGAATGGCTATAGCATAACCTTCTTCTACAGTAAGTCCAACGTTAGATGGGTCTTTAATGTTGTTTGTTTGTTTTTTACCCCTTAATATACAGAGACATCGGATCGGAAGGGAGCGCATCAAATACAGGACAACTGTTAACGAGGTGAGACTTAAAGGACTAGTCCACCTTCATAGACATGTGGATTGAGTGAATGCAGCAATTAGAACACATCAGTGAGAGTTTGAAGAAAATTTGACAACCCGTTCAAAAGTTATGATTTTTTGAAGTTTCTGCTCAGTCACTGTTGGATGAGAAGAGTACTATACTTATAACGATATAAAGAAAACATAGAAAAGATTCAACATATTTTGGCTTTTCTCGCACAATAAAAGAACGCTTGACTTGCCTCTTTCAGAAGGCAGGCGGAATTATATTACCCTTAACATAATACGTCAGTGACAAGTCAAGGAAATGGCACTTTCTTCAAAAAATGAAATTTTGTGAAATGGTCTTTATATTTTCCTTATATCGTTGTACGCATGTGACATCATACACTGCAGTAGTCTTCTCATCCAGCAGTGACTGCATGCGCAGATACTTTAAAATTCATAACTTGTGAACGGATTGTCCGATTTTCTCCAAACTTTTACTGATGTGTTCTACTAATACTGTTGCAGTCACCCAATCCACGTGTGTATGAAGGTGGATTTGTCCTCTAAACTTGTAGGCCATGGGGTGAAGCTGAAAAAGAGGCTTAGAAAATGGGTTTCGTTCCAGCAACACTGGCACTACTTTCTGAATGCGGAAATGTGATGTTTTGTACATCCTAAATATACAGTAAAAAGTTCTCCTCGAAATATCCTGCAGTTTTCGCGAAAATCCATATTTTATAAACTACGACCAGCAGCCCAATACACGTATCGTAATGGGGCTGCGGATTGTAGCATTTAGGATCATGACAGGGTAGTATCGCGGACAACCGTCAACCTTAAATCGAACAAAAAATTTTCAATTTGAAGACTTATAAATAAGGTTGAAGTATTGACAACAGGGTTCGTGCAAGGTTTGGTTCTACAAATAGTCATTTTCTGTTCGAATTGATGACTTAATATGACTAGGTCGAGAGGAATCTGGGAGAGCTACGCTGAATTGACGGTCAGCGCAGGCGCACATATCACTGCGCACAAATTTCGAATCCATTGACTGGATATGATGTCTGTGTGCGCATGCGCTGGCCGTCAATTCAGTGTAGCTCTCCCAGTTTCCTCTCGACCGAGTCACATTTAGTCATCAATTTGAACAGAAAGGAACTATTTGCAGAAGCAAACCTTGCACGAACTCTGTTATCAATACTTGAAATTTATTAATAAGTCTTCAAATTGAAGATTTTTCCCGATTTTAAGTTGATATTTGTCCGCAATACAATATCCGTCATGATCCTGTATGCTACAGTTCACAGCCCCATGACGCTATGCGTATGGGGCTGCTGGCCGCAGTTATGCGTATGGGGCTGCTCGCCGCAGTATAGTTCCCATAGTGTTTCTAAGCTGAAATACATATACACATTTGTAAAGCACTGCTTTTAGCCATATACCTAGAAAAAAAAAATGAAGTTTTGGTTTAATAGTTGCATTATATCTCATGTTTCAGCTTTTCCTGATGCTGGCTATGCAAAGGAGGACAAGAACAAGGTGGTTCGAGACCATAATGAGAGAGAGCACTGACTGACCGTCAGAGGTCAAGGCAAATGCCTTATATTCTGCTCAAAGACATGTTATTAATCAAATGACTTATCATTCAAGGCAAAAAAAAAAAAAAATTAAGAGCGTTTGTTTGTGTGTGTGTCCGCTTGCATGTGGGAGAATCTTATTGTACACACACACACACACCCTCACATGCACACACACATACACACACACATAGTTATGAAGATACCCAAGAGTATTACAATATTATTCTACATGCCTTGGCCATTTATCACATCAGCATCATAAAAAAAGATTATCATAAACAAGAACACACACAATGATATAATACATGTATTGATCAGTGCATTACACATACACAGGTGCATAAAAACGCTGACATATTATATACACTCACACGCACACATACTAACTCATTTACACACATGAGACATTACTATTAAACAGATCATATTGTTTATCAGTAAACATGTTTTTATTTTCTTCTTCTTCTTCTTCTTCTTCTTCTTCTTAAGAAGCTTTAATATATTTAGATCACATAGCAATCACGTTGTTCATGAAATATTACAGTACTTTAGAAAATTTAATCTTCATAAAATTTCCTGAAGTTTTCATTGCTATCATTAGGTTGGTGGGACACTACCTCCTTTCATGTAAGATAGCTCAAAATGATAATCAGTCAAATTTTCTAGTTTTAATAAATTTCCTGGAACATTCCATGGTCCAAATATCCTTGAAAGGGTGTAAAGGTTTTGAAGAATGCCAATATATAAAATAAAGGCAATATTATAGTTGACCCATTCATGAGTGAAAACTGTTGGATTCTGTATTGGAGGCAATGTGTACCTGAAAATCTTGGAGAGAATAAAACAGGTTTGGCATTAAAAATTATGATAATATTGCAATTAACTTCCAATATCAGAGGATCTGTGCAAACCTGACTCAACTTATGCACAATTTTCATTTGGCTGGTATTAGTTTTAGCAAACTGATTTTGTACTCACACCTACATTGTACTGACCTTTCTACATGAACATTCTGTTTCAGTATTAATAATAGTTACATATCTTTTTCCCCCAGAGTGGAAAAAACAAATTTTAATCATAGTCATTCAGTTTTATGAAAAAAAACCACACTCAGGAAAACATCTTTGTTCTTAGAATAATTCAACCCTAATCAAATCATAATAGTGGGCAGAAATGTTTGCTAAAGGGCGAACAATCACATACTGAGGCAAGGAGTCAAAACATGTTGCATAAACATTGGCATTCAAAATACAGGAAGCAATCTGTATTACAAAGACATTTTATCATGCACAACTTTGGTAAGATGTCAATTCTTGAACATTAATCACATTGACCAAAGCATTTGTGCATATACAGTACATTCTGTTGTTTCTGAACTTTGAACTGAAGTTCTTTGTGTATGTGTGTGAATGTTTCAGTGGTAGATATATATTGCTCCATTTTATCAAGGACAACTTATAGTAACATGACAATGTTTTCATTCTTCAATATCAATCATATTGACCTATTTCCCTTGGCAAGTAATGAGCAGGTTGACTCTGTTGCAAATGATGCATTTTACAGGCAACACAGCTGAACCTGAAGAGCTTCCAGAAGAAAATCTTGATCTTGCTGTGAGCGTCTTAGGGGAGGAAACAGATGCTCCTGCTGACGGACCAGGCTCCTCCTTCAGCTTTTGTTTCCTAGCGAGATTCAGGCGTTTGCTATCTTAAACCTCTTGTAGCACGTTTCATGGAATCCTATTTAATACAATGGAGAAATGAACAGCAATTATTAGCCATTGGATTTTGTTAGGGGGAAAAAAAGGCTAAACGCTAGGGGGAGGGGTTGAACGTTACACTCAATATATCATTAAATGTACGGTAGACTATTGATTGCCAATATTTGAATCTTGTAATTACCAATAGGCCCTAGTACTATGCCAG
This sequence comes from Diadema setosum, assembly GCF_964275005.1. NCBI lineage: Eukaryota > Metazoa > Echinodermata > Echinoidea > Diadematoida > Diadematidae > Diadema > Diadema setosum. The sequence goes on from NC_092706.1 coordinate 4,418,897, forward strand.
GTAATCATTAACACTTCATGATCATTGTCATCATCAACTACTTCAACTTGTACTTGCAGTGCAATTACTGATTTTAAATTACATCTACAGCTTTCAGCACCTGATCACATGCAATATCAATTATCATAATTATGAATACAACTGCCTTATCATCATTAATACTAGTAATCCTTGGCCTTTCACAATCACCACCACCCACTGCTTTATAATTTGGCTCAACATAATGGTAATCATATGTTTTAGGGAGTTTAATTGTTGAAATTATGTTATTGTCATTGTTGGTTTTTTAGACCTATTTATATCAAATATTAATAAGTTAATTTAATGAGATGCTAAATGGGTGTTTTGAGGGGGGATTCGCCAATTTCGGGGTGAGAGAGACAGGATGGATTTTTAATATTAATACTCCATGGCCATGATTATGAAAATATAAATTTACATGCACTTTAGACCTTTTTCAATCCAGTCCTGTGTGTCAAGATTTTTACAAAACAATATCACCGATCAGCTACATCAACCTAACCTGTTTATGGGGCTGGGTTGTACATAGAACAACATGTATCAGTTCATCTACTGATCTAGGTTACATTATAACGGCGCTATGCCATGCCAAGGTGAAATTCAAGATAATTTATCTAAAATGTAACAGACACGCTATCAAACGGCTAAGCTACTGCATTAGCGTCCATTATAACATACATAAGCAACGTTCATAACATAGCTAACGTTGTACTTGTACTACCGTAGTCATCATGCATGGTCATTAACATTACGCATATAGAGACTGCACTGCAGTGTCGACTGCTACGACTGTATGCACGTAAACTAACCTGTAAATTATCCTATGTAGGTTGCAGTCAGCCCCCCTGAGCAGCTGAGTCACTTCGTTCTGGTCTGCGATTCCACGGTCTCCCCCACTCAATTTGATCCACTCTTTGGCACACAAAATAGGTTTCGTCTATCTTAGGTTTGTCATAGCCGTGAAATTTCCAAACTTCATCGATGTTACATGCATAATTACGCATCTTAAAAGTTTCGGCAGAGCAGACGACGTAGACGCGTTGACAGGCTCACAGGGGGCGGCCATTTTGACTCGTAAACAAAAATTCTCGATTCGGATTGGATAACATACATCACATGATCGTTCGCGAATGAATATCGTACACGGCGAAGTGTACATATTCAGCTCCTCAGTGACAAAAAAGTTCACTGTTTCCCCCTAAATTACCAAAATACTGCAGGAGGGTTTGTGTCGAACTTTTTCCTGTAGCCTTTTTGGTTATTTGTTTACACGTAGCTGTGGAGACATTTTAGTGCCGCAGTTGTCGGAACGAAACAAGCGAAAAAACCAGCTCACCCCATGGCCTATTGCAAAGCACATGCAGTATATCGTCTTAACGAGAAGTGGAAATCAAGGAGGCTACGTGATGTTCAAACTCACTTGGGCTTGTTAAGGACGGTTTATAAAAAGGCACCGAAGGAAAGAGGGCGATTTGCTGAGACGAGAAGACAACTCCTCAAACTCGCGTGATAAGTCTATGCCTTATATAGTTTCTTGCCTCCTCCTGCTACACGAGTTAGGTTGAATATGGAGCGAGCTTATAAGGGTGATAATCTTGGTATTGGTTGAGATAAGGAGTCAGCTGTTAACTTTTTGCGAGATACTTAGAAATCACTTTATGAAATGCTAAAGAGTGTATACAATTCTAAGAGAGGATTCAAAGTTTATTTGATGAAAAAAAAAATGTTTTGAAATGGCTGGACATAGTCATAGGCCTATCCAAAAACAAGGTGAAGCAAAGTGGTTCTCATAAAAGATGAGTCCCACCTTTTACTAGGACCTCTTTGTGGATATTGCCAGCCCTTTTCATACCAATTTTCATCAAATAAACTTTGAACCTTTGTTAGAATTCTTATGCTTTTTCGTATTTTCATGAGAGATTTTCTAATTTCCTCACTAAAAAGTTGGAAACCGGAAGCCCCGTCTCAACCGAAACAGTACCACCCAAGATCCACCCCTTTAACTTTAACAAGCTATTCTGTCTCTGTTGGTATCTAGTTTAACCCTAGTTTAAAGGAACAATTGCAGTAACTGTTGCCATTTTCTTTTCTTTTTTTTTTTTCTTCTTCCAGCCAGATGAAGACAAAATCAGAGCCGTATGTCGGGCTATCGAACGAGAGTCTGGTAGCCTCGGCGTGCGTTTCGTTGTCAGACAGAACGGGACGACGGAGTTTACCGTCCGGGGCTCAGAGAATCAAAAAGAACTTGCTCTGCGCTTGATCCACATACGATTGAAAGGAGTGGTGAGGCAATTATCCTATATACCAAGAAGTTGTATGCCTGAAATTCATTAATTTTCTTCTTCCTTCAACAATTATTTACTTTTATCTACAGCGAAAGAATTCCCATCAGACTAGATACACTTTCAATACAGTCGGACTTGAAGTCAATTGTGTGTGTGTGTGTGTGTGTGTGTTACGTGCATTTCATTTCATTTCATTTGCATGCCTGTTGTGTGTGTTTGTTTTGTTTCATTCAGATTTCTTACATGTAGGCCTATAATGATTATGTGTGTTTGTGTGTAACTCATCACTATAAGAAAGTTTTCTAACATCAAGTTGATGATTAAGTGGATATTCATAAATACTCTAGAATCGCAGATTCACTTCAAAAACCTATCGAAATAAGTGTAAATAATACAACTCGGCGAACACAGAATTCCGGCTTGAACTGTGTACTGAGTAATCTATTTCCACGATGTCTTTTGCTGATGCGTGTGAATATAGGTCTTCAGATCACAAACAGGAATCCTTCGATCAAAGTACAATGTCTGTGGGTTTTTTTTATCCATGCACTAATTTCCACCTTTCCTGCCTTTCGTGACGTCAACCACAGCGAAGCCAGCTGAAATAAGCGTATTAACAGTATACCTATGTATACGGTGTGTATCTGGCCATAACCAGGTGTTCACCATGAGCAAGACATGTTTTACGCTGTGCAATCCACATGATTATCATTTCATTTTCTTGCCATTATTAGACTTAATCCTATAACGAATTTCTCTAGAATTTCCAGAAGCTCCAGAATTCTTGAATTATAGACCCATTCACATCATCAGAAATAAACAAGTAGTGGGATGTCAGGGGATCTCTGAGTTGTATTGAAGTATAAGTACAATTATATGAATAAGTGAAGCTTTTTTTTTTCAAGCTGGCATAAGATTGAAATGATTCCTATATATACCAGGAAACCCAGTTACATTCCTATCTTTTTATAGAGTCTCATTTACACAAGTCTCTTTACACCCACGCAAAATTGTGCACATAAAATCATTTTTTTTTTTTTTTTTTTTTTATTGTTCCATATTCCACATTTCAAGAAATGCATAGAACATAAACATCACAATACAAAAGCCTGGATGAATTGTCAAGTACAGCTTATAAGACAATAAAACATGTGAAATATGAGGAATCTACGTAGAAGCATTGCTTGTAGGGTGTAGATTCCCAGATGCGGATGTGAGATTATTTCTTACTTGGTATATGTAATTAAAGGAATGACAATTTGTGAATTGGAGAAATATAAACGCCAAAAAGTAAAAAGAAAAAGAAAAAGCAAAGAAAACAATGTCCGCGGCACAAGACTTCTTGAGAGTTGCGTGATCACCCGAGCGAGGTACAAGTCAGATGCAGTGTACAATAGCAGAGATACCAAATGTGTACAAAGGAAGTTCAGGAGATAATACAGAAATCACGAGCGAGGCACATGTTACATAATCGATAATGTCAGTAATGTGAAGTATGATCAGAGAATGTCAAGGAGGATTGAAGAATAGCTATAGATATGAATTCAGAAAAACTAGTTTAAGTTTATGCTTAAATGAATAGAGAGACTGGGATTGGATTATTGCTCTATCCAACTCATTCCAAAATTTAGGTCCTGTAGTGGTTATTGTTTTTAAAGCAGATACGGTCCGTACAGGAGAAAGATGAAAAGAATCTTTTTGTCTAGTAGGGTAAGAATGAACTTCAGTATTTTTGACGAACATCGAAGAAAACACATCAGGGAGACCACCTGAGTTTAACTGTCCGATTCTTGCATCATTCTTGCAATATGCATTTATTTTTGTATATGCATCATAAATGATAATAAAAAAGCAAACACAATAACATTGCACGTTGTACATTGTACATTGTACATGACTTCGATCGACACGTACAGCCTGCATGTATTTTACTTCGATTTCAGCCAATGCCCGAACCGCCCGCTGTAGTAGTTCCTCTGTCTGCCGAAAATGTCGAGCGACACAACATGCAACTTAGCGACCGGAGAGAGTTCGCATGCCGTCCGTGCGCTAAAGTTTGGTGGAGAAAAGTTTTCGAGTACAAGCCGGTCTCAAGGTAAATGCAGAAAGCAAGATGAAAATGTCTTAACTGTATTTCTATCAATATTAATACATTAGTAGAAAAACATTAGTAGAACACATCAGTGAAAGTTTGAGGAAAATCGGACAATCGATGCAAAAGTTAGTAATTTTTAAAGTTTTGGTGTTGTATGACTGGATAAGGAGACTACTGTATACTAGAGTTCATAACGTCATGTGTGGACAATATTATACAGAAAATATGAAGAGAATTCCACGAAAATTCATTTTTCATGAAAATTACACATTCCATCATCTTCATACTGACATATGTTAAGGGTAGTAATATTCCCCCTGCTTTCTAACAGCGGTTAGTTAAGTACTCTTTCATTACGCTGGAAAAGTGAATGCATGTTAAATTTTCTTTATATTTTCTTTACTATATTATAATTGTTGTCCTAAAATGATGTCATTAACTCAAGTATAGTCTCCTTATCCAGTGGTCCAACACCAACGTTTTTAAAGTTCATAACTTTTGCATCGATTGTCCAATTTTCCTCAAACTTTCACTGATGTACTCTAACGTTGCTTTCACTCAATCCACATTTCTCTTTGGGTTTTGGTTTCCTTTAAGAGTGATCTTGGGCCTTTATTTTATAGAGCGAAAGTTCAAAATATCAGAGCTCGCTCATGCAGTCTGTTGGGTCGCATTGCTGAACCACCTCTAGTTCTGCCATCATGCATTCCCGTATATATGAACACATAAGCTCGATCAATTTCCTTACATGACCATGTGACAATTTTATACGTTTTACTTTTCTGTTATATTGTATGAGTTAAAAGAAAATAGATTTTCAATCCGTTCTCCGTATAATTTCATGCCTATGAATTTGGGAACCTACAGTTTTACAAGCATCATAGCTTTTATGTAGGCCCCATCATATTTCTGACATTTACTTGTGACATCCTCAGATGATATGACCATATGAATATTTGTGTCAAGTATGTTTTTGGTGTTCTTTTTCTTTCTTCTCCAATAAAGAGACATGGTTGTATATATTTTGTATTCTTGTTTTACTCTCACTCATTTTATAATCTCATCACTGAGAAAGTGGAAAATATGAAAATGAATTTGAACTCAAACTCGAGAACATTGCAGCTGAGAAAAAAAAAAGACAAGTTTTCAAAATTCTTTATAATGTGTATACTGACCTGGTAGATTTAATGGGAAGTTAGTTTCATTGCTTAGTTGCCATGGTTGCTGTAACAGTGAAAGTAATACGATTGGTTTTACTACGACTTCGGGGACAGGAAAGACGAAAGGGGTCGGTACTAAAACCGTAGAAAGTATACAGTCAAATCTGTCTGTAGCGGCCACCCAAGGGAGACGAAAAAAAAGTAGCCGTTAGATAGACAAGTGGCCATTATAGACAGGTTCTTGAACATGCTTTTTCTCTCGGAGGGAATTGTTTTATGACAGGTGGCCGCTATAGACAGGCTTAACTGTAGATTCCTTTTAAGTGGAATATAATGATTACTCGAGACAATCCTTGTTGAAGTATCTTGGTGCTTGTTTTTGTTTTTGTTTTGTTTTTCTTTTCTTTTTTTAAGGTTTTATGAACCAGCAACTATATATATATCCAGAAGGGGGCGCAACCGGCGCACGCCCCCCTTTATTTTTCGTTTAAAACAAAAGAAATAAATAGAAACCAAATGAAATGAAACTCGGAAGTGGCACCAGAAATATTAGTTGCCCCCCCCTTTTTTTTTTTACAGAATTCCTGGATCCGCCCCTGTACTTGTATATCAAATGCAACCTTGAAGAGACTGTCAAGCAGGAGTGGAGATTATGACAACGTTCAAATGAGATTATAGTACACGTATAAGAGTTTTGTAAGATGCGATTTTGATGCACAAATTTTGCATAAGTCCCCATAAACGGGTGTATCTTATAGGAGAGAATAGTACAATACACTCACACACTATCCCTCCAAAAGCTTGTTTATTATCTCCATCGGTAAGAACTTTATTGAATTATAATTTAATTAAAACTCTATGAATGTGTAAATTTTTTTTGTCATGTAATGTATATGATGTACACGCATTCATTTATAGAATGATGAATAGTGTTCACCACTGGCCATTAGAACATTTTTTTTTTCTTATTTGCCCAACCATTGTACTGAACATAACAATAAATTACATGAACGGAGTATAGAAATAATAATTTTTTGCGATGTGGAAAGATATTTAAACACTCCTTGGCTGACAAAATAATTCTGATTCTCAGGAGAATAATTCAAATGTAATATGTTGAGCAATTCTCGTATAATATGACGTTGATGTATAGTTGTGATGATATACATGTACATTGAACTCCGATGATAGTTAATTAGACTTGATACTAAACGAATCGCGAATATAATTCATTGTAAAATCGTTTGTCTCGCTGTGATGTATACATGCAAATACATGATGTCATATATTGCGCTTCAACAAGTGTGATTTTGCTGTTTTGTTGTCGTTGTTGTTGCTGCTGCTGTTGCTTATTGGGGTTCTTTTTAATACTATGATAACATAGATGTCAAAGGTGCCATGTTCGTTACGACCCGATTCCAAAAGAGCGGGAGTTCGGGTGGGGCAAGTACCGCTGCCCGAACTGCGGGAATGTGTTCACAGGACGAGCGCAGGCCGGTGTACCTGCACCCTGCTTCAGGTGCGATCAAATGGTAAGTTTTACGAAAGAATACTCAATGAAAAGTGCATAACCCCCTTTAAATTTGCCCTTCACGAGCATTGCAATTGACATCATGAAACAATAATAATAGAGGACGCAATCGAGATCAAACAAAATCACTATATAGGACAGAGACACTCTTTCTGATTGTAGCATCACAAACGGCGGTGTTATCCGAAATACGGATACGGAAGTACATGTATATAGGTGACCTCCCGGCTCAACCCCCCCCCCCCCCTCAAAAAAAAAAAAAGGTATAGGCCAAAATGAATATTCACTTTTCTACATAGTTTGAAAGAGTAATCTCTAAGCTTTAAAATGACATACTTTTTTAAACTGGACCATCCTTACCCATTCAAATAGTGATAAAAATATGAGAGAGTTAGGAGGTGCAGTTTTATAACAACAACAAAAAAAAATGAGAGAAGAGGATTTAAAGATAATGGTCACTCAAACTTCAAAGATTTGAGTCGGTCAACCCAAATGACTTTTTGCTCCATTATGATACAGAGAATCCCAATATGCGACTTTTTGGCCCGAATTCACGAAGGTGGTACAAATGAAACCATGGTGTAAACCATGGACAAAAACCATGGAGCGCCAAGTGTCGCACGGAATATTTCGTTACGAAATTGGTCATTTCGTCGATGAAAATGATTATTTTGTAACGAAATGATAACATTTTGTAACTAAATGAACATTTCGTCCACGAAATGATAATTTCGTTAACGAAACGGTCATTTTGTCGACGAAATGACCAATTTCGTAACGAAATTCTGTGCGACACTTGGCGCTCCGTGGTTTTTGTCCATGGTTTAAACCATGGTTTCATTTTGTACCGCCTTCGTGAATTCGGGCCATTGTGGGTTTTGAGCAGTTTTTAAGCAGTTAGGTGTCACCATAAAGAGCTGGTATAGCTCAATGGTGTCACCAAAAACAAACACGTGATCACCCTAATTGGACAAAGAGCGCTCTAACCATTCACTCAAAGTGATACCCAGCGCCTTCTCTTTTAGCTATTCAGTAAAAATTTGCGATCTTTTGGCTTTTTTTTCACTGTTTTGTAAGGAATCCCCCCTCCCGACTATTTGTATCTTTTTGTAATCATGAAAAGGTAGATCGATGTTGTATAAATAATGCAGAAGAGAAAGAAATGAAATAAATCAATGTGCCGATGAGTATTTGACAGTGTGTGTGTGTGCGTGTGTGCGTGCGCGCGCGCACGTGTGTGGTTGCGAAGAATAGTTCAAAAAATTTGGTCAAGTTGATAACCAAATTGTTTAACCTTGTATTCGACAGTGGCATTGTCCCAACATAAAGGGAAGGGCTCACGAGATTGTGTTGACAACCACAGAGGTATTACATTATTGAGCTGTGTTGGGAAGCTATTCACGGCAGTATTAAATGATAGAGTAACTTTGTTTGTAGAATCACAATGCCTGTTAGGAGAGGAACAAGCTGGTTTTAGATGCGGATATTCAACTATGGACCATGTATTTTCATTACATGCTATTCTTGATTTTTATTTACAGAGAAGGAAAAGGGTGTATACAGCTTTTGTTGATTACAGAAAAGCATTCGATTTGGTTGATAGATCTTCACTGTGGTTGAAATTGTTTGACCATGGAATTAATGGTAAATTACTCCGGGTCGTTAAGGATATCTATAGAAAGTCAAAATCCTGCGTTTTTTATAACAATTCTAAATCAGATTCTTTAAAGAGTAACATAGGTGTAAAACAAGGCGAGAATCTATAACCAATATTATTTTCGTTGTATTTAAACGATTTTTCGTCATTTCTGTCTCAGAGATACCCTGGCCTGGATTCTCTTTCGTCAGGTATCAATGAAACGTGTTCTACCGAAGAAGTGAATATGTTTGTTGATTTATTCACATTACTATATGCAGATAATACGATTGTGTTGGCTGAAAATGCCGAGGAACTCCAGTGAGCTCTTGATGCTTTATTTGATTATTGGCAACTGTGGCATCTGACCGTTAATACTGCTAAGACTAAGATAGTTATTTTTCCCGTGGAAAAGTTAGAACAGCTCCTACCTTTCTTTTCGGAGATGACAAAATTTGTGTCTGCGATGATTATGTTTACTTAGGAACGACGTTCAATTATAATAACAATTTTAAGAAAGCTATAAACAAACAAGTAACCCAAGCCAAAAGAGCGTTGTATTCCATGAAAAGTAAAATTTTACCTCTCCTTCTTCCAATCGACGTAAAACTAGAGCTATTTGAACATTTGATCATGCCTATTTTGCTTTACGGCAGTGAAATTTGGGCTTTTGAAGACCTCGCCCAAATTGAAACTTTCTTTTGTAGATATTGTAAGGAACTTCTTGGATTACATAAGCGAACTCCGAATTGTATGGTTCACGGAGAAATAGGTAAAGATAGATTACAAAAAACAGTGACCCTTCGGATGTTAATGTTTTGGTTTAAACTGGTTAACAGTAATAATAATATGTCAAAGATAGCGCATGTTTTGTATAATTTTCAATATGTTTTATCGGCGAGGCAAGAAAATTCGATGACATGGGTAATTAGGATAAAAGAAATATTTAACAACTTAGGTCTTACTGCAATTTGGAACAGCCAAGCATCACATCTCACTTTAGCTGGCTTCAAAAGTTTAGTTAGTACCAGATTAAATGATATTTACAAACAAGAGTGGCATAGTAATGTAGACAAAAATTCTCAATGTTTAAATTATCGAATTTTTAAACAGGATCTTCATTTTGAAAAGTATTTTCGACACCTTAATGATTCACAGGCAAAAATTTTATGTAAATTCCGTTGCGCTAATCATAAACTGCCAATTGTTTCTGGAAGATACAATCAGATTCCAAGAAACGAAAGATTTTGTACCCATTGTAATGAAGAGAAAATTGGCGATGAATTTCACTACCTTTTTAAATACTTAAAAAAAAAAATATTACTGGAAATACCCAAACACTATGAAGATGGATCAATTATTTATTTATTTGTCTTTTCACTCTCTCCTCCTTTTTTCTTCCATCTCTCTACTTCTTCTTCTTCTCGTTCCCGTCTCCATATTTCCTTCATTCTTGTTCACTTAGCGTATGAATTCATTTCCGTATGTCTTTGCATTTTTCTTTTTTCTGTTTGTATTTTTCTTTTTTTTTCCTGAACCAAAAGTCACTCGTATATCTTTTGTTAATTCACCAGTCTTGTGTCCTTCTCACTCTCCCTCTTCACCTCCATGTCCCTTCTTTCTCTCTCCTCTCTCGTCATATTTCCCTTTGTTTGTTTGTTTGTTTTTTTTTTTACCATATATCGTGTATATATTGTATATTTCTGTACATTTTTTTTTCTTTTCATCAATCGCATTTCATTCTTATTTTTTTTGTTATAGTTGTTTTGTACACTTTTCAGAGTTATTTGCAATTATTATTTATTGATATTATAATGTGCTATATGTTTTTCATTGGACTCCGATACCCAGAGTTTGGGTTGTGAGTGAATAACTTTCAACTTTCAACTTTCAGCAACTACTTGCTTTGGCAGCACATTTCAAAGTGGGAGATGCAAAGATTAACTAATAGTTATCTTGAAAAACAATACAGTCAAGCCTGTCTTAGCGACCACCTGTCAATAGCGGCCACCTGCCATTATACGACCACTAAAACAGTTCCCTCCTGAATAGAGAAAAAGCATATTAAAGAATCTGTCTTAACGGACGCCTATAAATGCCACTTTTTCGTCTCCCTTGGGTGACCGCTATAGGCAGTTTTGACTGCATTATGACACTATTCCGATGGTTTAAGCAGATTCTCACACATAAAGTATCAGATATTGCGGTGGCCATCGTTATAACTCACAAAACTTTAATTCTCCGAACTTGAGTTTTAGTGTCTATCTGATTTTCTCTGATCCGCACACTTCGCATGAATTCGCATGATGTCCTGTCTTCTTTCGAGCCATTTTGGAAAACATACCATGTAGTCCCAAATCAAAACAATATTCGATGGTGGGTGCATAACCTTCCTTCTTTTTACCATGTTAAAATGCTTTGAAAATAAATAAGATGTTAAACTCTGATTATCCTTTCATGATTATCAGGCGAGGGCTCATTACGTTACCACAATAGGCAATTAATGATTTAAACGAGAAGAAAATTGTCTATGTACTTGTATATAAGAATCTGATATGGGATTATTATGTTCATATATAAAATATGGCCCCTCGCCCTCAGTCAGTCAATACTAGTATTGTTGCCGGTGAAAACTGATGATTTCTTATCTGTTTTCCCTTTGTTGTTAAAGGTTTTACCCGACAAAATCGGACCCAAGCCCGCGAGGGATGATGATGATGATCGAAGGCCAAGGGGTCGCCACGCCTGCCAAGCCTGCAACAACGGCCACATCCGCCCTTGCCCGTCGTACTCCCATATACAATACTTCAGCGTGCCACACGAAAGCACGGGGTCTACGGTCTCCACCTTCCTCACTCAAAATACAATGTCAGAGATCGATCTCGAGTTCGACTAGGGCCATCTCTCTGATCGTATTTGTGATCGATGATGCCAGGACTGCATAATACTGACAGAATTCTACCAATAAAGACATGCACATTATACATAATTAATTCTAACCCTTTGGGTGCCTTCATTGCCGATTGGCACAGAAAATCCCACAGCGTTGTAAACACTCAGTCCAAAGTTCAGGCGCAGAAAGGGTTAATGTTTTATGGTTAGAGGTTAAAGTGTACCGTGTACTACCGATTAGTGGTGTTTGTCGTAACACGCTTGCAAATTTGATGAGGTGATGAATGATAATCTTATCAAATTCATGACCTCATCATATCGCAACTTGCTCTCCCATTGATATCTAAACAAAATAATATGTATCGTTCAGATTATGGTTTTGGTGGGACATTTTGGCAACAATATCCCTTCCGCCCTGGAGGCGCAAGAAAATTAAATGTAAGTTTTGTTTCTCTCTGATTTCACGTGAAAACAAGGGCAGTCAACAGGATCAATGTGTGAATTGTGAGGGCATGACATCATTACTGTATACCTGCTTTGAACGTGTTTTGCGGTAAAACCAGCGTTTCATTAAAAAGATAAAAGTGAAACTCTGATATTTCAGTATACCCTCTTACTTAGATTCCATTCTAACGAAGCCTCCTACTCTCTGTTCGTCTAATTTCACCCGATTTATGTGAAGCCTCCATGAGCTGTGAAAAGTCGCATTAATGGTATCATTCTAAGTCATAAACATGCTCAATTAAGCGGAGACTTTATAAGGTTGACTTTACGTAGTGAATGCATTTGTGTAATATTGTATAAGAGCGTTCATCAACGTTGCCATGCCAATTTTATCATGTACAATATTGTATTTATCTCTCTGCAGATAGACTGATAAAACTCTTGTAAAACTCTCCGTGCATTTATATGCTTTAAGCCAGCGTAAACCCAGTTCAGAAGTTATAATGAAGGATTATCAGTAAAACAGTCTATACGACTCAAAATGTCCTCCTACTGTAAAACAGTACTGATATACAGTCATCTGTGCTGAGAATCTGTATTGGAGTCGAAAGAAATCCAAATAAGTTATTCGTGAATAATCTGTATTTTTAGTCATATTACAGAATTTTTAACCGTTCCACATGGATTCCGAGTATTTGTTCTATATATGACTTTAATTGAATAATATAAAGTTAATTGATACAGATATCATATACAGTTCTATCTTGTCTATTGCTACCTTGTCACTTGTCGGCTGTTTACTTGATTGGACTTAAATCCTCATTGTCAGTGTTGATGATGAAAAAACACAATACAGGCATAATAATTAATAACTCTGACTGTCGTAAATCCGGTATGCAAAGACGTGATTTCATGCATTTTGATTATTGCCATGCAGACTCGATAGCAATGTTGGTTAAACAACTGAAATACGTTGTTTATAACAACAGCAACAGCTGTAATACTCGATGCTGCTTGATTCATGCATGTCAAGCCCATTACTGCATGCAGTAAATTTAGGTATTGCTATATGAAACGGGTATATACCCTCGTCTGTTGCAGTACATTGTATAGTTGATAATGATGAACTTGATTTTTTTTTATTCCGTTGTGCCTATACTCAGTGTGAAGCAGAATATACTATTCAGCAGTATATAATATACAAAATATTCAATGTCTATGGGTGCGATGGTTCCGAATGTTAATGAGCGTGCGAGTTTAACCGTTTTATTCAACGACGCGAAGCGGAGTTGAATAGAACAGTTAAACTTACACCGATTGTAATATTCGAACCGTCGCACGAATGATAAAACATATTTGTTTTATACAACACACAATATAGACCTGGTCTGGACCAAAATAGATCAAACGTTAAGCCTATCTAGGAGGAGGACTAACGGGCCTAGATTTAGATCTGGCTCTAGGTCTTGCTGGCAGCGCAAACGGGTGCGCACATACATTTAAATGCTTTACTATACGATACACAAGTTCACTGTGTCCTATAGGATCTTTATTGCACATCTGGCTCGCTTGGTTTACCGTTCAATATACTGACGTCTATATTGCACTGCGCATTAAGAGTGAGCGTGGGATAATTGATTCTTCTGAATGTCATGAGACTCGCATTCATCCAATCAGATGGCAAGAATCTATACTTGTGTTGTATAATACTCCATATGGGCCCCGTTGCATAAAAGTTACTATTGTGATAACTTTGCCATCCAGTGGTAACTACCATGGAATTCTTGATTTTGAATGGCTGTTGAGTATTGTTACCATGGTAGTTACCATTGGATGGCAAAGTTACCACAACAGTAACTTTTATGCAACGGGGCACATGTGTCAGTTTTCCGGAATAAAATGACTAAAGTTAGTAGGAAAAGTAAACAGAAGGAGATTTCCGGATGACTTTCCGACTTTTGCAATTGAACGCCGTCATGTTTAGTCATAATAGTAGGGCAGATATGTACCATCTTTGGTCGAGATGCTCACATCCGGCGGAAAGTATTAAATTTTGCATATAGGGGTATTTTGGGGCGCTGATTTCAAATATTGCCGGATCCAAGAGATCTGACCACGGGGTCGGCCGCCATTTTGAATTCAAATATGGCCGCCATCACAAAACAAATTGAAAGATCCCTATCTTCAGTTCTGAATGACCTGTGGCACCAACATTTGGTACACATGAGCGTTTTGACATACTGAATTTGATGACAGATTGAATTGAAGTGTCTGACAAACATCGAATGGCGGCCATTTTGAATTCCAATATGGCCGCCTCGACGAAATATTCCATGCCTATCTCGATTTCTAAGTTGTGAGTGACGCTGAAATTAGGTGTAAACAAGTATTTTAACATACTGAGTTGAAACATTAACTAATGTGATGTATCTGACAAACGCAATGCCTCCTATTTTGAATTCCAATGTGGCTACGAAGACAAACATCACGACTAACAAAAAAAAAAAAACACGCTTCCCGGGCATGTCAAAAAGTGAAGCAAAAAGGAAGCATAATGCACCCTTTCACTGACATCACAATGTAAATACAGCAGCGCGCACTTAATGAGTTACAAACGCGCGCTCAATCAGGTAGCCTAATTTACAAACCCGAGATAGAGATTTTCAACACTCCAACATGGCAACTGTGTATAAAAATTCAAATTGGTTGCCATGCAGCTTGTCAGACATATAAGTCTGTTATTGAAGTCATCATATCACCATGCTTGTATGTATCAAATTCCAATGGCTTATGTCATTCAGAACTGAAGATAGGGATCTTTGACGGCGGCCATATTGGAATTCAAAATGGCGGCCGACCCCGTGGTCCGATCTCTTGGATCCGGCAGTTTTTGAAATCAGCGCTTCAAAATACCCCTGTATGCAAAATTTCATGCTTTCAGCCGGATGTGAGCCTTTTTCACATATCTGCCCCACTATAATGGTTACACAGTTGGAGAGTCTATATTGATTGGGATGAGAAATAAGAATATTTTCAAAATTGATAACAAATCACGATGTATATACAATTATGGCGACATAGGAGCTTCACATAAGAAACCATGATATATGACTGGGTGCTCAAAGAAGAAGAAAGAAAGAAAATCAGCAAAATTCTACCCAGGTGCAATGGGACTAGCTGCTATTGCATGCTATTGATACTGGAATTTGTGAGCAGCCTATCATTCTGTGTCATCATCCTTGTTCAGTTTACTTTGTTTTGGGTTTTTAGAGTATGGGTTCATTCTGCTCAGGGACCATCCACACAGTAAATTCTACTAATCTACAAGTGGTACAATCGATTTATGTACTCCACGATGTTATTATACTGGTAAATCGTCTGGAATAGCTCTGTAAACGCGGTATAAAAGTCTGTTATAGGCTATATAACCATTGTACCTCCATCCACGTTCTCTGACTATAAGAGTTACCGGTATAATTACATGTATATATAATGCACTATATACTAAGTTCAAATGGAAAGACTAAGATTCTCTTTGTGTTGATGACAATTGGTTTTGAAATGGCTAAAATGTACAAAAACAAAAAGGTCCTAATAAAAGGTGTGACCCACCTTTAATTAGGACCACTCTGTTTTAATTTGTTGTTTTTTTCAAAACCGATTTTCATCAAAACTTTGAATACCTCTCAGGATTGTATGTACTTTAATATTTGATAAGTGGTTTCTAATTATCTCGCCAAAAGTTAAAATCTGAATCCTTCATCTCAACCAAAACTATGCCATGCCTTTTATGAAGTACTCACGATCATTATTTCCCCCATTTTCAATAAAAAAAAAAAGAAGAAAAAAATCATATTCCCATTGCAAGATTATAAGTGGTTAAAACATGACTTAAGGCAGATTTCCACATGCGCCAGCGTGGTTCGATATTAATGACTCTGGCAGTCGTTATACTCGTGTGAAAATGATTTTAAACATATTTTATTAATGGAGTATTCTTTTTATCTTATATTTCCACTTTTTAATCTCAATTAAATTTCCTTTCAGTGTGACATGTTATGCTACCTCTACTGTTGTGGATTTTTAAGGTTTACTCAATTTATTGAGTTAACTAAAGCATGGTATAGGAGGTGTGTAGCATTATGTAATTAATTACTCTTACCTTTTATTCACTAACCTTCAGACTAAATCTGTCAAACACTTTTCTTGAGGATGTCTGCACCCGTTCGTGGTTTGATGTAACTAGAAATCTTCTTGATGCAACTAGAAATTTTCTTGATGTACTGTTTCGTATTCAAAAACGCGCCATTAGAAATATCAACCATGTCGGATATTTGTCCCACACGAATAACTTACTCTTCAAAAATAAAATACTGAAAACGTTATAACTGAAAGTTATAACGTCGGCATATTCATGTATAAATTTTCTGCCAAGAAGTTACCGCATGGTTTTTACTCGCATGTTCACGAAAAACTATTTGATTCATAATTATCCTACCCGCCAAAGTGACAAATTTCACCTTCCACGTACTCGAACAGTTTTCGCTTTAAAAAAAAAACACACACACACAAAAAAAAACCACGATAATGTATACGGGCCCCAGATACTGGAATGACCTCTCCCCCGAAATAGCAAGCTGCTCGCCTTTATATTCCTTTAAACGCATAATAAAAGAGTTTTTATTGAGTGAATATCTTACAGACACTAAATAAATGTGTAATGTCCTTTGTAATATTGTAGTATGTTATTGTCCGATCAAACATTCTTGTCAACACGCTGCAGATTGCATTTTGGGCCTTGCCGCCAGGTTCTCCGAATTCAGCAATTCCACACTCTACTTCATTTCAATCTCTTCCTCCTTCCCTCTACCTCTCTCTCACTTTCTACCCAGAGCTTGACGACAGGCACCAAATGACTTAATAGCTGTACATGTTACTTTTGTGTTTTATTGAACACGATCTTGTGATAGTTTTAATGCAACAACAGTTTATAGTGTATACCAAAGTAGGCTCTATATGCAAATCATGTTCTACTCCGGAAACGAATGATAGCTTGGTTACAATAATGGTTCACATTTTAGTGTATTTTTTTTCTTTTTTTTTTATCACATAGGCATACCCCGCTTTTCTTATTTGGTCGCCTGGTCTTTTCTTCTATCCGTTCTCCGTTTCTTTTTCACAAACACTGATTACTCGGGGCCAAACAAGCTTGCTTTCATGTAGGTCCCGTCATACTTTTCTTAACCCCATTTCGATTTCGACCAGTTATTACAATTGATGTGTTATTACCATGTACCGTATGTCCCCCCCCCCCCCAAAAAAAAAAAATACAACGGGACCCTTCGCAATGATATCTTGAAAAATAGTGAATCAATCCGAATACAATTTCAGGGTATGATACTATAACTCATTGCCCACATCTTACAGAAAACCCCATTCGATTTGCTTCAGTGGTCAAAGAGAAATGAGGAATTTTGTAGAGGATGTCAATAAATCTCTTCTCTCCAAGTTCTGTCTATTGTTTTCACACACAAAAGCATCAAAGTGCTAAACTTCAGACTAGAATCAGACTCATGACATGCTTCACAACATTCCACATTTCTCTGTGACCGCTTATCCAAACTGAATGGGGTTTCTGCAAAGTAGAGCTAAGATGTTATATTTTAAGACCCTGAAGTAGCATTTAGACAGTTTAATCATATTGGATGTTGTCAATACGAAAAATTTGATTGTAATTTTTTTTTTAGGACATACTGTATATTGTTTGTTTTTGCACATTGTTTACAAGGTAAAAGAACTTGTATTATTGTTTCTGATGTAATATTCATATACGAGAAGTATGGAAATAAATGAAAAAAAAAATGTCTCGCAAAACAGGAATAAATCCATGCACATTCTCCAGAGGTTCTTGATTTGCCTTGTAGTTTGTGGTCACTTTTGTTATCTGCCGTCGTCCAGGGCACCTTTTTATGAAAGTTGTCAGCCCTGACAAGTTCTCAATCTCTGACAAGTTCAGTCAAATCCTTGGTTTTGATTGGCTGAGAAGCTCTGGCCACCAACTGTTACTATGGTAATCGTCAGAGACTGAAAACTTGTCAGGGCTGACAATTTTCAATATGCAGTGTAGATAATTTTTCAGACATATTAGTATATGTGTACGATTGAACGAATGAATACACATGAATTAATAGATAAATGAATAATATATATATATATATATATATATATATATATATATATATATATATATTTATATATATATATATATATAATATTTTATATCCATACATGCATTCATAAATCAATGTTTGACACTAACATTTTCTTTTGATGGCCACCAAAATCATCAAATTTCATAATTTGATATATTATGGCCTTTGTATATATTTTTTCTTTTCTTTCTGGGCGGATGCCCGACAATAATTTTGGTGGCCCGAAAATAGAGCAAAACAAAAGAACTATTTCCATGATATAAAACAACATTAAAATAAAACCATGATAATCGTGTTAAAAGTGGCAAGTTCCTGTAAAATAAAGTGTTCAAATACCATGGACTGTGACTATTATGAGAAGTAAAAAAAAAAGGGGGATAGAATTGAAATAGAATACGGTGTATTACAATAATTATACTTACGTGAACATTGGTCGGTATATCATCAGACTGCACAGGGCTTCAAGTAATAATAATGTGACTCGGTTCTCCTAATGCCTTACATAATTTTGACTATTTAAAGGGGCCCTGAAATCGAAATGCATGTTGATTTGTGTTGATTTATGATACCCTCAACATCACTTTTGCTGTGAAACGAATATCTAGAAACATTCCATATATTTTTAACGATTTTTCTTCTATTTTTCTTTAGATTACTCGGGAACACCCAAAAAAATCCTGCCAAACGAATATTCCTCAGATGACCTAATCTGTCAATCATTGCTAAAGTAGTGAAATGTTTAACAAAAGACATTGGAATGTGTGCACCTTCCCCTCGACTCAACATAACTTGCATGTTCCCTCGCCATGTCTTTTGTTAGTCACATTAATATCACAGAAACATGCAAGTTCTGCTGAGTGGAGGGGAAGGTGCATTCCAATGTCTTTTGTTAAACATTTCAGTACTTTAGCGATGATTGGCATATGAGGTCATCTGAGGAATATTAGTTTCGAAGGATTTTTTTTTTTCTTTGTGGGCGTTCCCAAGTAATCTAAAGAAAAATAGATGAAAAAAAAATCGTTAAAAATATATGGAATGTTTCTAGATATTCGTTTCACCGCAAAGTGATGTTGAGGGTATCATAAATCAACACAAATCAACATGCATTTCGATTTCAGGGCCCCTTTAATGTTGAATTGAGGCATTAACATGATTTTCCATGACCCAACATATTCATGAAAATTATTACATAATTATATGAGTGAGTATATGCTTAGTCTTTTACTGATGGATTGACGTAATTTGGCAGTGGTGTTTTGGCCGTGAGAGAAAAAGATTTGTTCATAAAGACTAGCGGCGATATGATGGCATCCCTTGTCGCGGCAGGCAAACACCACTGCTGATGAGACTGGGCGGCGAGTTATTACTCCTGTACTACCAATATTCTGGATGATAAAAACATATAAAAACAACACGCACACTACACACTCAAAAAAGTTTTGATGGCCCCTATCAGTCCACCAAATATAATCTCTTGAAATGTTGTGCCCCACCCCCTTCAATTCAAGACCCCCTCTTTCTCCTCCTCTTATTCTCTCCCCCCCCCCCCGCCCCTTCTTATTCTTCTTCTTCTTCTCTCCTCTCTCTCTCTCCCCATCTCTCCCTCATTGGGTCCCTCGATCCCCCCCCCCCCCCCCCCACACACACACACACTTTTAGGCAACGTGTACACTGTGACATGACCAGAGAGACGAGCAGAGTGCCGCAGTAGTAGTGCGGTAAACGCAACGTGTACGGCGCATTATTGGTCTAACATATGAATATAAGTAGTCAGCCGCAGCGTATCACTGCCTTAGTGACGAAGGAAAGAAATATGGAGAAATTGTACCATGAGACAAATAAGTAAGTAAATTCGTTACATCGGAGTGCCGCTGCTTTAGGATAAGCAAGATAATTATGCCGTATGTTTGTGAGCAGGGAGCCGGCAGAATAGTATGCAGTCCCATGCATTTATTTACATGTTTGCCATTTTGTTCTACAGCAGTACAGGTCATCATTCATAGGGTGTTGATTTGACAATTTTGGCCTTTCTGGATAATAATGATGATAGTTCTCTGTTCCATGTTGTTTAAAACAACAAAAACTCGCGTGAATGTTTGTCCGCCTGTCAAGGCTGTGTGAATTTCCCAGAACCTCATCCTCGAGTCAGATGACAGAGGGTCATAATAACACTACAGACTCAGTCACACTTCAATCTAGTTCAATGTAGACAATGGCAACCAATGCTATTCATAACAGTAGCAGGTGCCTAACTAATGTTAGGCCTAATGGCACTGTTAAATTAATTGTTTATTTTGATTATGGTATAATTCTATTTCTACCCTGCACTAAATTGTCACATTCCATTTGTGATCTAGATTCTAGTTGCTTTGTGAATTGTGTTATGATAAATTGTAAGAATAAGATATCTGCTAAATTTTTCCACCTCTGCCTGTCCGGTCCTGCAATCCTGGCAGCATTCAACCTGGGGGCACTAGGGTTTAACGTTAGGGGGCTAAATTATTTTAGGCTTCTAACTTACCTAAGCCATATGTACATTTAACCCCTGCTAGACATTGAAAAAAAAAGCAATATGTATAAAAGTAATAATATGAATTAAATTTAGGTGGCTTTAGGTTAGGGGTCAATAGGGTTAGAGTTTAGGGGTAGGGTTAGGTTGCTTAGGGGCTGTGCTGAAGTTAGAAGCCTAAAATGATTTACATGTAGCCCCCCAAAACCCAGGATAGCCTGCCTGCCTTTCCACCAGTAAAGCAAGCTCAAGCCACCCTTAATTTGACCATAATGCCGTCGAAAATGTAAAACCTATGCTTTTGTGCACAGTCGAATTTGGCACGGAAAGTGCTGGTTTTTTTTTACGAATTAGGCCTATGTTTGTACACTGCAGTTTATTCAAATTCATGACATTCTTCCGTCAAGATGTTTTCATTGCAACTGATTGACAAATTGCCCTACATCGACATGCATATTATTAAAGCACTGAATTGATCAGTGTTTTAGTAGTAGCCATGATAAAAGAGTACCCGCTGCATGCTATAAGGATTAGAATCAACACTTGCTGTCGGGCAGAAGCTCGGTGGTGTATTGGAGATGACACCTGTCCAGAGATCAGGAGGTTGTAGGTTCGAATACTGCTCAAGTATGTACGTCCATGATTTCTTTTATCATGGCTACTTCTAAAACAATCGGTGCGTATTTACGTCGATGTAGGGCAATTTGTCAATCAGTTGCAATAGGCCTACACTTTTTTTTCTTCTTATGGAGTTCAGTGCTTTGATAGAGTGTTTATGGAGGATATCTGTGTATCACGCGTACCAGTTACCCATTTCTACACCTCTGTCAAGAGGACATTGTCAGCAAAACATCTTGTCCAAGGATAAATGCCCCAGGCAGGATTCAAACCCCAAACCTGGAATGTTTACAAATGAAGCACTTCATCCACTATTCCATGGTGCTACCACCACAAACTAACCTTTTTTTTTTTTTAACCTTAGTGCATTTATGAAATTATTGCATATTAGCAGAATGCTGCAGTAAACCAGTCCAGCTGAGAGTGTATAATGTTCAGTGATGTGGAACTTACTGTAAACATTTATTGCTTCCAGAATGCTATATTAATAACATGTTTGGCCTCTTCTTTCTACAATTTATGTGTATTGGCTTTTGCTTCATGCAGGCTTGTTCTGGATGTTCAAAATGGACTGAGTCGAGTGGAACAGGCAAAACGAGAAGATGCACATCGTATGTATTAGATAGGCAGTGTCGATACTTTTGACTCTCTAGTATATTCCGTAATACAAATATAGATTATGCAACATGACTGAAAATCACACTTCATACAAATGTTGCAAGCCGGACTCGTATTTCAATGACGAGGTCTGACACAGCCATGATCACCAGTTGAAATTGCATTTATTACACAAATAAAACAACCCCAGTCCACCGATACTATGATTGCCTCAAACTCCAGTACACTGTATTAACCTTTGCATACTGTCCCAGTGCATCTAAACCATAATAAACGTATCAACTACTGTATATGATATCGACAAGCTCAGAGCATGTAATTGTATATCTATGCGTCTCTCAAGTAAAAATGAATATAAATTAAATCCTGCATCTTTGTAAGCTCATAAAAATAAAATATGCGCTGTGCCCATGCCAACCATGCAAGCTGCGCCACTAGCTTGGTCACAACACGCCTTTAATATAATGATGTAACAATGGCGCATTGTCCCTTTTACCACTCAAAGTGGTATAAATTTTACCCAAGATGATGATGATGATGGCAATGAGGGTGTTAACCTTTGCCTCCGTAGTGTTAAAGTCAGGTGACCAAGATCTCTATTTCAAGATCTCCATAGGATATCCAAATGAGATTTCTAACTATCACTTACATTGCCACAACATTCATAACACATTGTGTTTGCTTTGACTGAAACTTTCATCAAATGGATGTTGTTGTTTTCTTTTATTCCTTTGATATGAATTGTTCTTTAGTCCCCCTGAAGTTCACTGTTAGTGGGGTGGTAGTGGTACTGATAGAGTTCACAAACCCTACTTTTTCTTGCTTGGTGTGATTTCCCTCAACAGTGGTAGAAAATGAAATCAGGGCCAGACTGGACAAAGTGACAAGCAATTGTGACACCCTGGACATCATGGTGAACAAGGAGCCCCCTGCCAGACGACAAAATGCAAAGCTGTGAGTGTGACTTATGTTTACTGCTTCCCCCACCCCTTCCCCAATGCCCACATATATATTAAAGGTAATCATATTTAGGGGTCATCTGCTTCAATTTCTTATGTCCACACACGTTAAGGGTTGTCCAGTGATACGAATATGCTGGAAAACATTTATTCACATGTGGCTCAGAGGGGTGAAAATAAGGTGCAATCATTACAGTGAGGATTCCCCACACAAGGGTGGGAAAAATAACTAAAACTGGTGAAATGCAAACACTAAAGCAGAGTATCTATCTGGAAGTAATGTGACAAGGCTTGTAACATTATATACGGCATACAGTAGACTCCCGTTATAACGAAGTCCTCGGGACCGGCAGTTTTCTTTCGTTATAACGAAATTTCGTTATAACCGAATGAATAAACAATAAAAATACATAGAGTTGATAATGTTGCGGCCCTAAATTTTATTTCGTTGTAACCGGAATTTCGTTATAACCGTGTTCGTTATAACGGGAGTGCACTGTATATACAATCTAGCAAGTCTATTTTTTTTTTTTTGCAAATCAGGACTTCATAACGATTTTGCGAAATGCTGCTAAAGAGTCAAGTAATTAGGGTTTCTCAGATATCGAGCTCTTATTATCGCACCACTGATCATTATCTTTATCCTGATCTTTGTGCATGAAATGCCACTACTCAGGGCTTGACAGTAATCTTTTTCTCTGGTCACCCATTCGGGCTACTAAAATCTTTGAATATGACATTTTGGTGGCCCAAAATACATACAGTATGAACATAAAAATTCATTTTGAATTTTAGCTGCCCGATTGGGCCACCAAAAGATAGCCTTTTTGAAAATCTGGTGGCTAGGCATCATGGCCCCGGGCCACCGCTAATGTTGAGCCCTGCTACTTTCCATTCTTTGAGGAAAAAAGATATTTCATGACTCTGCCCAAAGTAGATCAAACATATTTCATCACACACATTGTAGAGTGCAATTAGCACATTTACTACATTTATTCCAATACTTACAGGGCATGAAATAAAAGTAAAAGTTAGTATCTTGAAAACATACATCAAACTGTAACAAAGAAAACATAGAGGGCAGCTTTGACACATGTGAAAACTTGTGCCCCATTTCATAAAAAATGTTGCTATGATAGCAACTGTTGCTGCAGTCGCAAGTGTCGAAGTGATGACAAGAATCCTGCGTCGTGATTGGCTGTTGCTACAAGAAGTTGCTATTCTAGCAAGAGTTGCTTTCCCAACATATTTATGAAATGTTAATGTTACCTGGTCCATTCATTGTGTTTGTTTCACTGAAGAGATCAATGAAAATGTTTGTGAATTCACAAGAGAGAAGATATTTGCACCGATTCAGTGTTTCGTTTTGTTTTTCTTTTGACTTCCAGAAAGGTGGACCAGCTGAAGTACGACTGCCAGCATCTAAACGCCGCCCTGAGGAACATCCAGCACAGACGACAGATGAGAGAACAGGAGGAGAGAGACAGGGAGGAGCTCCTCACAAGACGATTCACAGCCAACGTGAGCTTTCCTCAAACCAGGAACCCCAATCCCTTCCATCCCCACCCCCATCTCCACCCACCCCATACAGACAGATCTTGGCAAAGCAATTCCCGGCATCGCCAATGGGCAAAAAGCTTTTGCGCACGTTGCAGGGCCCTGTGTCACAGATGCACTGTAGGATTCCTTGGGAGCATTGTCGCTTGTGGCTGTCTTGGGCGTGTCTCAGTTTCCATGTGATGCAATGCAATTTTTGTCTGCTTTTCTTTGGTGGCTGCTTTTTTCTCCTGTTAGATTTAAGCTAAAAAAAAAAGAGTTCAAAACTTCTCAATTTTACTGATTTGTGGTCACTGGAGCCATGGTGCGCTACTGCCAGGCTTCAATGTGCTGGTAACGTGATGGAAAGCAAAGAAATCTTCAACAAAAAATACCCATGGATTAAGACAGTACGTGACCTGAGTGCATATGCAGCCAAAACCGGTTGCAAGTTTGTTCCCCGAACTATCTCATAATGCATCTAAAGCAATGCTTGTTGCGTGGCACCCAGGTATTGGCGATACCGAGAATTAAAATAACTGTTAATTTGGATAGGGAAGCACTGCATGGCCTTTTACACCTCTGCCCAGTGTTCCGCACACTCTTTAACAAAAAAGAAAAAAGGTTGCTTTTGTGATTGAGAACACCTACTTCTCCGTCTCATTTTGGCTACTAATCGACAATAAAAAGGAGAAATGTAGGAAGAAACTGGCATATCCGTGTGGTTGGCATGCATTTGCAATCTTTTTACGTCTTTTCTTTTTTTTTTTCAGGATGATAACACCTCAATAATGATTGACCATGAACTTCAGCACAACACGTCACTGCACAACAGCCATCGAGAAATAGACAACCTGATTTCATCAGGGGCAGCAACGATAGGGAACCTGAGAGATCAGAGAGGGATCTTGAAGGTGAGTTCAGGAATGTGCATATAAACAGTTTCAAGCTGAGATGATTATACTTCAAACAATGACAATGTCCCAAAAGTCAGAAGGAAAGATCATTAGAGATAGATGGATTTTTTAATTTGATAAAATTTAATTGAACGAATTGTGCACATGCTGTATTTAGCTTCCTGATTCACTAATGCATGTCATTTCATATATGAGTTTACTTGTTTGTGACATTTACATGCCAAATTATCCTGTTTTAGAATTGAACTTTAAATGAAAAGTCTTATCTGGTGAACATTTGCTGCTTCTGTGATGCAAGGTCACAAGTAATGATCATGGACCGGCATTTATTTGTAACAGAGAAGTCAACAAATATAGTGTAGACAAGAACTTTCATGTGCATTTTGATTTTGCAAACCTTGCCTCTCAGAAAATTCATGAATTTAAGATAAACGTGAAGATTGCTGGTTTCACAGTACTCATCCTTATTAAAGGACAAGTTCACCTTCATAGACATGTGGGTTGAGTGAATGCAGCAATATTAGTAGAACACATCAGAGAGAGTTTGAGGAAAATCTGACAATCCGTTCAAAAGTTATGAATTTTTGAAGTTTCTGCTCACTCAAGGCTGGATGAGAAGACTACTATAGCTTGTGATGTTACATGTGTACAACGATATAAAAGAAAGAATAAAGAAAATTCAACACATTTTCACTTTTCTCACATAACAAGAGAACACTTGACTTCTCTCTTTCAGAAGGCAGGGGGAATAATATTACCCTTAACATATGTCAGTAACGAGTTCAAGAAATGCGCACTTTATTCAAAAAGCGAAGTTTTGTGAAATTCTCTTTTTATTTTCTTTATATCGTTGCACGCATATGACATCTTACACTGTAGTAGTCTTCTCATCCAGCAGTGACTGCGCAGATACTTTAAAAAATTGTAACTTTCGAACGGATTGTCCAATTTTCCCCCAACTTTCACTGATGTGTTTTACTAATATTGTTGCATTCACTCAATCCACATGTATATGAAGGTGGACTTGTCCTTTAAACACTTACAGTGAATTGTCAGAACATGTGAGAGCAAGATAAGCACTAAAAGAAAGAAATGTTGTGTCCAGAGTTTGACTGGTTTTGATCACATGTCATCACACCTTGTTTATGTCATTCAGGGAGCGCAGCGAAAGATGCTGGATGTGACGAACATGCTCGGCTTGAGCAACACCGTGATGCGGCTGATCGAGAAGCGGACATTCCAGGACAAGATCATTCTCTTTGGCGGGATGATTGTGACACTCGTCATCATGTACCTCATCTACAAGTACTTTGGTTGATATCTCCACTGATGCCAGTGAAGTGTTCACGGTAAACTCTCTTTGAAAGTGCTCTCCACGCAAAGGCATCTCTTTCACGTGATCAACATTGGTTTCAGCCTTCGAGTGCCTTCGCGTGTCTTTCCCCAGATGCGCTCGCTGAAACGGCAGGTAGAATGGTCATCTGCAAGTACAGGCTGCACTTGAAAAGTTCTAAACAAATTATGAATATCTCACAAGTCAACAATTGTATTACATCTGAGAGGCATGTATTCCAACCATGAGCTTGCTCTATCTGCTGCAGTAAGGTGCGTTTACTGTATGTTGATAGTTCTGTGTATTGTGCCAGGTTAGCGATACCAAATTTGCATCAGCTCTTGTCAAAATCGTATCATATTTCATGAAATGATGCAAACATCATGATTAGATCAACCTGTCACATACAAAATCGTAGTGATGTTTAACACAGATATTTTACCATGTGCTTGTAAATGATGATCAGCTAGCAAGAGTAGTATCATGCTTTGAGGTGGTCATGACACAAATAGTCAGATATCGTAAAAATACATTTCTTTAATGCACTTCTTCATAGCCACATGCACTCGTACATACACACACACAATAAAAAAGGATCCACATACATACATGCACTGTATTTTACGATCCTAGTGCATGTACATGTACGTATGTAATATACATCTCTTTTGTATGTGTAGATGTACACTTTGTATACATAAATAAGTACACAAATAATCACAAAAAGAGCAAATGGTCAGGCAAGGGACCAGTGCAAAGCTTCAATTTTGTGCACTATCACCACTGAGTTATATTAGGGTTGTGACCTCTTTAAATTAATGTACAGTGGACTCCCATTATAACGAAGTCCTCAGGACCGGCAATTTTCTTTCGTTATATCGGAATTCGTTATAACTGAACAAATAAATGATAAAAATACATAGAGTGCATAATATTGCGGCCTTAATTTTTACTTTGTTCTAACCCGAATTTCGTTATAACGTGTTCGTTATAACGCGAGTGCACTGTAATCACACAAGAGGTCTACCTTTTACAGTGCAAACATCTCTAACCGATTATATTTGAAATAATGTTCAAACTAGTGTGTAGAGGACCACTGTGAATTCATGTATCTGGACCATTCTTGACTCTTTTTGTCCTTTGAGTGCGTATTGGTGCAGAAACCCCCATGGCATTGTACACACTGTCCAAAGTTCCTGGCATAGAAAGGGTTGAAGGATAATCCTCTGGGCTCTGGAATGTCAAATGTTTGCTAAACATGTTGGTTTCAAGGCGTTTCACATTGAGTTAGAATAAATATTATCATTGTTACCATTTTCCAAAGATATCGATGTAGATTTTGATTCATGCAGGTAGTATTCTAAAAGCGTGTAAATTAAATCTGTTCGACTGGACTTACTTGTGAAAATCACAGAGAGAACAGTTTCGTGACTCGTCTGAGTCACTTCTTCAGCTCTGTCTGGCTGGTGAGCATTCACCCGTGGAGGGTGAATGGGAGATGTTACTGCCTTTATTGTCTGCACTTCAAGGAATTTTGTGGATTACCGACTTGTATGTTGGTGAAAGGTTGTGTCAGAGTCCCCCTCCCCTGTTGAGTGAAGGGTTTTCCGCATTCACATACATGGCTTCATGGACTCCTCTTTCAAACCATCTTGTTTCCTTGTCAATGATGTCAACCTCTGTCCTCAAAGTGGTGCCCTGTGTTCTTCAGGTGGGTGCTTTTGGATATATCCTTTTCTTGGGAATTCCATGAATGTGTTGTCATCAAAATCAAAGTTGGAATTGGCAGTGACTGATGTCTGTTTCATCCTCAAGGGTAGGGTATGACATCATGTTATTTTTAGGTGTTGGCTCAAAAGAAAAAAAAAAAACATATTTGAATTGTTTATAGCTGCTCGGTATTGGACACAGGCACTCGCAGGTTGATTCCACCTCTGTGCGAGAGAGAGAACTTTTGGACCTGCCACAGCACAAAATGAGTTTTGATGACCTAATTTTTACTGGAATAGACGGAGAGATGATCAAAAATTGCCATTCCACTGAAGACAGGAGCAGGGTCCCGAGGTCTAGAAGTGAAGATGCCTCCGGCGTGTGATGTTCATCTTGGTAACCATGATCAAAGAGAGTGTTTGTAGCGGTGTTAAAGTGATGGTATAGTATTGGTAAAGATGAGGATTGGGCTTTTAACTCGTTGTGAGATACCAAGAAACTCCTTATGAAATAGTACAGAGCATACCATTCTAAGAGGAATTCAAAGTGTATTTGCTGAAAATCGGTTTTGGAATGGTTGAGACATCAAAAAACAAAGTAAAACAAAGCTATCGAAATAAAAGATGGGTCCCACCTTTTATCAAGATGGCTCTATTTTGGATATCTCAGCCATTTCAAATACGATTTTCATCAAGTAAACATTGAATTCCTCTCAGAATTCCATGCTCTTTCATATTTTGTAAGAGGTTTCTCATTACCTAACCAAAAAATGTTACAAACCTGAAGTTTGGTCTCAACCGAAACTATACGGTTCCTTTAAAGTGTAATACAGGCAGTGTGCTGCTTCATCTGACAATGACTTTGCAAGTGAATTATCACTGGATTGCTTGTGACTACACATGTAATGTAAGAGACACCTTGGGGAAACTGAATCCACCACGAGTTTGGCTAATTTTTGGCATGTCCATTGCAAATCCCCTCCTGTACTGGAAGAAAAAAAAAAAGATTTAGAAACCATGACATCTGCAGCCAACATTTCATAAGTGGCAGTCTTTGTGAGCTGCAGTCAGTTTACATATCAAAAACATATTGTCTTATGCGACACTCAACTTCAGCCCTAGCAGAGGAATAACACAGTAAGGCGTTGCATCAAAATTATGACCAGCAGGAATAGGATCCCTCAGGATCCTGATTCAAGCAGGATCCTGAGGGTTCCTGCTGGTCATAATTTTGATGCAATGCCTCAGGCTATAAATGTAAAATTGTGACTTTTTATTTTCAATGACTTAGCTAATCATTCGACATGTATGTATGCTGTTCGACTTAGGCAGATAACACCACACTTTTCATCTGTACTGCCTCTATGGCATCCCTGTGGTGGTTGACATGAATAGAGATGAGTTTGTTCACGTCAATTTTCATATTATGCCTTTTGTCTCATTTGGATTGCTTCGTTCATTCATTTTGCACTTTTACGGTGATGTTCCATTAAGATTTCCTTTACGTGGTGCAGTAAGGGATGAATATGTGTTCATTTGAAATTCAAGCACAAGGACGATGAAGTAGTCAACAAAATGCCAGGTAATATGCTAGTCTGCATCTACAGCAGAAATGCCAAGTTCTAGTGGATTATGGTTATTTTGCAAATTGCAGCATTGATATGCAAAGCAGTGTTACGATCAGTTACATTTCAAACTTAGCTTCCCTATTCAAAGTCATTGCAAAATTTTATGACTCCTAGCCCATGCAAAATGCAAGAAAGGCTATTCTGTGTTGATTTAAATCTAACTATAGGCTATTGCACGTACACAAGTGTGTCCCACTGAATTCATGATACTCAAATATATAGTGTGCGGGTGATTCACGATTCAGCACTCACAATTCCAGCTAACATGATTTATGCAGCAATTAAATGTTTAAAATACTGCTATGCCGTCATGCAACCTTGTTATTTGCGCATGAATGTTTATGAAAGAGTTTTATTGTCACATTGAGCCCTTCATTCTGGCAGAAATATTTGTGTAATTACAATTTATATTTTACATCATCCTTACAATTTGATGAGACATACTTCATGAAGTAGCAGTCGTTCACTGTCTTGGGTATGCACAGTAAGTCTTAACACCACAAGGTACTTTGGAAGGAGTGTGGACTGTTTCGAAGGTACCGATTGCAGGTATCATTATACTAATGCTCAAACAAAACGATGTGTATTATTTGTTTTATAAAGTGATGAAGCAGATACTTGTCATCAAAAGAATTTCAAATGTAGGCGTTTTAAATTCCAAGGCAGCCATTTTCACGAGTAGTAAGACGATAGAATCTCACCCGTTCACTATCTTGACACAAAAGTGCTAATGACCAGTCAGTATACTTTATGTTGTTATTGACCGGTCTTTAACAAAATTATGTGTAAAGCAAAAGAAATACCTGGACACATGTACGCTCCCAATCAATCATAAGATTTGCTTCTTCACTTTATAACACTTGGCTAAAAATGGAGTAATCAGAATTATTCGTTAGCCGTACACCTGCAAAATAGTATGTATGTGCTATGGTACTGTTAAGCGTACATTTAATTTTCTTCAGTCCAAATGAGGTAATTATCTTGTGAAATGAAAAGTATGAATTTGCCAGTCATTCTACTCACCATGATCTGTTCCTGGTATTTCCTCAATTTTAAAACAAGTTAAGGATATTTTTTTGCCATCTCAAAATAGATTTTTTTTTTCTTTCAATCTGTGTGCACCAGTTTACATGCTTCAATTTATTGTTTTCTGCAAACGTACATAACATTGCCATGAATGTAAAATGAATGTGGGATGAGTTTAATTTGGTCTTGCTGGATTTCCTTCATTTTAAGTCTTGAGGGGATCATTGATTCAGACTCCTTGACCTTTAAAGGAAACCCAAAGCCAAAGAGAAATGTGGATTGAGTGAAAGCAGCAACATTAGTAGCACACATCTGTGAAAGTTTGGACAATCGATGCAAAAGTTATGAATTTTTAAAGTTTTGGTGTTGGAACCACTGGATCAGGAGACTACTTGAGTTTATACTATAGTGATATCATGTGTGGACAACAATATAAAGAAAATATAAAGAAAATTCAACATGCTTTCACTTTTCTAGCATAATGAAAGGGCACTTGACTAACCGCTTTTAGAAAACGGGGAATAATTACTACCCTCAACATATGTTCGTATCAAGTTGATGGAATGAAAAATTTTAATGAAAAATGAATTTGTGTGGAAATTTCTTTATATTTTCTTTATATTGTTGTCCACACATGATATCATGAACTCTAGTAGTCTCTTTATTCAGTCATTACGATACCAAAACTTTAACAATTAATAACTTTTGCATCCATTGTCCGATTTTCTTAAAACTTTCACTGATGTGTTCTACAGTGTACCAATGTTGCTGCTTTCACTCAATCCACATTTCTCATTGGGTTTTGGTTTCCTTCAAAAATTGAGATTTTGATCTAAGCTGAATATGAAAGCTTTACTGTTCTCACCCAGTTTTCATGCTTTATATGTTGAAACTACACTTTGGACTCAGTACTATCATCACATTCAAAATTCCACATTACTCCGTATGTATTTCAATATTATACCTTCGAACTGATTACTGACGCAGATTACACTTTGTTCAATTCAACATGGTTTTTTTTTTTCCATCTTGGAAGTTCAATAGGCCATTGATATATAAAATATGCGTCATGTTCAAACATGTATTTCTTGTAAACATTCGCTATTTTCTTTTTATTCCCCTTCCAAAACTCTTTAAAAAAAATACAATTTATACAATTGTATGTTTGTGCTCCAAGTCTAAATAATTGTGCGTCTATTAAATCGGAAAGCAAACACACGTCTCCGTCTTAAATTAATGTGTTTTTGGTGGAGTGGAGTTAACATTGGTTGTTAGTGTAAAGGAATATATCAGGGTAAAGACTACATGTATTAGTACGTGAATGAATGAAGGTTACACGACGAGAGAATACATTTGTATGAATTAAATCGCATATAAGTATGTAAATACGTGGACAGATGGATGAATAAAATGAATGAATGAATAAATTATCGAAATGTCATACATGCATTGTTTTTAGACGACAGTGTTGTTGCTGTTGTTGTTTTAAAGAACGAAAGGAGAGAGAGAGAAAATGGGGCCCTATACAAATAATTTGCCCCAGTCCCATTTA
Organism: Diadema setosum; assembly: GCF_964275005.1. Taxonomy (NCBI): domain Eukaryota; kingdom Metazoa; phylum Echinodermata; class Echinoidea; order Diadematoida; family Diadematidae; genus Diadema; species Diadema setosum. Next base: position 4,451,578 of record NC_092706.1, read on the forward strand.
TTGAAGAAGGAACGAACGAATGATGTAGACGCATTTCCACAGTATGATGGTGCATATAACGACGCACCGCACGACGGCGCATTGGAGATGACTACTTTTGTTTTATCACTTTGGGTACCCTGTTAGATTTTTTCGATTGTTTGGACCTTTGCAAAAATACAAAGATGCACATGGGTGGATCCAGGAATACTGTGAAGGGGAAGCGCTAGTAATATTTCTGGTGCCCACTTCCGGGTTTCATTTAATTTATTTCCTTTCATTTCTTTTGTTTTTAACGAAAAACAAAGGGAGGGCGTGCGCCGGTTGCGCCCCCCTCTGGATCCGCCACTGATGCAGTGTTTCGGGTAATGACAAGTTATGTATGTGAATGGTCAAAATAAAATGTCATATTCTTAGCTCCTCCTTCCTCTTCTCTTTCTCTTTCTCCTCCCTCTTCTGCTTTCTTCTTTTTTTTTTCCTTCCTCGTCCTCTTCTTCGTCATCGTCATCGTCGTCGTCCTCCCTGCCTCCATCTTCTCTCCCTCATCAATAATATATCTCGATCGTTGACAACTCTCATCATCATTTCTCATCTTTCAATGTTTTCGTATTTCGTCGATGTCCTCAACCTGTACAGTACAATGAAAATAATAAGTGTGCGTAAACTGACCAGGAGAAGGACAGAGCACAAAATTAATAATCTTGTCTATCGTATTCCCCGTGCCTCCACGGCACTTTTGACAAACTGCAAAGTTTTTGGTTTTGTTTTGTTTTTCTTTTCTTTTCTTTTCCACAGCCATTGTTACATGTTTCGACAGACTTGCCTACAACACGAGCCAACTTTAAGGGCTGACTGGACGATTAGTGCCAGGGAACGAGCGCGGGTGATCGCTGAACCAACTCGGTAATAAAAGGGCGTGCACTGGCCAAATTTCCGGGTGACGCCGCCCTCTTTCGATGCCAAACGGAAACGCGGTTTAGCGATCGGAGGTTGTCCGCGCAGTAAAATTGCCGGTTACTCGGCAGAAAATGCCCCAAGAGAGGAGCCGGACAAAGAATAGACCACGATGATTGGAATCAGACGTTAAGGAAGTTCGCTAAAAGAGTACATCGTGTAACCTGGGAGTTTCCAGTCAGTTTTCACTGGCCCATATAGAAAGAGGAATCATATAAAGGCTCAGATATATGCCTTGGTTTAAAAAACAAGCAAAAAAACAAAACAAAACAAAACAAAACGAACAGATTGGGGGGAAGTGATCTCACCAGTGATGAGTTCACATTACCGTTGTCTTCGGTCGACTTCTCGGAAAAAAGAAGTAAACACCACAAAATGCCGAAAGAATCCCTGTAAACTACAAGATGTTGTGACTCAAAACAGGTTCGTCCTACGCCTTTGCTGTAGTAGCCATATTGCGGCCGATTTATGTGTAATGCGTGTAGGCCCTACTGCGTATACCAATGTGAGTGTGAGAAGAAATAGAATACAGTCTGTAATGTTTATTCCCCCCCCCCCCCCCCCGTGATTCGTCACCCCTTTATGTTAGATACCATGGGATGATGTTCTTGCAAACTCTGGTCGTCAGAGGAAATGAGATTTCGATTGTATGTTGTAGACTATATAAAAACATCTAGGAATTATCAGAATCTGTCGTCAGTTGCACCGAAATTAAGCTCCAGGATACGAGTACGGTGCAATTCTCGAGTCATTTGCGCAAGAACAACAACACTCGTATTATGACAGTAACCTTTGACCCCTGACCGTCATATATTTCATCGTCTAACTTCAAGAATTTGAAAAGGAACCTGAGACATATTCTTGTATTATATCTCATGTAATTTTGATATCTTCCGGAACACCACGAAATTATAATCTTATCGACTAGACGCATTGTCGTCTTGTAAACATGATATAAGCGACTTTAAAACAAAACAAAGCAAAACAAAACAAATTTAACCTTTGCTCCATTTGAAGACTCCCAGACGTGATATGTCTGCAACTTCTTTTGAAATGAATCTTGAGTTGAAAACTCAATACGGAAATGAGTTGGAAGGAAACGAAAATGCCAACCAAAGTCTGACGAGGGATTGAGCCTGTACGTAGCAGTAAATTCTGACATATTCCCGTCGCGTCTTTTGTCTGCTGCAAATTACCGTGTATATCGCAGGGTATTTCGTCCCAACAAATAAACACAGCTCTCTGAGCTCCAGCTCCATAATCACTAAATCAAAACGCTGATATATAAAAATGTCTTGCGGCGTAATTTACGGGCGGATGCAATTTATATATTTTCGTTTCTGTGCAGAGCGCGGAGATTAGAAGCAAGAACATCGTCATTAAACAGTTTTCCTCCGATCCCCAAGAGGTTAGTATATTTGGCACAGTGGATTGCCTTGCACTATTGGTTTATCAAGCACCGGAACAAAAGTTGAATGTAAGAGATGTATGCATGATAATAGGCCTAAATTATGGATGTACGCTATAATATCCTTCGAGCTGGATACTGATGTAGATAATGCTCAGAAGTTAAGACATAGGCCTGCAGTGTACATGCATTACAATCACTCTTTTTTTTTTTTACACGATAGCCATCGACACGCTGAAAATACATATATTTCGCTAGTTACAGAAATTAATAGTACAGCCCGACCTCTCCTATCCGGATCTGTCGGGACCGGCGCTCATCCGGATATAAGGGATTTGGCCGGATATGGGAGACTCGATGTTTAATACACGCAGCTGCAAATGTACGTGTAACCTATATTGCAGGTATAGCGTACACTGAAAGTCTTTTCTTGCCATCAGCGCAAAATTTGGCTGTAGTGCATGTCTGAATGCATGCTATTTTAAATGACAATTTGAAGTGAATGTATGTGAATTATATTGGAAATATTATGTAATTCATGTGAGTTTGTGCAGGAATTTTGTTTGAGTTTGAAATCCCCTTTCTTACATAATATATTATTACATTAAAAAAAAGAAATCACAGTGAGATTGCATCCGGGTAATAGAGAGATCCGGATAATGGGAGGCCGGATAGGAGAGGTCGGAGTGTAAACAGACAGATGACTGAGATAGGTAGATCGATATTTAGTTATGTGAAGAGATATACTATTATGTAAACAGATGGATAGCTGTCTGTGTATAGATCGTAAAATGAATAGATGATTTTTTTTTTCAAATCAATTGAATTCTTGCGTCAAGTTGTTTTCATTGCAACTAATTGACAAATTGCCCGATTGTATTCTGTTGAGATAATTATGCTTCGCAGTCTAAAGCCTGAATTTCACAAGAAATCGCAGTATATTATAGATCCATAACAGGCGGCATGAATGCCCAAAACTATATTTGCTTTTGTATACTAATCACGAGTTTCCGGTAAATTACACCTTTGAACTCCACTCAGGCTTAACTGAAGAAAAATACAAATTGTGTATTTTGTGATACAGAAACACTTCCTCGGATTTTTTTTTTTTTTTTTGAGGGGGGGGGGGGGCAGGAAAAGCGTATCCTCGGATCAAATTAAGTATCCAAAGGCAGATTTTTAGCACCTTGATCGTGCCAAAGCAGGTGACAGTGACCCCTATCTCCATTGGAAAACAACCCCCCCAAAAAAGTTTTAAATGAGAAAATAATTTTTCTGCCGCGGTCAGTTTTGTCTCTGTGCTCGACCACAGCTAGTCTCAAATATCATCACATGATTTAGAACCGTAATAACCGCATGTCTCATAAAAGCGAGCCTGATTTAAGGACCACACGGCCTGAGCAGTTCTCCCCGTCGACAGGGAGGCGACATTAGCCCAGTAGAGGGGAATCATCACTTCGTTGTCGTCCACTTTGTGTAACTCCGTATAAACCCTTGGAACATGAACGTTTTATGCTTCCCTTGTTTTCAATTCTCTTTTTGCGACGCTTGTTCTGGATTTCCGGTCTTTCCTATTTTGCGTTCGCCACTGCCAATATTAAGGGGGAAATCCAGTCCAAAAATAAGTTAGTCTGATTTTTTTTTAAAGTAAAATCTTACGAATTCAACGGTAAAAAATTTGACTGAAATCGGAAGAAAAATAAGGAAATTATGAAATTTTGAAGTTTTGCTAATTTTTGCGAAACAGTTCTTGTACAGTGGATATATGAATATGCAAATGAGTGAGCTCACCATTTCATACCCTCACAATTTTCCATTGATCGTGTACAAAAAATGACGAAAATTCAATGTTTCTGTCATTGAAGTCTGAAACATGTTATTCCTGGTTGAATAACTTCAGAATAGGTATCAGTTGTTATCAGGATTTGAGCCTCGGGCATGATTGCGTTTGACTGAAAAACTGGAAATTTCAAAATTTTATGTACAAACTATATGGCAAATTGTGAGGGGATGACATGCTCACTTTGCCATTTGCATGTTCATGTGGACCGTTCAAGAACTGTTTCCTCAAAAATTACCGAAACTTCAAAATGTCATAACTTCCTTATTTTTCATCCGATTTCAATCAAAATTTTACTGTTAAACTCGTAATATTTTACTCTTTCTTATTAGACTAACTTATATTTGGACTGGATTTCCCCTTTAACAGTGTCGGTAGGATTTTGTTACGCGGTGAGATGTTCCATAACCTAGTAAAAAGTTTTGATGACTAAACAATAAGGACTTTTAGGAGATGCTTTAAAGTTAATAAACCGTCGAGTAAACACAAGCTTTTTGGTTATAGAAGGGCATTTCCACTGGGGTCATCCCACGAGCCATACGGCCCACGAGTTTGACATTGGAAAAGGTCCATGAGTCAAACAGCCCAGGAGTCACACTACCCACGAGTCGTACAGCTCATGAGCTCGACACAAGGCAAATAAGCGCATGAGTCCGACAATAGGCAAACAAGGCCCATAGTCCGGCACTATATAGACAAAAATGCCCACGAGACCAGCATTATATCACAGGGGTTAATGTGCCGGTCTTGTGGGCCTTTTTTGCCCAGTTTCGAACTCGTGGGCCCTGTTTGCCTGGTGTCGAGCTCATGGGCTGTATGACTCGTGGGTGTCGAACTCGTGACGCGCCCACTTTACAGCGTCCCTCAGACTGTCAGAACGGAAAAGAGTGGGCCTGTGTGTTTGATCAAGTTAAGGTCAAATATGAATATTACCTGCTATTAGAGATGCATTTTGACGTAGAAAGACATGGCAAACATTGCTTCTCCTACAACAAAGTCATATTATGGAATTATCAGTGTGGAATTTATGAAACATCAGCATGTGACTTTTTTATTTGACCGTCGTTTGCTTGATCTTTGAATGTAAACCTGATGTGTTGGTTTCAGTTTTTTTATAGCATTTTACATCCAATCTTACGGAAATTATTTGCTAACTTATATCATGATGGTCTATATAAACTAGCGAGGATTTTTATTTTAATCGTTTACGTTGACTCTATTTTTCTAATGACATGCCCATTACCGAAAGCCGGAGTAACGCTCACTAGTTTCATGTTTGCAGTACAAAAACACATCTAGGGCATTTATATGTGACCGTAGATTTGTACCGCATTTGATACGAAACTAAGTAGGCCTATATTTATAATGAAATAAACTCTCAGATGTTTCAAGTGCGTGATCAAACTTTCCTTCGTGCGGACAGCATGTTATCTTTATGTTTTGGCATGCTTTCAGCATGTTCTGTCATTCATTCACCGAAAATCTTGAGCTCACTGCATTCACGACAGGAAACATTAATGTCACATTATAAACATATCGTTAACAATTCTTTTTTCCACTTGAGCTTGTTTTATCATTTCTGCTCTTACTGTCAGGAAGTATCAAATTTGTTGCCTTTTTTTTTGTGAGACTGAAATCGAAGTTTCCAAAATATTGTGTCGCTGTAAATAGGTAACGACAGATTTTGCTATTCATTTAGTTCACATTGGTTGATATGGATTGCGTGTATGATATTGTTTAACAGCTTACCACACGTGAACCACCTCGTCTCCATGTCGTCTTCCGCACAACGATTATGTCTCCGCAATGTTTCACTTTTCTTGGCACGGACGCAACCTCAATTCCAGGGGGACGCTACGGTATACCCGAGTCGCGTTTCCAGAATTCGGCGGAAACCGAATCTTCGATGAATTCTTGGCATTTGCCGCGCTGCCGCGACTGAGTGACGAAAAATAAGGATGTTGCTGTTGAAATGTCGAGGGTGGCTGATTTTTACGAGTCAGGGAGGATTCCAATGCATTCGGGTCGAGCCACATAACGACAGTGTTGTTGCAGACCACTACAGTGAAACGGATGTTTGTTACAATTCGACCGTCTCAGAGTGCATCGCCTCAAGTTTTTTCCCGCCCTTTCCGCTGTCTTCCTCTTCTTTTTTTCCCTCCCATCTGTCCTCTTCTTCTTCTTGGTTAGGGTCTGTAGCTCTTTTGAACGCTGGTATCAAGTGCAACAATTGGGGAATTCAAATATTTGCTTACCAAGTAGGCTACATTCCCCATCCGTGTTTCGCTCATTCATTGTATCCTTTGAGTTTTCAGTCAAAGTTTAGCAATTCGGCGAAAGCGCACGTGCAGAGAAACTGGAGAAGGAGAAAGAACAGAAGAAAAAGGAGAGATGATGGAGCTTGAGTACAGTGCCTTGTCACTCCATTGTTAAGCTAACTTTGACGATAATAAAGGCAGAAATTTTACCATCATCGGGCGGGAAGGCTATGGGATTTTAGACTTTCACATGTTTTCACAGCAGTACGTTGGTTAGTTTTTACATATGATATCAGTTGCAACCACTTATGGAATTATGTTATAATGTCCTCATCATGACTACGATCAATCAAAATCATTAAACTATACTAACTTTCCAACTACAGCCCCTCCCTACTTCAAGATATCACTGCTGGGCATTGTAATACCACATTCACCTATAGAAACAAGAAAATAGGAGACCACCATTGACTGAATTGACCTGAGATTGAGTGGATAAGATACCAGCTTTAAAAAAAATACTCAAAAATACATAGAGAGATCAGGGAGATGGAAGCTCTTCCACCTCCCTGGAGAGATTGATCACCAAACGAGATAAGTGCCATTTGTAAACATTTCAGAGTAAGTCCATCATCAGACAGAGCAATATAACATTTCCAGTGATACTTCACTTGTTATGCACAACAAGAAATAGTCTTGAAGCTATGATTAAAAGTATCCCATATCTTCTTATTATTTTCTTTGATTTTTTAGCAGCTTTAATTGCAAATACAAATGTATTTCAGATTCAAACGAGTTGAGTTAACTTGTTTTGCTATTAAAGTCTTTACATACACACATAATTTTCAGTTTAAGACGGACACAAAGGTAGCGCATGATCAATTTTCTGTAAGAGTATACATGTATTATAGGAACTTCCGTTATGTGTGGGTAGGGGTTGGGTGTCTTAGTATAACATTTGCCTTAAAAAGTATGTGAGGTTACACCGTATTAGAATTAAGTAAAGATGTCGGTGCCCCCTTTTATTTAACACATTAGATAAAGTTAATTGACAGAGACTCCAACTCTCCCGTTTTCGACGGGAGATCTCCCGCCGAAAACCCATTTTTGCAAAATCTCCCGTTCTCCCGCTTGAGATTTAATTTCTCCCGCCCTGGCTCTGTGTCTCCCGTTGGAAAGGATTTCTTACTTATTGCTATCGTGTGTTGAAAAAATAAGCCTTAGATAGCACCAGAGAGCATCTAGAAACCTAGGAACTTCGCACTTCGTACACATCAAAATGGAGTCTCCCGTTTGCTAGGGGTTTCAGGCGGGATAATCTCCAGATCAGAAGGTGCTTTGGGTTGGAGTCTCTGAATTGAGTGTTTTTAAAAGTTACTTTCTGAACGAATTCTTATTTCATCTTGAGCGAAGACGTGGAAGAAAAATATTTTTACGTGAAAGAAATGTCCGTAAACACGACACTATACAATGGGTAGTTCCTTCGACACAAACCAAACTGACGATCATTTCAAAATGGTAGCTTTTGATGGCGACAACATTATGCATGAAGGCTATTTCGAAATGGTCATATTTGATGGTGACATCATCATGCAAAGCGTGAAGGGGAAGGGATGGGGAAGGGAAATAGTTAATTGTAGCTGTAAACTGACGCACATTCCACAACGCAATTCTTTGCCATGATGAAATACCTACATAATCATATACATTGTATTGTTCATCAATGGGTAATAATGGATATGCATGCGCAACAGAGCTATGGTTAAACGTGAACAACGAAGGCAGACGGAAATACAGTTAAAGTCATGGGAGGTTGTGTATGATTATGCTCACGTCTTTCTCACTTTTCTTCCTAGCTATAACGGACATTCAGAGTAGAAGTTGTTCTAAGGTGTGAAGACTTAACATGATTTATGCAGGTTTTCCTTCTTCTTCATAATTCTCCTTTTTATGCTACCCTTGCTGACGTTTACAACTTTACCCTTTTTTGACCACAGCGTCTTTCAAAGAATTATGTATTTACAACCATTTTTCCACCGGGCTGTTAACTGTTTGTTTGCTTGATTTTTTTTTTCGCCTTCTTGCGACTTGACTAAAATATTACTCATCCTAACCTTTACCAGAATATGTTTATCACTTTGCTATCACTGTTAGAATTGTCATTATTATCATTACTGTCTTCATCGTTGTTTATATTTTTTTTTCTTCTCTTTCTTTTTCCCTCTTCTTATGGGCCTGTAAGTTCATGAGTCGATCATATGAGTTGTCCACGGTATATAAACTTTGCTTTTTAGTGGACTTTGCATTTTTTTCTTTTTTCATCAGAGCATGGAAAATGGGACATATCATTACAGTACGTAAATGGTGGGAAATTATTATTTAGTTCGTTAATACATCTCATTTCCATCGTACAATTGTCCACGGTATATAAACTTTGCTTTTTAGTGGACTTTGCATTTTTTTTTCTTTTTTCATCAGAGCATGGAAAATGGGACATATTATTACAGTACGTAAATGGTGGGAAACTATTATTTAGTTCGTTAATACATCTCATTTCCATCGTACAATCAACTATTGTGATTTTTTGATTTATTGTAAATTATGTTATGTCTGTGGACTTAGAAAAAGGAAATAGATTGAATTGAAAGTAATCAGGATTACGTAATTGTTATTACTATCATTATTACCATCTTTCCCCCAGCAGCACTATTGATAGTAACATTGTCATGAATGTCATCATCATTTCTATGACTTGAAAAGTGAAAAATAGGGCGGTGAGTTGGCTCAGTCGGTTGCGCGTCTGCCTCACGATCCTAAGGACCCGGGTTCGAACCCGAGTCTGAACTGAGCAATGTTGTGTGTAATCATACCGTCCCCTCTAGCAAGAGGCAAAACACTCTGTCCCTCGGATAGGACATAAAATGGAGGTCCCGTGTATGAGAGAGGCACAACTCATGCACGTAAAAGATCCCGCTTCATTCATTCATCGCAAAGAGCGGGGTGTTTAACCCGGTGAAGTGGTCCCACCTCACATCCATCTGGACCCAGACCAGCTTAGTGGTTCCCACCTCCCTGGTGTAGCTGAATATGGGCTATCCAGCCTTCTTCTCAGATAGAAATGAACAAACAAACAAACAAAGAGCAGGGATATATAACCTTCTTTTAAAACATGACAATATCGAGATAAGATTGGAGGAAAAAGGTACTGTCCCTCTTCTTTTTTTTCTTCTGCCAGCAACGCTTGATTTGTCTTTAATTCAGGCCAGGGATGAAGGGGGCTGAGCAGTCGTTGTGTCATGCTCGCCTATATAACTGTCTGGCAACATTCCACGTGCTTGTCGCTCTTTCCATGGTAACCATGTGGCGCGTCAGGTGCATGGCAGTTGACACGATCGGCACATTCTGCTTGCTCAACATTTTGCAAATGTTTCTGTTCTGTTTCCTTGGGTTACTGTTTTTTTTTTTTTTCTTAGAAAGGTAGACAGAAGCACGGAAACAACGATATAGAGATAGATAGATAAATAGATAGATAGATATAAAGATACATACATACGCACATAGATAGGTAGATAATAGATAGATGGATAGATAGATAGATAGATAGATAGATAGATAGATAGATAAGTATATAGAGATAGATGTAAGAGATAGATAGATTCATTCGCATTCAGCCTGATTCATTCACCAAATGCATTAGACCATAGACCTGAAAATCTCAAGTCAAAATTCGTTTTGTCACTTAACGTGTATGAAATCATCATTAATTTGTTCGACTTAAATTTATTTGCGATAAGTTTTATCAGCCTCAAGACTTGCGTGATATTTTATGGAAAATATCCTGCGAATGCTGTATCAACGTCGTCAGTTGTTTTGGTTTTTAATCTTTTGTTTTGTTTTTGTTGTTATTGTTGTTGTTTTTTTTTTTTTTGGAGCGGCACATTAGATGAGTAGCACTGGTTGTATGACGTCACAAACACAGTCAAAAAAACGACGCTTCCTGAATGCCCTTACCCTTCCGATCTCTGTCTAGGTGATAATGTGCTCGAAATGGCAGACGGTCGTAACTTTCTTATCATTTCATTTTTCAATATCTGATAACTCTAGAAGTATATTCTTTCATTCATTCGTTTGTTACATGAAAAATAGTATACGATTGCTCTTGTCAAACAAGGTTGATCTGACATTACAACCTGGTTAGTCACATTACTAGTATCGCGCTTGATATTCTTTATTGGTTGTCGTTGCTGTTTTGATGGAGGATAGTCGTTATGTTTCACTGGTAACAACGGTATATAATGTTGCCTTTATTAGGCCACCTGAACCAGTTTTGATTACCGTCAAAAACACGTTTTGAGGTTCTGTTTTCGTAGAACTTGCAACCGCTCGCCGATACATGGTGGTCGTTGTCATATTCTCTTCCTGGAGTGGACTAAATGGGCAATTTCGTTAAGCTGAAAATTATTATGATCGTGAAATTTTACGATAAATACCCATCTTTTAAAGACTTTTTTTTAAAGACTTTTAAAGACGGTATGTATACCTACCCTCTCATTGGCGAACGATTTTTAAGGGAAGAGTTCGCGCGATTTGTGATTATGCCAGAGAAAGCACCCTCAAATGCAGACAGATGTCGTCATATTTATAATCATTTCGGCGTCTTTCGTTTACTACTTCTACTACTACTACTACTACTACTACTACTACTACTACTACTACTACTACTACTACTACTACTATCACTTAAACTTTGACTTCAACTACCACTTCTATACTACAATATACTACAAAATAAAATAAGTACGACAGAGTTATGATGTATGTATGATAGGGGCTTCCTTGGAACTTATCAATGTAACAATGGATAGGCAGTGTCGTTGTCATCCCTCCAAATATTATGTGACAATGGCAACAAGATTATCGAAATTATATGCAATATGAGTTCTTTCCAAAATTTTAGGGTGTATTGCCCTAACTTTGATTATTTGAGTCAGGTTACAAATTAACCATCATGCACGTCGATGTCTTGAAAACGATTTAGGACCTACTTTGTGCTTCCACATTTGGTATGTACGTATTATCAAGAAATTAATTAAATAAGAATTTTGCTTCTAATCTTATGTCCTTTTCTTTGATTCTGCGCGCGTGAGTCTGTTTTGTTTCCTCGCATGTTTGCAAATCCACAATCTATGATAACAAATTATCTCGTTTTCGCGAAATCTTGTTTCTCCAAGTTTGAAGATAATATGGTCGAGCAACACAGTGCGCACACGACACTAGACCATTGTAATATGGTTGCTTGAAATTGGTTACATTCCTACACATACAATTTTGGCAGGTGCGAACACTGAGTTTACCCACTGGTGTCCCATAGAGAGCCAGACGTGGGCCATAAAGACGCGAAATTTTTCTTTAAATCGATTAAGTCGTGGATACATTAAACAGTTGCGAATAGCACCCTGTAGATTTAAGAGACATTGAACGTGCGGGACAGTTACGACGAAGAAACCATAATCAAGTTACATGTTATTACGGCGAGTCATTTTAGACGTTCTCACAAAGGAATTTCAATGACAATTTAATAGAAGGATCGTCTAGGTATAACCCACTGAGATGACAGACGAGAGATGATGAAGATTTTCATCCTTAAAGTATCGTTGGACATTTAACAAAATATCTTAGAGTCCGTTATGTCATAGTGTGTATGTTTACTTTGGTCTTTTTTCCCGTCATTTTACAGTCATATTCCAATGAGTCTGACGCGGAATATTGTATCTCCATTATTCTCTCCAAATCTCTCGCTTTATCCTTCTGTAAAGTGTTATGTTTCTGCTGGAAATTGAATGAATGAATGAATGAATCCTTTATTCTGATTCTTCATTTCTCCTTATATAATCTCTCCCTTTTCTTTCTCAGTGATTATATCTTACAATGTTCTTATTTCTTGCCTCTCCCCCTCTCATTCTCTCTCTCTCTCCATGTATGTGTATGTATGTATGTATGTATGTATGCATGTATGAATGTATGTATGCATGTATGTATGTGTGTGTGTATGTATGTATGTATGTATGTATGTATAAGACTTTTTGTTCCTTACAGCAGTAGTTTGTGGTGAACAGATGATGATATAATGAGTAAAGGATGAGCTCAAATGAAATGTCTGTATGTAGGCCCCTATTCTTTGAATACACGGACCGTTTTCCCATCACACAACATGGAAATGTTAACTTCATCAGGGAAATATCAATTCATCATCGAATGTGGAGGTAAGTTATAAACTTTTGTGTCCAATTGAGCTCCAGTGTACCCCTCCCCTCCCCCCCCCCCCCCCCCCGGGCCCGGTTTGTCCGAAGGAATATTCACGTTGACTTCGTACTTCTGCGCCCTAGCTACATAGCAGGCAGTTAATCTAAACCATGCTCTACTTCTATAACGTAGAGCCACATAATCTTAATCAAGAATCGTTGGTACATTAGTTGGTACATTAATTTGTACCTGTCAATAACTAGGAATACAAACATGATCTGTTGAACTTTCTGGACACTTTGAGGACTTGGATTAATTCAAATCCCACACCTGATTGATGAAACCTAAATGAGGAACAGTTCATTATTGGTTAATCGAGAAAGTAAAAAGAAAACATTGATGAGTGCTGCAAGAAGAATGGCAAGTTTATGGTAATAATGTTGAAAGAAATGATTGTTGACTTTTTTATGGTCGAAATAATCAATTAATAAAGGTATGAATATTCATAAGTCAGTGAAGTACGTATGCTTTTCGATGACATCCTTGTCAACGTGATAAGCTCCGCCCACAGCCGAACTATCGACCAATGCAGGTCACTGCAGCTGTCGGCGTTGAATGACGTCACCTTGAGCTAGTGTACCCACATGTGGAGTTACCTGCCCTAGTGCCGTCGGCTTGAATTGCGTCGCGTCACCGTGCGCGCCAACAGCTGGAGCAGACGACACTGAGACGAAAAGTGTGTAACTTTCCCTGTCATGCCGCCATGATTTAAATCTTCCTCCGTGCGTAAATTATATCATACCATGGGATTCTTACGTTGAAATTCCCGTAAATCAACGAATGGAATACTGACATGATGGTATAAAAACTCCTCCCCAGTTCTGCTTTCGCCTCGATTTTGCGTGTCGTCTGAGGGATTGCCTTGCTCAGTAATTAGTCATTTGTTTGGATTTTTACGCTCTGCCTTTTCTGTGGGCTGAGAATGCCCCGCGTTCGGGGGCTACCATGCCACGGAGTTACCGCTGGTTGCTCGCAGTTTCAGCTGTTTCGAGCCTGCTACACACGATTGTTTTCTTGTTGCTGATTAATGCCCCAGTAACACACGGATACTTCGGGTAAGTTTTTGTTATTTTTTCTTTGAAGCAGTTTTGTTTTTGTTTTATCCGCGTATGAATTGATAATCATCTTGCTCATGGTCATAGATATTCTATGTTGTGATCACAGAGCAAAATAGATGACTATCAATTTGATGGACCATTTTATTACCAAGACATGACACTGTTAAGTGCGAAACTGGAGCAGTTGGTCGGTCACCAAGTCGGTTGTATTAACCTGTAATCTGTCTGTTTTCCTTTTCACTGTGTGCACTATCTCTGCATGGGAAAAATGTTATACTGAGAGTTATGCGGAGGCAAAAGCAGATGTTTGAAGGGTCTTGAATAATAAATAAATATTCCTGATCCGAATCCGCCGCTCTTTAATGTAGCATACATTGCTAGCAATTTAGTTTATTTTTCAGGATACCTGTAGTGAGACTGACTGTAAATATACAGCTATATTCATAAATTCACTTTTAAGAGCGACATGTATGATCTTGATGGACACAAATCCGTGTATCTTGCCACACTTATCATAACACTGTATGGTAGCGATTGTGTAGACATGTGTGTGAACTTGTGTGTGTGTGTGTTTGTTTGTTTGTTTTTGTGTTTTGTTTTTTTTTTGTTCTTGTGTGTGCGCTAGTGTGTGTGTGCGTGTTGTAGATTAGAGTGATACCCTAACCAAAGTCGGTTTCTCTTGTGATCAAGTCGTATAGACAGTTGAAACCAGTCACCTGCCGAGGCAGTCGTATGTCATGTCGGGTCAAGTGCTTTTATGATACAAATTGCCCAACAGATGGAACTTGTTTGACGATTTTTTTTTTTTTACTGTTTTGGTGACTACCGATCAAAATTTTATGTTCCTATTAGGTGTACTCGCATATAATAGCGTTACGCTGAGCTCCATGTCTTGTAGTTCAACTTCAATGCATTGGTCTCTGGTTATTTATAGACCTATAGGCCTACAATTACGTACCCCCTCCCCCATTTCCCCTCTATGCATACAGATTAAGAAATACGAACAAATATGCAACAAAACAGCGTAGGTACATGGTGTCAGTTTACACGAGTAATAATCATATCACATTTATGTCAATATTGCCAGAACTGAGATGAATACGAAACATAAGACTCTATCCAGGACGTCTGGTACAAGCGATTTCAGACACATTATTGTAGAACAAAATCTGACAAACAGTCGTTCGGGGTTAATGGAATACCAGATTCATGAGGGTGATTTGATGATCACCCCCATCGAAGCTTTCCGTCTCGACTTTCAAATGACACGACATTTTTAGAGGTGAACTTCATGCATCATGCGACTTCTCTCCTTTTTTTATTGTTGCATGAAACAATGGCCACCCATAAATCCCGCCTGTCAGAACTACTTATAAACTGTGAACTAGATCGACCCGTGCATGCCGGCACTTATAGTATTTATATGATTCATACTGCCAACCTGCAGGAGACTGGACTTAAAGACCGTATAGATTTGCACGTCTGACAGTATGCACACCGAGAAGGCTAAAATAAAAACCAGCTTTCATTATTTTGCAAGGACCGATGTGATTTTTTTTTTCGCGTCTTCTCACCTCGTAAAACAAAACAAAACAAAACTTTCTTTTGTGATCTGAAAGTTTTATTACGCTATTGTTATTGTCGTGAATACCATTGTGACAAGGAGTAAATTACGACGGAAGTGTAATTTGTTTATTTTCACCCAAATACATAAAATAGGGAGGAAATAAAGCCACGACTGCAGCCCACTCTCACGTCTCATTTTTCTTCTATATCAAAGAATAAAAATAATTCTCCCTGGCAGGAAGGGCCTGTCTTGACTGGTTTTATCGATTGCATTATCGATTCTATCGATTTTTCTGATAAGGAAACCAATCACTTGTCATTTCACAGGAATATTACTTTATGATTATTACTCATGATGATCCTCAATATCCAAGACGTCTCCAGATTTGTCTTTTTGCGTTCTCTTGATTTATTCTCTATTGCCTTAATTTGACACTCAAGTAGAATAAAAGAGAGTCAGACCCTAATGAAAGAATGAAGTGTAATGTATCTGGCGCGCTCTTCCTCTCACATAATACTACTAATATTAAACAGACATGGATGTTCATTGCGCGGAAGCTACGGGAGGTATTATGGCGTCATGGGTGCACCTATTGTCATTAGAACATGTTGTCTGAAAAGATAGGGAGAGAGAGTGTGTAGACGTGCAAGCATTATTCATGGCCCTCATAGAAGCCATCTTAAGCGGGTTTTGCTGATTAACCACCGAAATCATAACTAAAGAGAATCCTAACACTGCAATCGTTCACACTCCACGTCAGCGAGAGTACTGTCTCAGTCTACTTGAAATACACAGTCGGCATAGCGTTGATAATTATGTTTGCACATCACTCATTCAATAGGGCGAACCATATGGTATAAACTTAATCCAGCAAGATTACTTTACCCTTGTGCCTCCTATACCCCCCCCCCTTCGCCATGTTTGTTTCATTTGAATTCTTTCATCTTTTACTGTAGAAGACACAAACACCCATAGTGTAATCACTCTCGCATTTTTCCCCTTTTGTTGTTTTGTTTTGCTGTTCCTTCGTCACCATCATCATGTACAAGGTAATAATTTGGGAGTGAAATATGGAGGCCTCGTCGATTTCCACGGTTTATGACTTAATCACGTCCCATGGTCGCGGACCGGCCGGCCTTCCTGCGATGTTGGTCAAAGTGCACAGGTGCTGACAAAATTCGTGCCTGGATACCGAACAACAAGATGACTGTGGACATGATGGTGGACTTGGTAGATATCGCTTATTATGATCCTGAAACCCTCGATAAGAAATAGAATAGAATGCGAATAATGGTGAAATGAGAGCAGATGCTGGATGCAAATTCGCGCGAATCCAGACAGCACGATTGTCTTGTTGAAGAGCCCTGACCTTTCATGTATACATGTGCTTAACGTCTACTACTGTCGGTATCCATGTGCTTCTCAAGATAGCTCTCAAGTGATTGTGGTTTGATACATGCATCTATACCCGCGAAAGGCGCCCTATTGCGAATTAATCCTGCTCACCATTTTTTTTTTTCGTTTTGTAATATTCCGATAATTGTCTTTCGAAGAGTTCATTAAACAATCCCAAGAATTTTCCCCCGATTATCGACACTCCGAAAACACGAAACGAAGACATCCATTTTCACAGGTGTTTAAGACGTCATGTTCGCTGAGATTTTCACTGTTTTACTTCAAAACTTCTTTTCACTGTGAATCACCGAGATTGCTTTGATATACAGCTTCATGTGCAAGTTTAAAGACAACTTCATAAATGTATTTACATAGCATTAAGCAAGCTACCCCCCCCCCCCACCCCGGAGGTCCAATGTGTCATCCAAAACCGAAATGAAATTGCTCAAACCTCTGTCATGTCTATGGACCAAGACATATCTATTTCTAAGGAAATTTGCATTTACATCTCAGGAGAGGTATAGATGATGAGTGAACATGTATAAGTATTAAATGAGCTAATGAGAGGCAAGCTGAAGTGATGCTTCACTGCTTGCAGCAGTTATTTCACTGTTTTATCATTTTATTTCAAAAGTGTTCTGAATTTTGTCGAGATACATAAAATGTGATGTCCATCAATGTCCACCCTTATGCAGACACTACTGACACCACTGAAGAAAGAACAGCATTAGAGGCACCGTGACCAGCTTAGGCGCCTAATGATTCTGGAGTGTTATGCAAATAATCTCCTTCTGCTACTATTTTACTACAACTACGACTACTCTAGTGCTACTACTCATACTACATACTACAACTACTACTTACTTCTTCGTAAGGCATTTCACAATCTGCCTGGTTGATACTGTTTGCTGACCATTGCTAGTCACTTGGGGTGAACCACGAGGGGTTGGCATCATTCGTCCATTTCTCTTTTGTAGGTAAGACAAGGGTTGGAACTCTTTACCAGGTTGACACCCTGCTCTTTGCGACTGAATGAATGAAGTGGGATCTTTTATACGTACGTGACTCTTGGTTTCCTCACACAAGGGACCTCCATTAAATGTCCTATCCCATGGACAGATGCAAGTAATCATTTACGTAGTTATCCCATGTTTCATTAAAACTATTCGAAAGAATAGAAACGACTGCCCTTTAAAAGTTCAGGTGTCTTATCTAAATCTGGAATTTCACACATACCACAACATCCTGGCTTTATTAATTTCTTCTCACCCCAGGGCGGGGAGGACAAATGGCGTGAATCATATCCAATATCCATCATTGCGCACCTGTTCCTCAAAAAACCAAAACTATCTTCGTAGATAAGAAAATAATCCCAAAGTCGGAACAAATGTCTTGCAAGTTTTCCTTTATCCTGCTTTAATCAGTTTCAGATATTTTTGTGTTACTTTCACTCTCTTTCTCATAATGTCATCACACTTATCACATAGAAACTTTCACTATTTTATACAGCACATGACCCTATTAATTGCACAAATGTTGAATAGTGACATTAGTAATAATAAAAATAAAAAATAATGTTTATGATGATGATAATTATAAAAATAATGATGATGATAATAATAATATCAATAATAATAATAATAATAATAATAATAACAATAATAACACTTGTAATGAGCCAGTATCCATCATAAATAGATGCTCGTTGCGCAGAGAAAGGCATACAGTTAATTAATATAAGACGAGAAGAAAAAAAGGGATGAAGAATAAACATTTACAAAAATGCTCGTCTAAACAACTAGATTTTGAGTGAAAGCTTATCACTGAGGACAGATTACGAATATCTTGATGTGGACTCATAGAACCTCCTATGATCAACCAATGATATCGTTTTGTAAGCTGTTCCCTTGACTACGTCGTGACCCTCATCGGGGGGAAAAAACCCCCCTTGTGGTTTCGGGGGAAATTAAACTCTAAAGAAGCACCGGCGCTTAACGTTTCTAAGTCCGTTCAGACATGCAATTATCTGTCAACTCTAGGAAATACCTGTAGACAGGAACAATATTTCTAAAATAATACAAAATCATTACGAAATGATTGTTTCAAGAGTCTCAGAGGTTTAGAGGCATATTGGAGAAAGGTGCGTCCGTATGTTTAGGACGAGATGTTTCACTTACGACTTACCTCCGGACAAGGATGTAATGCTGGCAGTATGACGGGACCCTCCGGAAGGGCGATGTGGATAACAGCGAGGCTACCCTGGGGAAATTTGAGCTTTCTTTTCATCCCAATGGCCAATCGTCAGTGCTGAAGACAATTGACTCCAGAAGTTACAAATCGATCACAGCATAGTTGTTAACATTTTTTCCCCTCAACAGCCCGAGGCAAAGTGAAAAAGAGCTCTTATAGTAATGAGAAACAAAAATGTGACATTCCTAAATGAAATAGATAGTCATAAAAGTTCAAGGTGACTGAATTTAGTTAAGGTGGATAAACAACAGATGATTATACATATGCATGACGTATTTACAAGATATGGGCTATCAAGCAGTTGTCTTTTATAAGAAAAATAAAATCAATCGATCAATCAATCATACACATATGTACATACATATACAAAGGCTATACATATATCAAAAGTATAAGAGAGGGTGGACTGTGTAACGGTTACACTTTGTATTAAGGTAGCTGAATTTCTGGCGTTGTATGGTTGTCTTGGTGTTGTTTACCGAGTCACGCGAGTATAAATGAAATGCGAAGAGGTATACGTCCTCGATCATCAGACATCGAACGATATTTCCCGCGGTCAAAGTCAAGTGGGTGAAGAGGACCCCGCTGTATATCTTCCTCTTTGTCGCATGTTGTGCTTCTTGAGTGGTTGAAGTGGAAACTGGGAGATTTATGCAGCCGTTTGCTCAGCTTTTTTGATTCTCCTATCACCCCTGTCACACGACCCCCACCCGTGGCGACCAAATCACTTGACACTCGCCGCGTGCTTGACACAGTTACCAAGCCTGATGGAAACATTTCGTCGGAACGAAGGATTCGACACGGTAACCAAGGAAGCTCTCCGCGCGCCCAGGAATAGATCATCCCCTGATGATACTAGTGGTATGACAACATCGCTATGAGCAGGTGGAATCGCCAATCTGCGAAAGAAACCTGGTTTCTACGTATTTAGCTCTCCTACATTTCCTGGAGAGCATTGTATAGTCGTGCAGGATGACTTGTGGAATAAAAAACACTCTTTACATTACGATGCCATATCCTGCATTGTTTACACACAAAAGAAGAAGAAGAAGAAGAAGAAGAAGAAGAAGAAAATAAATGCCACATCATGAATTTGTAACATACGTGCAATTCCCACTGGCAAAGTGAACTTGTCCATCTAAAGATATGAAAAACACATAGGTCTATCTTGTAAGGTATATAGTGAAGGAGCTACATCCGCACTCGGAGCTTGGATGTTCCTGTGTCGTTGGTCAAGCATACATCGCAGATATCGCTGGATATTAGACTACAATACAAATTCATCAACGTATGGAGAAAAAACGACACTAGAATTACACCGTACTTAAAAACAACAACAACAACAGATTATATCAACACTGTCAGTCATCAATGTTACCGTCGCATTATTCGCTTTGCCATTTTACATTAGCCCGGCCCTTGCCCCTTAATAGGTGGTCTTCATGCATCGTCAACAGCGATGACGAACCTGGGCCCTATTAGCCCCCCAATAGTCCAAGTTTACGAACTTGACCCGGTGCTCCGCGTCTTTCCGTTGCTGATGGTTAAACAGCAGAAGTTTAAATCCCCTCGGGGTTTGAATGAGGTAAACCCGGGTGTGGCCGTTTCTTCCTATAGTATGGATCACAGGTCAAGCGCCGACTTCGCCGGGAGCCGGCACACACATCATGTGAACTCGACTTCTAGTCTACCACTGTTGTATTTTGGCGAATGTTTCACAACTTACTCCGAAGAGCTGTAAAGCGGTCAAAACATGCTAAACGGTCAACGAATCAAATAGCTTCGCTTCCCAGAGGATTCATCTCCGGGTGACTTTGAAGAAACAGCAGATATATGAAAAAAAAAAACCAATACTGTTCACTCCTTACAAGAATCCGAAACGGATTTTATGTCATTTTCATGGGCTTGATTCCAAAATGAAGTTTAAACTTCGCGGAATATACATTCACTCTGACGAATATACCTCTGTTCCACAATTTCCATCGGAGAGGTGGGAATGTGATCTATCGAATTAACCACTCTCGCTTAAAATAATAATAATAATGATAATAATAATAATAATAATAATAATAATAATAATAATAATAATACATTACATTTGTAATGCGCTTAATACAATGTTTCTAAGCGCACAGGGAAGAGACGAAAGGAAAGATGAAAAATGAGGGAAAACAGACAGGTCAAAACATAAGTAAGAATAACATGACATAAATCAATGTGTACCAGTAATTAAACACATACAATAATTGAATTACACTCAACACATTAACTTAGGGAAGGAATCAATATGGGAAAAGATAAGTTTTAAGTAGTGCCTTAAATAATTCTACTGATGGGGCTTGTCGTATGTGAATGGGTAAATTGTTCCAAAGCTTGGGTGCTGTCAATATTTTAGTGTGATCTATCAAATTGATCACTCTCACCTAAAGCAGTCGATATCCTAAGTCAAAGCGAAATGTTACGAATTGCCAAATAGACCCATTTCAATCTGATTCAACTTTTCCATCTTTGAGCAATGAAAACTGACAACAAAACTTCACAGGAGGTGGTCCTCGCTTTGGCGAATCAAGGAGGTCGGAGTTTCATTCAGAATAAGCTCTCAGTAGCTTGAAATGGCAGCTCAAGTGGGAAACAGAACATCTCGTTGTTAAATTCATATTAGCCAAGATTACAATTCAGCGTTCTCCATCCGTTTCGTTTAAAGGCGACCGGAAGAAGTTTTGGCAATCAAAGCACAAGAGAGTAACATTCAGGCATTACTTTCAATTCTTACACGCGTGGGTGGTTTTTGAGCTGCAATCTTAGGCTTGCTCTTCTCATGAAATGTGCCATTTTCGTAGCACTCTAAAGGAAATAAAACATTTTCTCTGAAGGGCAACCACCTTTAAACGACGTAATGTCTAATATAATAGTCGTTAAAAGTGGGTAAAAGTAACCAAAATGTAATCTTTCAAGCACGGGGTTTGATAGACTTCCATAATGAATGTGGTGTTGGACTTGAAGTGACATTTACTGATGAAGCAGGGTGCCTATTGTCGACATCTGGTCTTATTGCATTGTCTAGTTACAGAAGTATTTAGTGGTTGAAGCCCAGAGGAATATCTTGCCCGTTTCATTCAGGATTGTTTCAACAATTACCGCTGTTTTCGTTCTGACAGTGAAAGTCCTGAACAATCAACAAGCTTCGGAGGTTCATTTTTTTTTCTTCTTTGTGAAATTGAAAGCAGGATTTAACAAAATTAAAAGGAGAACGACAGCAAATTGCAGTTTATGAATTGGATGTCAAACAAAATCAAAATAATGAAAAAGAAACCTACTGAAAGGGAATGATTTCTGTAAAGAGATCGACGAACTCGAAACGACAGATGAGTGTATATGTGAAAATGTGGATATGTGAAATTTTGATTAAGGAGATTTCCGAATGATTTTCGGACTTTAGCATCTAACATCGATAAAATTGATTATGCTGGGTACAAAGTTTCAGAATTTATAGTGATATCGATTAGGAATAAGACTGTTTTCGAAATTCATTAAAAAATCACAGTGAACGAGGATGATGACATAGCAGCCTCTCATAAGAATGTGAAAGGTGCTCAAAGAAGCAGAACAAGCGAAGAAAGCATGCATGAATTCTACACAGGTGAAGTTGTGAAGCAAGTGGTCGGATAATAGAATTGCAGTGCTTCTTTACTGGAATGTATGAGCCTCTATGTCATCATCCTTGTTCAGTGTTATTTGTTTTAGGGTTTTCAGAGTATTGATTTATCTGCTCAAGGACCGCAATAAATAATCAAAAAATCAATACATGGCACTATTAATTTATGTACTACATGATGTGACATTTTAAAAATCAAAGTGTGATGCCACTAGGTCACTTGGTATTTCATCCTTAATTGTATAAAGGGCACCTCGAAATAAATAGCCTTCGTGATGTGACCCAGACGTCAAGATAAAGGACCCACTTGTTTCATTTATTTGTTTTTGCTTGTTTGTTTGGTGTTTGTTTGTTTGTTGATTGTTGTTGTTGTTTTTTTTTTTGGGGGGGGGTTAACATAAAGCCTTCTACTAAACTTGAATTTTATTGCATGATTTTCGTGGATTTACACAACCTCTATCAAAGAAAATGTATGGCAATAAGATGTCCTTCATATGTCTTTAGTAAAGTCATGAAGCCCTGTATGTAGGCCTATTGAAGGGCATTCCAAGAAATACGAAAATAGATGTCAGGTTTTCCCCAACAAAGGACACTACACATACCTGCTATGAACCGATACCTAAAACTGAAAGTATCCATACCAATATTATCAGATGCCATACAGACACTTAATAAGGTCATGGTATTTTGATTTGACTTGATTTATGTCTGCATTTTTCACTAAGTTTATATAACGCTACAATAAATCTTCCAAAAGTAAATATGAATTTGAAAGAAAATGTTGTCGGTGGGGTGACAAGACCTGCATGTATCTCAAATTTTGGTGAAAATGACCTTTTTGGATCAATGGTCAGATAATCGGTTAAGTGATGTCCTATCCAAATCCTGGCAATCTTACCCCAAAAATGAAACCACTTCGGCGTGTCAAAGTGTAAGTGTGTGTGTTTTCTTTTGTTTTGTTTTTGCTCTCCTCAGCTGTTATTTTTAAGATAGTATTACGAGGTCTTGTCGCCCCAGCAACGATATATATATACCAATCATACAGTATGCGCAAATTGTGGTAATACACGAACAGTCGGAAATCATTAATTAGTCAGTCAGATTATGATGATGATTGTTATTATTATCATTATTTTTTATTTTCATTATTATTATTATTATTATTATTATTATTATTACTTTTATTGTTATTGTTATTGTTATCATTATTGTTATTATTATCATTATTATTATTATCATTATTATTATTATTATTATTATTATTATTATTATTATTATTATTATTATTATTATTATTATTATTATTATTATTGTAGCTCGGGCAAATTCTTCTCAGAGTATGAAACCATGCCAGCAATGTCAAGAAAGATAATCAATTAGTAACCGTTAATAAATTTCATGTATTCGTCTTGCCTTTATGGTTTCCTTTAAAGAAGAAAAAGAATATGTCAGAGTTGACGGTGCTTACAGGAGTATAAACGAGTTTTGACAAGGTTTCAAATAGGGGAAAAACACACGATGACACACCAAAACGCCAGACAAACGTTAAGGAAAGCAAATATATTTTCGTGGTAAATCGGTCCAATTATCCTTATTATTTGGCGGGAACCAAACAATCCATTATCCTCTTTCTTGTCGACCACTTGCTCTCGGCTTCAACACGACCTTCGGAAAACGCAGATGACATGAATGAATTGCCTGTTAGAATTGCAAGCGACTGCAATTTGTTAACTCCTATTCGTCGCTTGTCATTTTCGACGTTGAGTTTGATTCTTTATAGGTTCTTGAAAGCAAAGCATATCACTACTAGTATGTTCCGCGAAATACGGAGGTCCCCAAAACCTGGAAGTTATAACGAATGCAAGCAGATTGTATGTGCGTGCGCACACGGTGCGTATAGCAGCTCAAGGTCACGGATGCATCGGTGTTATGGAGTTCAACGAGTTTTACGTGTCATTATTCATCGTTCTTCATTTACCATTAATATAGTTGTGTCCTTAGAGGTCCAAACGCATACTGAATGCTCGAGTTTGTGCGCCCTGACTGTCAGTCAATACTGAAAACGATTCCTGTTCGTTTCAATTGATCCCTTATTTCACGATGATCTCGAAGATGAGGACGGGAGTGAAACCATTCCGTACTAAACGAGAAAGCGGTAACAACGATTGTCTACGAACAATCCAACGATTAACTGGAAACCGTCCTGGCGGACATTGGTACCGTGAACAAATGAATAAATGGTAGACTAAGAGGTTACCTATAATTCAGATGATAATTTTTGTCAAATATTTGTGAATTAGTGTTAAAATGATAATTTTGGTGAAAAAACAAACAAACAAAAAACACAAAGCAGAACAAAACAAAATGTCCTAAACAAACATTCATAATGTATAATGTATGTTAGCCACATTTGCGAGAAAATAGCAAAACAAATGTAACTAACAAAAATGTGCATGAGAAGAGTTAAAAAATCGACAATGAACTCTACAACATAAATTCTTGCGGGTTGTGCTTGCCGTTGAAAAAAAGAATCACTATTTAGCAAGGTTATATCAAAAGTCAAGAAAATTATTTTCATTATGATTTAATTTCATTAGCCCAAAGCAAACAAACAAATGCTGCAGGGGGTCCATTTATTGGCTTGAGTCTTTCAGACAAACCTCAAGGGTACTGCGCAGATACATCCTTCCAGTGACCGCCGAAATGTATTGCTTGCATTTCTCTGTTAGCTATCCAGGCAAACTGCAGATCGGGCCCGCCCTGCAAGTGACAGTTTATTGACTAGGCGGAAAACACCACTAATATCCGTGGCGGGTGACATGATACCGTAGGCCATACCGCTGCGGCGCTGTGACCCAAAACGACCCTCGAGAGCTCGCCATGTCCGCTCCGGTGCTCAGTCGTGTCCCGGTCCGTCGAAAATGTCGCTGGCTAAAAAACTGTTAAAAAGAGGGAATTCAATTGGGAGGAACCATCCAATTAGAAACAAACACTCGGGCAAATTATTCTACTCATTTCATACAAGAAGGTCCAAGATACTCAGAAGACAAAAATAATTTAGCAAAATCCCACCGAGACCGCGAATGAAGTTGTCAATATTTGTTTTTCTTTCTCGATCATAAGATTATAATGACGTGCGCAGCTGAGGTTCAAGTGAGAAAATTAGCTACAAAACATAACTTCCCTGCCAAACGTTTCGAAACAGCAAAAACATTTCAACAAACTAAAACTACTCACATATCTTAACAAGGAGTATCATTGAGGATGAAGTTCGTTATTCCGAAGGTTCGTTATTCCGAAAATGAAATAAGGTTTGTGTTTCCGAGAGTTCGTTATTCCGAAAGCTCGTTGATTCGAAAATGAAATATGAATCGTTATTCGTGGCGTGCAGCCGTGTCATTGACACCTTGGAGTAATCAGACACTTGAGGAAATGATTTCATTTTTCTGAAGATATGGAATCATGATTCTGTCAGCCACTGTCAATATCGCGTCTATGCCACGTCAAAAACGGTTACAGTTCGTTATTCCGAAAGTTCGTTATTTCGAGATATATACAGCCCATGAACTTAAAACACTAAATGAACTGGGCCCACAAGCTAGACTCCAGACCTTATTTGCCTAATGTCCAGCTAGTGGGCCTGTTTTACTTAGTCTCTAGCTCGTAGGCTTGTTTCACTTGGTATCCAGATCGTAGGCTGTATGACTCGTGGTTTGTATGACACGTGGGTGTATGGTTAATGGATCCTTTTTCCGTGCCGAGCTCGTAGGCCGTATGACTCGTGGGGGTCTCTCGTGGGATGATCCTGACAATACTCGTTGATGATACTCTTGCGAATTAACCATGAAGAAATCCATCTCAGGCATAACAATGGAGAGCACAAATGTTTGTTTCCCTTTTTGTAAAGTAAAATAACTTGTCACAACAACGTATAACTATATCGAGGAACTCCACCCAGCGATGCTACGAAGATGATCGAGGTAAAGGAACTGCTCTATAACAACCATTTGTCACAATTATATTGATAAAACCAAGTCAAATATATCAATGAATTAATATAATATTCCAAGATTACAACCCAAAGTGTCAAAATGCTTTCTAAAATTAGCATTCCCGTAATTTTCAACAGTGTTCCTGGTTTTAGGCGTTGCCATTCCCTTTCTTGATGTCTTTTACTGTTAGGTGATTCATGTTCTTGCTGGAATGTCTTGCTTTTCTCCAACATAATGTCATGAAATTCTTTTTGACGTGCACGCGCGATGAGTCGACACGCATTGTTCTGTTCAAAGAAGAGGTGGGGCATATCCTTTCAAATAAAAGAAACAAGTTGTGCCCATGGTAACAGCATTCGAAAGTTGTTAATTTCAAAGAGGATATCGTAGACGAAAACTCTGTCTCCGAACAAGTTTTCAATTTTTCCTAATGCCTTGCAACTGCCACTAATAATTTCGTATTCCTGCTGTGTTCCGTTTGAACTTCTATCACACGAATTACAACCAGATAATATGGTCATAGGCAACGCAAACATGCTGACACCTATTCTTTTACCATGCATCATATTCTATGAAGTCAAATATGTTTATTTCATGAAAATGATGACTAAAATCCTTTCTTACGAATATAATAAATGAATATTACAGAAAAATGAACATCCTGTTAATAGTGATTATCATGGATTCATTATATCATGGATTCAATATAGAATGAAATAGAATACACAGAATAAACAATCTTAAATTGGAATGAACAATATTAGAAGATGATTCATCTTTTTAAAGCTCTGGTATCTTAAAGGGGAGATCTATATTTGCTGAGACACCAGATTGTGACGTCATAATCTTATCTAATTTGCTAATGTTAATCGAATACATGTTAAAGTGTGTTTAACGTAGTTTTAAGTGGAAAAATTAGCAAAGAAAATGGGATTCCATCGGGATTTGAACCCGAGTCATCCGGAATGCTAGCAGTGGTCAGATTTTGTTAAAGAATCCATTAGTAAGAGTTTACTTTATTCATGAAAGTTTATGACAATTTAAGTTGATGTCCCTTCTGTATCAGTTAACGGATGCTTAATGATAGGATAAGAAGAGTCCTTAGAAATGATAAATGGTTCAAAATGTTGCAAAAAATGTTTAAATGCACATTTTATACGATGAAACGCATTTTTACATTGTGCGTTAATCGAGTACATTACTTGCGCGCTTATTTTCTTATTTTTTACCATGGCTTACATGAAATGCGCGCAATATTTCAACTTGCTGTTTTATGGTGAAAAAAAAAAAACATAGCAAAAGGGATATCGGATTGCTGCCTTTTAATGAACTGGGCGGAAACTTAAGGCAGTTTAGATTAAAGCGCAAACCGCAGGGAGTATAGGGTCATACGAGGGTGGCGTTCTTTGCTGGGGTCAAGCTGGAAGATTTTGGAAAATGACGGTCTCGAGACGCGTCATGTCAGAGCAAGAATGATCTTTAAAAATATCTTTATAAAGAATTATACTGGTAATTCTATTCATCATTAGCTTTAATTCTTTCCTAGATCATGGTCGTAATAAAGTTTCAGATGTTACTATATCCTCTGATGAGATCAACTTCCCCCTGTGTCCCCGACTAGCTTTAAGGTTTTCATTTCTGAGTAGCGAGTTATCATGCTGGAAAAGAGTTCACTTCCCCCCCCCCCCCCTTTTTTTTTTTTTTTTTTAAGAATATCCTCATTGGAATTAACGATACCGGGTAGATCCCTCTTATCAATGTACGGGAAACAATACTGAACGACAGAATTTGTTGAACTCATTCGATTTTGGTTATAGTTCTCATGCATGTGCAGCCATTTGATATTTCGGTCTTCGAATAGAGGATGTGGCCCACCCTTTGCAATCAGGGTTAAACGGGTATTTCTCTCTCATAGGTTGAGGGTGGAACCAAGAGGGTGAAGGACCAAGGACGTGTACATCGTGAGGATAGAAAGGAGTGGCAAACAGGTGCATCAGACTCTTTGAACAATTCGAATTCAGGGTGCTGAGAGGAACTTTCAAGACTTGCAAGAAGAATGAATTTGATTCGTGGCGGAGTTTATGTACAACACATCCAAAATTGTAACATTATGTCAGATAATTTTTGCGCAGTCTTACTATCGTTAGGAAAGTTGTGGTAATGTGATACTTGGTAAGTCATCTCAAGCAACTTCCAGCGGTCCCTACTGCGGACTGATCATTTTGGTCACCCAAATGTTACATCATTTGAATGACATGCCACTTATTTCTGAATTTCTCCAAAGAAGTTTCTCTTTAAGCTCCTGCAAGAGACATAATTTTATATCATTTCATACCATGTACAAAGAGAGGCAACGAATTTGGTTATGCACACTATAAAAAGAAAGAAAAAATATGAATATTCTAAACGAGACTTTGTTGGCGTGTTTTTTTTTTTCTTTATCTCAAGCCAAACCAGCTGATGAGTCTCTTTAAATGTCAAAGTACTTTCGTTTCAAAAACGAACTCGGCGTCTATACCGCACATACTGCAGATAAAATATTCAATATCATGTCAAGCCGGAAAGTAATTGGAGTATTGTTGATTCCGATATGCATTTCAGCTCACTTTGTGTCTTCGCCGCTCGAAATTGAAAATGTCATTTTCCTTCGGCGCGAGTGTGTCATCAGCCTAAGCTACCAGCACTCACCCCGCATACGGACAACCGCCCAAATGGCCTGCTTGTTCAATAATGGTTACAGTATATGATGCAGCGTGTTTCCAAACATTTTCATTGCCCTTTGTTATCGCAGTCTCGTGCTCTTCTGCGTTGACGACCATTTCAACGCAGCAAATTCATATTTAACTCTGCTATCACCTCTTTTTTTCCTCTATGTGCCTAATTTGCTTATAGACTGGTGAAACAGGTTCGGAGGCAGTTCAATCGAAAAAAAAAATGTTTCAATTCTGCCTAAACCATTAACAACTTTTCTTTGTAATGACAGGGCATGTATATGTTCACCACAGAAATACGGTGGCATAATCGTCGTCAGGGCGACAAAACCTCGAATTTCAAAAATGTCAAAATATTCAGGAGAGCAAAAGGCATGGCAGCCAAAGCGCCATTATAACAAATAGGACCGCCTTTCCTTTGACATGCCATGGTGGCTTTTTTTAGGTGGGAAGGGAGGGAGGTAAGACAGCTAGAATTTGGACAGGGCAACTCTTAATTGATACGACTTATCAAAAAAGAGTGATTTTCACCAAAATTTACATGAGATACAAGATTTTGTCGCAGCGGCGATATGTTACACATAGACACGATTTATCTTTCAGCAAATTTTCAGTACTTCGATGTAAGAATGATGATGTAAGAATGTAATGACGATGTAAGAATGATGATGGACACGATATATCTTTCAGCAAAATGTTCAGTACTTCGATGTAAGAATGATGATGCCAAAAAAGGATCAGACGCCTGGTAGTTTTACTATCATTGAATGCTATCAAACTTTTGTTTTGTGATGTCAAAAATGTATTTGTCATATGACCTGTGAAAAAGCACGATGTTTTTCGATCTGATCAATAAAATCCAGAAATACAAAAAAAAAATAAAGAATGATGATGCTTTAGGTTAACTATTTTCAAGTTTATTTCCAGGAAATTAAGAATACAAAAATGCAGTCTTTCTGATTGACTCTCTCAGACAACACAAAATGTCCATGCATGATTTAGACGGCGGTTCAGCTGACAACATCAAACTGTGAAGTAGACAGATCTTTTGATCTTCAGCCTAATAGGCATCTGCTCTGGATGGGATGCTGTGTTCTTCAGCATCATATTAACGCGTTATCATAAATGTTGAAGAAATGTGTAATATATTAGTAAATGCATGGAGTGCATCTTAACATTTCTTTTTGTCACTTAAGATCGATAAAATGTGACGGGGGTCTAGGAGCATAGGGAATATGTTCCACCCCCCCCCCCCCCCGTCCATATACACTCATACTTTGGGAAGCGTATGAGAGCAGGTCACAGTTCATTTATCCCTCATTCGCCTTTATCCATGTTTATTATAATATGACCGGGATTTTGGGAAGGGGGTTTTGATATTATTGCTTAAGATCGTGCTCTCTGTTGGAGAGGACAGAATTTTACAAAGTAGTTGGAACTGTAATGTTCAATTGGTCAGGAGAAAAGGGATTGTCGGAAATTACGCTTTTCTGACTTTGGTGGGGAAAAAAACAACAACAATACGCTCAAAGACAAAAATTGTGTCTGATTATCAATCATAATTACAGTTCGTCTACAAAGTGAAATGATGGTCCTCGCTGTTTGAAGCTCAACGCACATTCAATTAAATATTAAGTGATTTCGAGAAGCTACTTTATCATGATCATGCATGAATATAGTAGCTAGGGCAGATCACACTATAAGTGGCTATACATCCAGCAAACCGAAGAAATTCCCCGCTGCTCGATCGACTTTGAACGAATCATGGACGAGGTCAAAGGTGACATCGGCGAGGAAGTACTTTGCCCGGGGCGCTGTTATGCCGCAACTGTTGCGAAAGAGGGTTAGGGTCATTTCGCAGGAGGTTAAAGAGAAAACGAGTGTTTGCCGACCAAGTCTGATGTCAAGATTTGTGGAAAGTGGCGAAGTAGTGATAGGCAGACATTTTTACCTTTGTTAGGTAACAGAGGAGATGAAAAGGGAAGTTCATGTCCAAGCCAGCATGATGAGATCTTTTTACAGGTATTATTTGCCATTTGCAGATGAAACAAAAACCCAGCTTAGTGCTTCAACATTGTTCTAAAATGTGACTTAGGATAGAAACAACCAATGTAGAAATTTTGATTAGTATAATGAATGTTAAGTAGTGTTAGATATTAAAAAAAGTGAGTAGAAGTTTGCAATGAAATCATTTCTCGAATAAACCGTCTACAGATATGGTTTATTGAGGTAATAGTTATATCTCCTTATATTTCAGATTTTATTGCGAAATTTTTGTATGTACGGACGTTTTGTGATACAACTGACCTACACATATGCATCAAATGTGATAACTCGAGCATTTTTTTTTTTCAAATCACTGCTCCCACTGGTAACGGTACCTTTAACCCTTTCTGTACCAGGGTCTTTCGAAAGTGTGTATAACGCTATATATACGGGGTTTTCAGCCCCAATCGGCACTCAATGCACACTTAAAGGGTTAAACCCTGCCTAGAGCGAGTTGCACTTCCTTTCATGTCCTCTTCCCCGGAGGTCTCAGCTTGGCATGGCAGGGGAGATTCGCAGACACACTGCTACAGTGTATCTGTACCAACATTCATTATATTGCACAGATGGGTGGAGAAATTTGGGACAATACAGTCAGTGGAAATGGACAATACAAGTACGCATCGACGTCGAACAGCGCGTGGTCTCACTCGCGTTCATGTTAGAATGTTGTCGCTGTTTTGTCGTGAAATTCGTGGACACAAAAGAGAAAATAAATGTATTGTCTATGAAATTCATTGGCGGGAGATGTTAGAGGTGTCCAACATTTTTTTAAATGTAATTCTAGCGAGCTCAGTAGACAGTGACTCAGTTTGTTAGCAACATAGCAATTAAAGGGATGGTACAGTTTTGGTTAAGATGGGGCTTCAGGTTTCTAACGTTTTTTTATGATGATTTTTATAAGAAAATGAGATACATCTTATGAAGTAAGAAGGAACATATAATTCTAAAAGAAATTAAAAATTTATTTGATGAAAATTGGCTTTGAAATGGCTGACATGTATGTATACCATCCAAAACACAAAGCCGTCCTAAGATAAGGTGGGACCCACCTTTTATTTGAATCGCTTTGTTTTACTTTCGGGGTTGTTTGTTTTTTTTTTTTTTTTTGGTTTTTTTGTTTTGTTTTGTTTTTTGATATCTCAGCCATTCTAAAACCGATTTTCATCAAATAAGCTTTGAATTCCTCTCACAATTGTATGCCCTTTGACATTTCATTAAGTGGTTTCTAAGCATCTCATAAAAAAGGTTAAAAGCTGAATCCTCACTTCAGCAAATACTATACTATCCTTTAAAGTCTCAGCAGTATGATAAGGCCACCTCCACCCCCCCCCCCCATTTTCCCGTCTGATTTACGAAAGTGGAAGGGTTTTTCATTAAAGATCTTGCACAATATTATTTCTAATCCTATTTCCGTAGAAAAGTCGTGTGTGTAGGCATCTGGAATAGACTGCTGCTGCCTTTAGGAAACAAAACTTTGATCTTATCAGCCGAAGTCGAATGGATAAAGTGCCGCCAGAAGATAGCAAGATTTGTATAGGCTCAATGGTAAAGTAAATGAAGGTGTGTGTGTGTTTGTGTGTGTGTGTGTGTGTGTGCGCGCGCGCGCGTTTGTGTTTCATACTTTGGTTATGATTTTGATACAAAAAAAAAAATAAGGATTTCATTTATCAATTCAAGTGTAACATACTTTATTAGATTTTAATTTACTGCAGCCTTTCATGCCATGCTGTCCTTTCAGTATTTTGTTTAAGCAGACTCTTTTTTCAGTTTGATCACGTTGATCTAGGTGAAAGTTTGTATTCATTTCATTGTGAAAACGATGGTGACATCAAACGGAATTGAAATAAAAATATCATTAAAAGATACTTGCTTTTGTTCCTGATGTAGGATCAAAACTCTCAGGGGGATCTCTGTCTGGATTCAGAGACATAGGAACAAAGGAAGGGAGGAGGAGGAGGGAAGGGGAGTTGGAAAGGGAGTGTGGTGAGGGTGGAGAGAGGGAATGAAAGGGGGATGTAAGGGAGTGAATCGGGAGCGGAGTGGTAGGAGGGGTGGGGAACAGAAAAGGGGGAAGAGGAGGGGGTGGGGAGGGGGAGGAAGGGGGAATGTGTGGGAGTCGCGTATAAGAATGATAATATCATGTTGCATACACTCCTTGGGATTTTGGTATTTGGGGCGTTTTCAACGAAAGTGGTACATTCATCTCAAGTGGCCGAGATGAGTACTTTGAGGGTGATCATTAATTTTCGCCGTTATTATCAATGCTATAGATGTTTTCTTAACTGTTTATTCGTAATGACTTCCTTTAATCTTCCTATTTTGATATTAATAACATTATCCTGCCCTCAACCTTTCAGTGGCTGGTCACTTTAATTCCGTTAACTTTATTCAAATCATTGACTGCTTGGGAAATCATATGAATCCTATACATATGAAATCTGGGATATATTAAACAATGACAGGAAATATTGATTTGGACTGGAAATAAATTAAATTCAGGCAACCAATTCCCATTTGATATGAAATAATAGGTGATAGTATGCAATAAGCAGTGATGAAAGAGAGAGGGGAAAAGGAAAGTTAACATTTTGGACGGATAACGTTGGCTTTTATCGCAACGAATAAGGGTAGGAGTGTTTGAATGTCGTGATGAAGATGTGACTTGGGGTTTAGATTTCTAAAGGGAATAAAGAACGAAAGAGTAGATGTGGAGATTAACTGAAGTGATCTGAAAAGATCTGATTATAATTGATCCAGTGAAGGCGTACTGAGGAAGCAAGAAACATTGAAGACTGCATATTTATTCCTGTCATATTATACACATCATATATTCAGATCACATGGAAAGGTAAGCATTCGCTTTGAATGAAATATATTTCATGCTCGTTGTAGTAGTTACTACTTACAAACTAATACACAGACCACTAGAGCCGAACACTCTGTCCAGGCTGTCTACCTCTTTCCAAGCCCCCCCCCCCCCCCCTCATTCTTGTCCAAAACTAAACCGACTTCGCCGCTGTATGGATGAATTACAATTTTGATCCGTTCCTGCGGCTCACCCCTGTATTCTGTGGTCGATCCCAGCCGACGCTCGCGGGGCTTAGCTCAGCACCAAGCCGTCTTGTGCACGTCGTTTCTTAAGGGCCACACACAGTATAAAGCGTCGGCACTGTTCAAAGGAATATAATTTCGCCACGGGACCTGAATTTTTTTTGTTATATTCTCTTTAGCACAGAGTAGGGGGAAATAATTTCAGGCGAGGCGGAACCCGAGTGCGTTACCATTTAGACTTAATGTTATGCGCAAACAGTCTTTATCGGCAAGTGATACAATTTTGTTAGCCTCGCAAACACGTCAGCCGTGGCACCGAGGGTGGTTTTTGGCGGGAATGTAATACTTTAATAAGTTTGCGTTTAGCAATCATATCAGTGAGATGCACGGTTTTTTGTTTTTTGTTTTTCTAAACAGAAACAAAGAGATGCTAGAGAAAAGCCTACGTTATCTCATCTGACAGGTGAAAATAGATTCGACATTATTCGGCTTCCAGGTGCGATGTGGAACGTAACACCACGGAGAGAAACATATATCATGGCGTATATGGCGAGAATTATTATTATTATTTTTTGTCACGTTGGTTGGAAAGCCTCTGGCAAAATGCTGAAAGAAACGCTGAGATTGAATAATACCCACCCCCCCCCCCCAGAAAGAGGGGGGGGGGGGGGTAGCCACAGAGAGTGGCTGAGGGAGGTAGAATAGGAAGATATATAGGAAATCCCAGGTAATAGCATAACCGCAGAATATACCTATATCTTCCATAGATGCACAGACATGACAGAGCAGATCATGACAATGGTTTCTAATTTCTGATCACGTATAGATTGATAGCATGCAGACGTGAACTGAAGATGGCAAAGGGGAGTTGTCTCCCAAAGACAGGGGATTAAAAACGATCATTTATGTACTGTGCTTCATTAGATTAATATAATATACACTCAAAGCGACTTGGAGTAAAGGAGCAAAAACGCAATACAGAACAATGATATCGGACACAGCCACACATTATGCAAATTAAATTTAAAAACACAAACACAGATGGCGTTATTGTTATGCAAGTCTTCACGATCACTTGTCCACAAATCGTCACCAAAAAAAAAAAAAATCATCTTTTTACAGAAATGCAGAAGAAATGATATTCTACTAATCATATTGCTCTCGATTTCGAATGCTTTTATATCGTCGACAAATTCAAATGCTGGAATTTAACGTTGACAGAGATGAATGACTTTTTTAACAGTTTTGATTCACAAACCTGAAGAGTTGGATGGATATGATAATTATCATCACCTTATGCAATAGGTATGCATATTTAATATTGATCGATTTTCCGGTAAATCCTTTAGGCCAAAAAGACCACAAACAAACAACCAAATAAAACCCCCAAAATACAAACAAATAAACAGATAAACAGATAAATAAATCATTATCATTCTATTCATTATTAGCTGTCCTTGAAACCCTATTCTATGTGTTTTTTTTCAACGAGATTTAAACAAGAAGCTTGCACATCATTCGAGTGTGTATGCGTCTGTGTGTGTGTGTGTTGTTGGTTTATTGTTGTTGTTGTCGTTATCGTTGTTGTTGTTATTTTTATTGTTGTTGTTGCTGCTGCTGCTGCTGTTGTTGTTAGAGCCCAGCAGTGCTGACTTCTGGGAAAGGGGGATATGGAATTTATCAGCTGTCAAATTGAATTAGAAATACACACTAAGTATGATTTTATAACACCTGTGTGTACAAAGGAATGGAAGTGGTATGGTATGATGAAAATATCTATGTATATTAACAAATTGCCCATATCAGGCCCCCATCCCTTTCACTTGATAAATCCATGAAATTTTCCAGTGAAATTGGAGACGTTGGGGATTATGTTCAGCTGTGAGAAAGTGGACGCACACGAGAACTTTTGGATGTTACAGCGGTCTGGTGGATAGACTATTCGTAGATTACTACGACCTATGCTACAATGCAGTTCTGGCTGGATTATGACAAGCGCGGTCATGTACTATGATAATCATCATGAGCGTCCTTGTACAGAGAGACACACTGGATGGCGTATTTTTGCACCTCCGCGAGTTTTCATCGTATCGCGTAGCAACCTTATTCTTAGTCATTTTGTTTCCTATCGACACGCAGTTTATAGCTCAGTGTTATGATATGGATCATCCAGCTTTTGCCAAAACCGTCATCCAAAAGTGTGCAAATGAAGTTTGAACTCTCTCCAAAAGTGCGTGCACCATCACACCGGAAGCTTCGATATCCGGAATGCGTCTGCTCGAGCTCGCCGATTACGGAGTGTGCAGTATACCAGAGTGGTTTGACCAGCGTACAGGGATGAAAAGTGTGAAAGCAAGGAGCTTCAAACAACAAGCTCCTTTGTGAAAGCAGACATTATGGGGTAAATGGTGTGTAGGTGAAAAAATGTTGGGTGAACGCTGTGGGAGTAACCAGTGAACACGGGTGAACAATGTAGGGATGAACAGAGGAGAAAGGGTGAACAGGGTACGGATGAACAGTGGATAGGGTGAACAAGGTACGGATGAACAGAGGAGAAAGGGTGAACAGGGTACGGATGAATAGTGGATACGTGTGAACAGGGTATAGGGATGAACGGTGGATAAGAGTGAACAGTGCAGAGATGAACAGTGCACAGGGTGAACAGGGTATGGATGAACAGTGTACGGGTAAGCGTTGGAGGGGTGAACAGAGGGCAGGTTATCAGTGTTATAGGGTGGACAGAGTAGGGATGAACAGTGTGTATAGGGTGAACAGAGTAGGGATGAAGAGTGGATAAGGGTGAACAATGTAGAGTTGAATAGTGTAAAGGGTGAACAGGGTAGGGATGACCAGTGTATAGGGTGAACAGAGTAGGGATGAACAGTGGATAAGGGTGAACAATGTAGAGATGAATAGTGTATAGGGTGAACAGGGTAGGGATGAACAGTGTATAGGGTGGACAGAGTAGGGATGAACAGTGGATAAGGGTGAACAATGTAGAGATGAATAGTGTATAGGGTGAACAGGGTAGGGATGAACAGTGTATAGGGTGGACAGAGTAGGGATGAACAGTGGATAAGGGTGAACAATGTAGAGTTGAATAGTGTATAGGATGAACAGGGTAGGGATGAACAGTGTATAGGGTGGACAGAGTAGGGATGAACAGTGGATAAGGGTGAACAATGTAGAGATGAATAGTGTATAGGGTGAACAGGGCAGGGATGAACAGTGTATAGGGTGGACAGAGTAGGGATGAACAGTGGATAAGGGTGAACAATGTAGAGATGAATAGTGTATAGGGTGAACAGGGTAGGGATGAACAGTGTATAGGGTGGACAGAGTAGGGATGAACAGTGGATAAGGGTGAACAACGAGAGATGAATAGTGTATAGGGTGAACAGGGTAGGGATGACCAGTGTATAGGGTGGACAGAGTAGGGATGAACAGTGGATAAGGGTGAACAATGTAGAGATGAATAGTGTATAGGGTGAACAGGGTTAGGGATGAACAGTGTGTATAAGGTGAACAGAGTAGGCCGGGATGAACAGTGGATAAGGGTGAACAATGTAGAGTTGAATAGTGTATAGGGTGAACAGGGTTAGGGATGAACAGTGTGTATAAGGTGAACAGAGTAGGCCGGGATGAACAGTGGATAAGGGTGAACAATGTAGAGTTGAATAGTGTATAGGGTGAACAGGGTAGGGATGAACAGTTGATAAGTGTGGACAGGGTAAGCCCTATAGCAGGGCTCCACACTAACTGGTGGATGAGGATACACAGTGTAGGGATGAACAGTGTATGGGGTGATCATTGGAACGGGTGTTGAGTGACAATGAAGGGGTGAATTATCAGTGTAAGGGTAAGCAGGGTAGAGATGAACAGTTTAGGGGTGAGTATATTGGAGATGTAGGGATGAACAGTATAGGGGTGAGCAGTGTAGGAGTGAACATTGACAGATGAACTGTGTAGGGATGAAAAGTTTATATAGAGGTAAACAGTGAAGAGATACGCGGTGTACGGTAAACAGTTTACATAGGGTGACCAGCATGCAAGTGACCAGTGCTTGGTTGAACAGAGTTGTAAACAGTGTGGATTAATAGTGCGTGGAGGTGAACAGCGTAGGGTGACCAGGATAAAGGGATGAATATTGTAGGGGTGCACAATGTAAGGGTGGTTGACTTTGGGTGGAAATAAGAATGGATGAGGGGAGGGGGAAATGAGGAAAGCCGGAGGGTACAAAGGGGAGTTAGCTGAATAGGAAGGAAGGGATAACCAAACTAGTTTAATAGTAAGCAATGGCGGATCCAGAGAGGGGCGCAACCGGCGCACGCCCGCCTCCCTTTATTTTTCGTTAAAAACAAAAGAAATAAAAAGAACAAATGAAATGAAACCCGGAAGTGGCACCAGAAATATTAGTTGCGCCCCCCCCCCCCCCCTTTACAGAATTCCTGGATCCGCCCTTTGTAAGCATAGTCCACGTGTTACTGCACGAAGAGAAGGATGGAGAGCGGGGACTGGAAGAATGGGGTGACACTTTGAAATTTGCTGGGGGCGTGCACCTCATCCTTTTTAATCAGAAGGGTGAACATAAATCGAGTTAGATGATCAATTGTCTCTTTGCTAAATATAGACGCAGAGGAGAAGATTTAAACTTATCAAGCAAATGTCTGTATTGTGGTTGAATTGCGCCACATGAAAAGAACGATGGCTCAATAAAGGTGTCAAAGGATGATATGAAATACGGTCGGAGCAAAATGCTAGGATGGCACAATTCTTCTTAAAAAAACAAAACAATTTAGTAACCGCTCGAGTGTCCCGGTGTTCACCCACAGAGCTTAGGGCTATATATCAATGGAATACTGCCAGATCGAGTGAACAAAGTGGTAGGGTTATTCGGGACCCCTAGATATCTACAGCTATTTGGAGTTGCGGTGTATTAAGATTGCAACGTCTCTGATATAGCGTGACATCACTTTGAATTAAAGTGACCGAGTTAATTCCACGGAAGGGTGTGCGTAAGTGGGATTGCCACAAGCGACGATCTGAGCTCCGTGTCCTGGATAAAGGGTTGAGCGGAATCACGTGACCCCTTATAAATCTAAACTTGTCATAATACATTCATTATCAAGATAGATATGCATATAAAAGTACATAAATAGTTAAAGATGGGTGAATGACCTTGGGTATTAAGATCAATACTCATTATATCTAAAGGTTACGAAATAGATATTAGCAGGCATATCATTTACTGCAATGAATGATGCGATTATACAGACACCTAAATCGAAAACTTGGTTTTAACTACTCGTGTACGCTCTAAGGTCTTATATAATCTTGTGTTTATGTTTCCTCTTTGTTAACGTTCTTGTAAGTTTGTGTTTTTTTTACTCAAATTGTATTTTGTATGTGATGCAGGGCCCCTTGGCAGAGCAGTTTCGAGCTGAAAGGGCTACCCTTCTAAAAGAAAACGGAATAAATAAATGAATAAATAAATAAATAAATAAATAAATAAATGCATAAATGAATAAATAAATTGATAAATGATTAGATAAATAAATGAATAAATAAATATATTTACTCAATATACACCACTTATGTAGGGTCCTACATTACTCTCCAAAATGAAGACCAAAATGATGAGTTTGACAGTTGGAATGAATCAGTCGAGAAGTTCGTGCCACAATTGCTACCCCCGACACCTGTTCCACCAGGTCAGGCTGTTATTTTAGGATAAACACACAGGTTGAACGACAGCGAGTATACCGAACACCGCACTTTAGCTGCAGGTGACAAAGAGCTTATACATGTCTATCACAGCTTGTAAGCACAAGCCATGTCACAAGAAAAAATTTAAGGAAGTTAAATAAATTGCTACCTGCCAACTATATATGACACTTTCGTCCTCATACAATCAAGAACTTTTCACCTGTATGATTCACTTGTTTGATTTTCAAGATATCCTACCAACGCCTGAAATTATTCTTGTAAGACCGAAGTTCTTTCGATTATGGTTTGATCAGACAGTTGTTATGGGGCCTAACCTTGTTTAGATGATGCTGGATTGGAGATATTTCATGAATGTTGTGAAAAAACACATACTTTGTGAAGACAAGGATTGCAAAGAAATCGATTGATTCAATACCTTAATATTACGTACACATTAAATGCTGAACCAACTACGCCAGTGAGTGACGTGTTTGTTTGTTGGTTGGTTGGTTGTTGTAGTTTATCTAATTGCGGGGTTAAATGCCTACGATGACTATTTCCAGAGAGACCCTGAATACGATGTGAAAACAAGAAGACCCCCCCCCCAAAAAAAAAAAACAACAACAACAACAACAACAAAACAACAACAACAACAACAACAACAACAACAACAAAACAAAACAAAACAAAACACGACGCATTGTTTTTACGCTGAAGTAAGGTTCTTGGTTTTCTTATAATATTAAATGACCTGGCAACATTAGACGTGTAGAAAAAAAAAAACACTCTAGACAAATGGTCTAGCCAAGAAGGGGAAAAACAGGGGCCAGAGATACAAGAGAGATAGAGATATATCGACAAAAGGAGAGAGAGAGAAAGAGGGAGGTAGAGATTGCCAGGGAGAGTTAAGTACAGAGAGAAGCGTTTGATCAATGACATGAATGACGCTGTCTCATTGTCAATTTGTATCAGTTGACTGTAAAGGGCAGAAATTTACCTTAAAGTGAACACCGACAAAAAAAAAAGAAATAGATAAATATTCATTTTTGAAGAAGATTATCGCGAATTAACAGCTAAGGTATAGATGAAAACGATGAATGCTCAAAATAATGCAATCGCTAAAATGTTAGGAAACTGGGCAGTTTAAGAGACACTTCAAACAACCTGGCTGATTCCCTATTCGTGCATTCGCTACTTCTTTTGGTTTGCTACAAGTAAAAAAGTTCTTGTTCTTTGCTTGAATGCACATATTTCTTTCTGATGTGTGGTCTCTCTTGAATGGTCGTCAAAAAATGGTTTCTTCTTTTGAGAGAAAGAGAGAGAGAGAAAAAAAGATGTTATATTAGTTTTTCATGCCCGACACAATCTAGTAGGCATAAACGATTTGAGTGACATCACAGCCGCATGTAACAGTGTAAGACGAAGAAACCATTGTACATAACATGACTTACGGTGCTCGTCTCACACACCGGGAAATTATTCTTTATGTAGACACTCGTGTTGAAAACAAAAATTTCCATAAGAAACACGAAAGATTTAATGTCTTTCTTGTTTCAATTCGAAGAAACTCAACTTGCTTACTTAAGTCATACTATTCATCCCGATCAGAAGTCCTTGAAGAAAGACTACATGGGTTTCTGTACTCTATACTTTCAGTGCATTGTGAATGTGTAAAGTTAAGTCCCTCTAACTTAAAAGGCACATTTTTTTAAAGGATCTCCGACTCATTAACCGCAACTGACAGTATTCATTAAACTACTTTTGTTGTTTTTCCGTCTCTTTTCCGGATTTAGTATATTAGGCTTAAACATTATACACAAATACAGGAGCTCAGACGTAATACTTGACGGAATACCTGATTTGTAAGGGAAACTCTACGAGATTATTTCAAAATGTGCTTTGGATGATCTGTTATTATGGAAATTGATCAAGGAAACTTGAAGGCACAAGCAAGTTTATCCTAAATCCGAAGTGTAGATGCGCAAAGTAATGAGGGAACGAGGCTGCTTCCAGGAGTCACTGACATGACTGAGAGGGGATCGATGAGTGTGAGAAGGGAATTCGAAGCACCGCTTGTTCCGTCCGGGCTACAATCGAGCCGAAATGCGAGGAACAACTGGTCGGAAGTGGGTCTGGCCAACCACGAAGGTGATGCATTTCCGGGACCTCGTTTGTACTTAACTGTCATTTAAGGAGCGGATTATACCTATAGATGCATGCATGCGAGACAGATTCATCTCACTTGCATTGCTCTGATCATCACATAATACCATATCTAGTCTGTGGTTTTGCAGACATTGTATATACTGTTCATTGGTTTTCACAATATCAATTCAATTTTAATTCCAAATTTCAAATTGATTAATTTCTCTTCCAACATAACACAAATAAAACGAGTCATGCGGATGAGATGACGACAGAGTGAAATAATTTAAAAGTTATCATTCTTAAAAACAAAATGCTTGCCATAAAACGATGAAAGGTCAGTTTGAAACTTGGTTAGCAAAAGAAATGGAGGGACTCACTTCAAAACGGTGTTTTTAACGTACAGGTCCCTTAAAGAAATTAAAGAGAATGGATAAGGAATAAACTTCCGTAATAAACATAGCCCACAACGCAAGATGACAAATTCAGAGCAGATGGGACAATACGATGACATATTGTGACATAAACAGCGACAAGGAAGTTCAAAGACAAGACAAAGAGATAGAGGAAGAGATTAAGTCAATCAATATTATAGAGATAAAAGGTATGTAAAAAGTGGGGAATGGGATCAGACATAATCCTACCATGAAACACTTAGTGGTACAGCTTCTCGAAGTGGCTTGAATACACTTGTGAGATGTACATGCATGAAGTACTCGTACTTATGACGTATACTTATTTACTTATGAAATTGTCACTTCATTTCATTTCATTTATTAAGTTTCCACACAAATCATACAGTGTTGTGTTTACAGCATCCATCCATGACAATGTAAAGTAACACATGAATTATAATTTATAAGTTTAGTAGATAATCAATTTGTGAGGGATTTATGGCAATTGCAGCACAAAGGCCTACCTCACAGAAGAGATATGTACGTACATAACTAGATATAGATATTGTCTTTTGAAAATCGAAATAATGATGTAAAGGTTAAAAACGCAAACAATTAAGAGATGGACAGTTATATCGTATAAGTATCTCTGGATAGATGTTCAAATGCACAAATGGAAGAACATAGAATATCATTCTAAACTGAAATGAACAAAGTGAAGCCATTTCTGAATGTCATAGTTTGATAGGTTGTGGACATAAAGGGCATCAATTCGCGAAGGTGGTACAATCTTTGTCCATGGTTTAAACCATGGACAAAAGTATGAGGCGCCAAGTGTCGCATGGCCTATTTCGTTACGAAATCAGTCATTTCGTCGTTTCGGGTTTTGTCCATGGTTTAAACCATAGACAAAGATTGTACCATCTTGGTGAATTCGGGCCTAAGGGGCACCAATTCGTCACTCGATCTCTACTTCAGTCTCCTTTTTAATGATAGAAAGAAGTCTCAGAAAGACAAACTTCTCTCCTGCTCTATTGCTAATTCCTCTAGTGTGTTCAAAATCTTCAGCGTCCCACCTTGGATATGATGGCTCACTCAGTTGACGAATCTTACGCCATCATCTTCTTTTTTTTTTTCTTGTCATTTTTTTTTCCATGTACGCATTCAAACATATTTCTAATGTT
Organism: Diadema setosum; assembly: GCF_964275005.1. Lineage (NCBI taxonomy): Eukaryota > Metazoa > Echinodermata > Echinoidea > Diadematoida > Diadematidae > Diadema > Diadema setosum. The sequence continues at coordinate 4,495,478 of NC_092706.1, forward strand.
TTTCTTGCTTTTAATTTGAAAATAACTGCTTCATTCCAGGCGATCTTACGCCATTTTTTCCCCCTCTCTGCTACCTGCGCTCGACTGACGAACCAATTTCTGGCTGTCATTCGCAGGGATCTTCAAAGAACTGGCGTGCGGGGTGCGCCGAAACTCGATGCCACCAGCAGCAAAGCCACCGACCCTAATACACGCTCTATTGAAAACACGTCAAATTGCAAGAATTACCATGATGTGATTGTGTCCGTAAGAATGCCTACCCCTCGAGCAGGTCAAAATCCACTCTTGCCAAAGTCCCCGTAATAACATTACAGGTGTCGGTATCGGTCCGGCACCAATGGAAAGTGACTTAGGAGTTGTGTATGAAATGGTATCTGAAATTGCGACTGAAAAGGAGACACGTAATGAATCCGTATATGACTGCGTCTACCTCTTTTGATACCAGGGGGGCTCCGATTGTTTGGCCGTGTTGCGTTCGTGTATTCTGTTACGCTCTACTTCTCCACTTTCTACCACTTTCTCTCGCTCCTTAAAATAGTCTCACTACCCGAGACCGTCAACGACTATTTTTTCATGCACACAAACTCCGTCAACACTATTGACATTAAAAACAGAAATCTGCAAAGTTCATAAAATTGCAACAAAATCCAAAACCATATATTATGCTATACTGGCCGTGCGTGTAGCTCATGCTAGCTTTGTGCTCTTAATCACCAAGGGGAAAAAAATATTACTGCAGGGAATAACAAAAACTTGAACAGAAACAGCAGCCGTGACTTCACCAAGTTATCCCACAGAACATGAAATTATTAAAAGGGAAATGATCAATCAGGCACCCGGTAAATTCTCTGTTCTCACTGCATCAGGTTGGTCTCGTCTTTGGCAGACCCTAAAGTGGTAATGATTCACGAAATAATGTTCTTTCCGTCATGAAAATCACATCACGTCCGTGAAACTTAAGGTGGACTTGCTGATATCACTGAATTAAAGTCTGAAATTCAAGACTGCCATATATATCCCTGTCATTCGGTCTCTGAACTTGAAATTGATCTCCCGCTCAAATTTCCTTGCGCTATTTTCCCATCAAGCAAATTGACGGTCGTAAACCACGCTGGCTATAAAAGCTGCCTACAAGGGGGTATCCAATAAACCTCGTAAATCTCGGGGCCCCATCAGAAACATACTTGACTGCGTGATTAAAATATTCCCCCAATATTGATATAAAGGTCCAATAACGCACGAATGTCCATGCGAACGATTGTTTTGAACACGGCAGCATGTAGTTTAGACATCGCTTGACTATCACGATGAGGGAAATGAGCCATCTTCCAGTATTTGGCGAAGGAGCATCTTTTTTTTTTTCATAATCTCATTGCTTTGAAATGTGATGCGATGTAGATTCCTAGCCATTGCTTTCAGGCATTCAGTACTCACAGAATGATAATAAAAATATTATATGCATTTGATGCACCTATTCTCCGTCTAAATGAACACATCAAGAATGTACAAAATAAGATACAATATCACATGTTTGCGTGTCGCATGGCATAGCACAATGATATCGTTATCAACTCTTTACTTCTTTTTTTTTTCAAATCCTTTGTCAGATCATTTTGTTCTGCTATAGTACAGCTGAATAAAATGACATCCACTAGTATGCGAATAATTTAAGTTGTGAATGCATCACAATTCGATATTATTCTTAGGTGTTGTACAATGCTGAATAATGTATTGCTGAAATGTCTCATTTTGTATACATACCTATCATGTACGTGTAAATAGTAATGAGACCGAATTCTCTGTTGTTTGATATTTCTGTGTATGTCGCCGTCTATAATGACCTTGCAAAACTCGCATATGAATTTCAAATTTCTGATTAAAAGTGATGGATGAAATTTGGTTCGTATACTTTTCAGTGGATGTCGATTTTCTCTGAAAAAAAAAATGTTTAAAATAGTGCTTGATTGATTGACTTGAATTTATTTTCACTTTGTGTTCACTTAAAAACAGAAACAAACACAACTGAGTTGCAGTGATCATCACTGTGCAATATTTGTCTTTTCTGGACATTCAAATATAATCGAAACATGTATTCTAATAACAAAATATACATTTGCCATTGTTTGCATTCATATATTAAATAAATAATAAGTCAACAGAGTACATTATCTATAACTTGCTATCTTTCAAGAAAATTAACTCAGTTTCTTTGTCGCGTATACTTGTACCACACTCATTTTGTTTCTTTGTTGCTGCTCTCATTCCTTCCGCATTTGGATGTCGGTCGCTGCAGATTAGCAAGTTCGAATCGGATTTCGCTGGACAGAATGGGCAGAGATTGCAAGAGTTTATTCCTGACTAAGAGACAGCAGAAACTGTGCAATAGGGACAGCGAAATGGCGGCGGTGCTACTGGACGCTTTCCGCCTCAGCCTCTCCGAGTGTAGGTCGCAGTTCAAACACGAGCGATGGAACTGCAGTATGTCGAGTGACGCACACAGATACAACATTCTAAAGGAGGGTGAGTAATTGATTAACTCTTTGAATACCAGGCGAAAACACTAAGCTTTTAGCTGTATATACTTGCACATTTGGAAACCAAAGACTTCATTAATGATGATGAGCCCTAATTTGCATTCATTTTAAATTATTTTCACTGAAGGAGCACTTGACTTACCTCTTTCAGAAAGCAAGGGAATGGAAATGATATTACCCTTAACATTATATCAGTCATGTCAGTAACACAGTAAAGTAATTTGTACCTTTCATTAAAAAAAAAAATGAAATGCATTCTCCTTGTATTCTATTTATTTTGATCTTTGTAATGGCGTCATGAACTTAAGTAGTCTTCTCATCCAGCAATTGCTGAACCAAAACTTCACAAAATTCATAACTTTTGAACGGATTGTCCAGTTTTCCTCAGCTTTCACTGATGTGTTCTATCAATATATTGCTGTATTCACTCAACCCACGTGTATACAATATATGGCCTTTAATTCCCCTTCAAAGATTCGTTGTCAGCGTGACTGATAACAAAAAGAACGAAAATATTAGAAATTCATTTCTTTTTCTTTCATTAGTTAGTACTTTTCTCTACTTTCATTCCCAGTCTAAAATGAAAATTTGAGGTCCTACTGCATGTTGCCAAACATTTCTACATCTAACAAAGATGTTAGACATCGTGTGTATATTTCGCTAACGTCGAACTGGCGCGCAATAACAACATTGCGTATGATTTTGAATGAGTTGTGAAACAGTGATCAGTGCTCATGTAACATTTTCATTTGCATGGATTTGCGAGAAGGCAGAATGATCGAGGAGCAAGGGGGGGGGGGGTGGGGGGTAAGAACATTGAGGTATTATACACCTGTACCAGTTTTACCTGTAGCAGGCGTCTCGAGTGCAAAGTTGCGCGTAACCAAATTTGTTATTTGAAGACCCATTCACATCAGCCACCGAAATTGGATGTCAGGGGGCCTTTAAAGCGGAATTTGTTCTCGTTGACAGCATCCTCTATAACTGTTTCCTCGCCAACATACCGGTTACATACTTCCCTCACGTTCTTCTTGGCTGTCCTTGGAAAGTTCACCTTGATAAACAGTCAAGCCCAAAAGCCTGAAAGTTTTGTCATCCCACTTCAAATTTCAGCAAAAAAAGTTGAGGAGTTAAAAAAAAAGAAAGAAAGAAAACGCACTCCGAGAAAAAGTAGAACAGCCACGCACGCACCCGCGTACATTCCGTTCTCTACCAGCTGTCCCGCACGCATTCTCCGAGTTCCATTTGTTGAATGTCACTGCCCTAAAAATGGCAGATGGATTAAGGTCTTTAGCAAGGATGATCTTGTAGAACTGCCTAATCTCCACCCACAATTTAAGGATTTGGTTTTTGAAGGCAGGCCTGGTGCTCGGGTTCTCTCCCCCCCCCCCCCCCACCACCCCGTCTAGTTCTGTCATGTGCCAACTGTGCTGTCCGTAACAAAGATGAGTTATTAAAGGTTTGATTTTCGCCTTTACAGCACATTCCCGCCATATGGCGAAACTAGTAGGACCTACCCATCACAATCAGCAGCGATCACATGATTATTGTTTGCCATGCGAAGTGAAAATATGTAGACGTTTTTGTGTGTGTTTGTTTTTCTTTTTTACCCGAGAGTCTGCTACCTTCTGCAACAGACAAGATTCAAGATTAACAAGTGTCATCATAAGATGGCGCAAAGAACCAAAACTTTGCATTTCATCAGTTCAATTCATTTATTTTCATTTTTCCAACAAAACATTACACGGAATAAATCAGGAATTATATCATAAGCATACATTCAACTGTGAAAAGGATAAATGATAGTTTACAGATAAAGATGTACGTGCAAACCGACAAAATACAAAGTTATGTTTAGAGAAGAAAAGATTTGAGAGGTCCACTAAAAAGCAAGTTTTTATACTGTGAACCACTCAAAGTATTCTTATGAGAATACTTGATTACGTAACAGATTACGTAACTAAATTGTCACTATGATCAACACAATCAATATGGTTACTATTATTATTAATGGTAGTAGTGGTATCCTTGGCATGATGAAAATCACTTCAGTATTTTTCTTTTTCATGCGCCTTTTCAGGGGAGGTTTTGAATAGTGATGGTAAGAAAAACCGTGACTGGCAATCTCTTCCTGCTCTGTAAGAAAACATGGATTAGAAACGATTCACATTTAAACATCAACCCCGTATCTCCGGCTACTTCCTTTTATTTAGATATTAGCTTCAATCATTTCTGAATTACGAAATGTCAAAATAACTAACCTTTGGATATACCACCACAAAATATTCGGATTGACGATTTTTTTTTTTTTTTTTTTTTGGATAAACGAATATCTAGGTATACGGACTTTATGTGTTTAGAAATAACGAACCCTCGGAATAACAAACCTTATTTCATATTTGGATTAACGAACTTTCGAAATAACGCACATCGTCCGTCTCCTACTACTGCGTCCCTATGAAAGAAAAGCTAGTATATCACAACTTCTTTCCCATGATCTGTCCAGGTAGGAGTGGCAGAACCATATCGACTTGACACCTCATTGACAGCTTTGGGAATACTGAGTTATACTTCCGAACAGTTCTGTATCTGAAATCTATTTAGTAATTTTTGAAGAAGAAATCCACCCCGACTTTTATCAATTTCATAAGAAAGAGAAAAAAACTTCCCTGCAGAGCAATGCAAATATGATCAAAATCGGATAAGAAATAAAGAAGTTATGACATTCTGAAATTTCATTTTTTTCGGAAGGCACTTCTTGACCAGTCGTCATGAATATTCAAATCAGCAAGTTGACGATGTCATGCTCTCACAGTTTCTTGGCAGTAATGACAAAAATCTCACATTTCAACTGTATAGATATAAAACATGCCTTTAAACAACCCAAAACAAAAACAAAAATAAAGGTTAACTCTGATATAATGATTATCTTGATATAGGAACATTCTTTTACTTGTATGTGTCAATTTTTTTTTTTCGATTTTCATTTTTTCAATTCAATTCAATTCAATTTATTTATTTTCATTCTTCTTTTTCCAACAAAACATAACACATAATAGATCTGGAATTACATCAACATAAACATTCGACTTTGCAAAAGATAAATGATACAGATAAACAAAAGAATGCATACTGGCAAAAAAAAAGTACAAAGTTATGTTTAGTTAATTTGGAGTGGATTTCCTTTTAATTGTTATAGGGACTCTCTACTTTATGTTAGGGTTGAAATAAGGGGCTGTAATCAAAAGAGCTGTAATCGAACAGAACAGTCAGACAGGACATTGCTGAACTCGACAGATCTGATTATCAATAACTTGATAGCAAAAGGGGTTCAGCACCATTTTTATGTTAAATATTTTGAAGTAAGCCATCATCAGATTTATTAAGGCAAATACACATTTCTCAGTACCTCGCCTGTTACTGTCACTTAATAAGAAATATTCTTGAAGTCATGATTAAGAATATCCCACCTTTTCTAATTATTTCCTCTTTTTTTAGCTAATTTTTATTCGTAAATATCTCAAATTTACCAGAATGCAGTTGACTCGTTTTGCGACCAGACTCTTCATAATTTCAGAGATATATAAATATGGTGTGGGAGAGTGGATGAGAGCAATAATAGTGGTGATTAAGGGCAATTGAATTGTTACCAAACTACTCCCATCAATTAGACCTCACCCACTTTAAGGTTGTCCCTTTAATGATGCGTGGGATCGGTAACAATTCGGCATATTTCACTAGGATCCCGGGGTAATTGACGTAAGTATCGGGCTTAAGCGGGGATTCCCGTTCCACTTAGGCGCAGGTTCCCTGATCAGATCCCCCGCCAATGGCAGACGGAATCTGCCACGAGATGCCGTCTTGTCTTCATCTATGCGCGCACCCCTGCTCGAAAGAGGATGGGAATTATGGGAGACCACTCCTCTTCATTTCACGTCCAATCTCTCGGCGGTCCCTCTGTGCCGACGTCTCGGGAGTAGTCAAAATATTTACCAAAATTTAAAGGTTGTAACCTTCATTTTGAGCACACTCCCTGTATCGCATTTTTTAGTCTTTATACTTGGATTCTTGGTAGATGGTATTTTTGGGTTCGAACGTGGCTTTTTTTAATCATTTTGTCTGTTATTGAAGACTTAAGACCCGCTAAATATAAATAGAGACCAGGGAAGTGTTGATTTGGATGTGAAAGATTAGATAATCTTTTGGCGATTTTCTCTCTCTCTCTCTCCCTTTTTTTTTTTCCTTTTTTAAAAATTTTTGTGGGCTGCAGGAACGAGTTGACTTTATCCCCCTGCAAAAAAAAAAAAAAAAGATAAATGAAAAAATGAATATGGCTTACAATTACAAAGAACAGAGCAATAGTGTATGTTTTGTTTTTTGTTTTTTCCTTTTATTCCAGCAGTGATCTAAATTTCTGGTATCCAAAGTTACTCGCAACGAATATAATGTTTACAGTGCACTCCCGTTATACCAAACACAGTTATGATGTATAAAAACACGGCTTTAGCGAAATTCCGTTTACAACGAAGAAATTAAGGCTCAAACATTATCCGCATATTTTTTTTTTATTTGTTATAACGAAATAAAGTTACTGGCCCCGAGGACTACGTTATAATGTGAGTCGGCTGTAATACCCAAATATTCAGGAGACAGAATTAAAACAACAAAATGCAGCGTAATACAACAATCTACCTATTTTCTCAGGTTCAGGAGCAAGTGAAGAGGAACGGGTTATTGTGCCTCTGGTGATATTTTTTTTTTTATTTCGATGGGACGTCATGGATTGTCTACGACTTGAATCCGTTACTTTCACACTAAGAAAAATAAACGTTCAAATTTGCACCCTATTTGTCCCTATACCAGCACCTTGGGGTGCACATTTGTACCTTTTATTATGCAAGTAGAACTAAATTTCTTAATATTCATATTCGTACCTACAAAGATGCGGACATATCCATTAGAGTGTAAGTTTGATCTTACGAGTAAAACCTTGGTACTCGTGGTCCAAATGTTTAATTGACAATGTATTAATGTTTATGGTGCATGTTTGCACCCTTGATTAGCACAAAAATGAGGGTGCAAATGCGCACCCTGCAGGTTCAAAATTCAGCATATTGCACCTCTAAGGGTGCAAATTGCTTATTGCGGTGCAAAGTTACACCCATTAGGGTGGTTGTATAGGGACATCAAAATGTCCAGTCGTAAGTTCAATGACTATTCCAATATTAACGAAAACTTTGCAAACTGCATCATTTACTATTGTTACGTTTTGTGTGATTTCAACGGATACCCGCGATAAAGCAGAAGGGGTTGTAAAAGTAAATGTCATAAGTAGCATGCATACGTGATCTTGAGTCGGGCCAGAAACCACATACTATTATAGGAGCTGTAAGATCTACAAAAGCGGAAAGCATCCATCAGGTTGTACCAGCGAAACACTTCAAACTTGGGTTCAAGAACCCACTTGCCGGAGCAACCTTGAACGAAGACTTCTGTCGTTGACATGCGGCCAAACCATATACCTTTTCTCTTTTCCCGACGGGACGTCAGCTGCAAAAGAGAATTGTACTTTTCGATGACACACACGCCGCTCAACGCTCCTCTAAGTTACGGGGCTGGGTCATTGCAATGCGCATTTCCGTTTGATGGTAGGCTAGGTTAGATGGACCATGTAGCTATGTGGCTCCATGAATAGATTCTACATTGGTCCCAGACACATCAGGTTGATTTCGACATAAGCTACACGACTATCATTCTAATGTCTCGTATTTTTGCGCTTTCCGCGGGGATAGGACATCATTTATTTATTTTTTTTTTACTTTTTATTGAACGATAAATAACATTATGTACAAAATGGTTATGTATATACTTAAAACAAAACAAGGCAAAGCAGATAGAAAATAGATAAAACATCTGGGTCCTATTTTATGAAGCGTTATTGATTACATAATTGATTTCTATCAAAGTTTACGGCAGCCTGTGTGGTAGGGAAATTTATAATCGATTATATCTTTTGATAAAATGGGGCACAGATTTTTCCCCCGCGTGGTGTGAATATGATATTCAACTTAACACTCAGTGCCCACTCTTGTAGATTTCCCTTCGTTTATCTTGTGGTCAAGCGAAGTGGTCACTATAAAGACCCACAGGAATAGGTATGTGGGCAAACATGACATTTTAACGAATGGACAAGGTTCATCCCTATAGTCACAGAAAATGTTTCCTTTTAGATAAAAGCACTGCCAAAACAGTCACTTTATATTTTATCGTCGAAAATTCTTAGATGCTCGAGTAAATATGGATAAATTGTGTGAAGATTTTCTTGACTAATCCCCCCCTTGTCCTTCGTAACTTTTGGTCTTCTTTCTTTACTCATATAGTTGAGTCAGTGAGAGGTTTCGACTGTCCCATCCATCAGCTTCAAATCTATGGAAACTCATAAAATGCTGAGCAACCAATTAAAGGGTCCCCTCATAATGTCGTCATCAATTTCCCTTTGATGCATGGCTGTCTTCACATGAAAGAATCTCAGAAATAATCCCTTCGCACTGAATGTTCTCTATTACTCCATGACTCCTTGGTGTCTTGAAATTCTCGGGAAATCAGGACCAAAATGCGCAAATATACAGTGAGTAATGTTCATGACAAAGACAAAAAAAGTAAGGAAAGCTGCGGTATCCGTGGTTGTATTTATTGTTTTCCTTTCATCAGTAGAGGCTTGCGCATTTGCAGGAGGGAAATTGGAAAAATTTCTACCGTCTTTGGATGTTCATGCAACAAAATTATTCCCAGCACGGGCAACTGGAAAATCTCTGGAGCCCAGTATACTCAACCGAACCCGCAAAACACTGCGGGTAAATAGTTCCAATCCGTTGACTTGGTATTTTGTTTATTAGAGGTCCTCGAAGCTGGCTATAGCTGAAACACATGCTTCCACAACTGGGGTATTTTAGGGATATTAAAATCGTAGGATCTCAGACTCACTGACATATTCCCGACATTTTCTGACATTTTCCCGAGAGAATTGAATGACGCGTTTCATCAAAGGACACTTTCAAATGAGATTTCAGACATTTAGAATTGAACATCTATACATAGGCTATACTGGGTACAGAGTTTCAGCATTTTTAGTATTTGGGATGAAGAATAAGAATGTTTTCGAAATTGATAATAAATCAGAATAACCGAGGATGGTGACATGGCAGCTTCACAATAAGAATGCACGATTGGGTGCTCAGGGAAGCATGAGAACAAACGAAGAAAGCATGAATAAACTCTACACAGAAGGACTTGTTGAGGAAATGGCATTGCAATGGAATTAAATTCCTACATGACTGGAATATGTGAGCCTCATTAGTTACGTTCAGATGGTGATCCTTAACTTTGAGAATACGTAAGCTCGTAGGTACCTATGGGGCGCCAAGTGTCGCATGGTCTCTTTCGTCACGAAATGACTGATTTCGTGACTATGCGACACATATGGAAAACTTGCGCGCATTTGCTCCGGAGCGAGAGCACCGGTGCTTATAACACGTGAAAAGACGCGTCATATCCCCCTCCTTTGAGACAAAAATAGCTCTGCACAAAAAACATGGCTATGAATTCAAAACCCTCGCACTCCAAATGAAACTAGAATGTACCCTCTTTCTACTCCGTGTATTTCCCCAAAAAATAGGTTTGGGGAAATTAGGGCACTTTTCCTCTGAAATTCTGCTTCAAATCACCAAATCTTGAGTTTGTCTATGGCGGAGTACCCAAAATAAGCCATAATTTTCGGACATGCCCATATAAATCACAGGCTGTACCACGGAAGCTTGGTGGAATTGTTTACCCTCGCACTTCAAAATGAAGTAGAATGTTAGGGCTCTTCAGTGATGTATAACTTGCTTTGATTGGTCAGAGAGAAATTAGGGCACTTTTCTTGTCAAATCAAAGAATGTTTTACAAAACTGCTTGTGACTTTGCTAAAGCGTGCGAGCTCTTGTGCTGTCCATTGTACACAATTCCCCTAATGCTTACGGAAACGGACGAGTGTGCGTAAACAAACGATTGTGTTTGTGCTGTGAAACGAAGGCGGGAGAGTTCAAGTTATTCACAATTTTCGCTGGATATCATGCCTTTTGAATCGTCTTTCGTCCACATTATAACAGATTAGTCTTTATTAATATTCTGACAATCCGGCAGAGTGTATTACCACTTCTTTCAGAGCTAAATATTGCCAAATTCAAGGATCATCATGCGTATTTTGCTCTGCAGAGATGACTTGAGGTTGCAACAAGCCGTGCTTGAACAGACCATGGTTCAGTCCCATTAAATCAACAGGGGTGTGTGAACCCATTATGTAGATACTGTACGCGTTGGTGTGTGTGCTCGTGAATGATCAACTTGTGTGGTGAAATGGAAATGCCGTTATTTTACATTGTTCGTAATGCATACATGTTCAACTATTAAACTAGTCCGAAAAAACAAATGGTAGTACAGATCTGCTATTGTCTTGAAAGACGTATTCTGTCCCTGCAATAAGCACACGCACGGTTCTCCCGATTTCCGTACAATGGACGAGTCCGCTCCTTCCAATATTATGCTCGAGTGCACTCGGCAGTTGGCTCTCGGCGACTACGTGCACTCTGGTCTGTCAACCCTAAATGCGCGAAATCGTGCGAAAGTTTTCCATATGCTTGGCGTCCCATACATAACTATGAACTTATCCTCAAAGGATCACGGTCTGAACGTAACTTATAGGGCTCACACCCGTAAATACAAGGGAATGCCCCAGGCCCCTTCACAAATTCGTACCAAAGATACCAAAATAAATGAAGAAAAAAAATGATTAAAAATCAATGATGTAGTTTGGCAAAAAACTGAAAGCTGTAGATATTGAGTATGAATTCCTCTACAAATTGCATTTTGGTTGGAAGATGAAAGCTTTTCTGGTGGAATTTGAGGGGACTATATTTCATTGGGTACGTGTACGGAAAATGGGTGATTTTTTGAGTGATAAGAACTCGTAGTCTAGCTTTGCGGACCCCTGGAGAGACTTTGAACTGAATTATCCACCCTGAGAATTTGATGGATGAAAGGTTATATCATGGAGCTACATGGTTATATCTAACTTATCCAGGTTAGTGAAGCTGAAACACCTCATTTCTCCCAGCTGTTTTACAGAATTTTTTGAAATTTGATTTTTAACACACATCCCTATGGGGAAATATTTATGGGTGTGAGCCCTATATGGCATCATCCTTGTTCAGTGTATTGGGATTTTAGAGTATTGCTTTATTTGCTCAATTACCACAATAAATTCCACAAATGTATTCATGGCACTATCTGTTTATGCGCTAATATGGTGCGAAATTGTGTAAATCGTCTGGAATGGCGCGTCAATAATGACTTTTCCGTGATTTTTTTTAATCTACGTTTCTAGACAAGGAGAAATGTGCCAAGGAAGGAATTTTATAGAGCTCAACTCTACCAGCGTTAGCGTATAGATACAGTATACTTATTAAGATAAATAGATTTATAAATCAAATATACATGACCAGGTTGAAAAAAGGTCAATTTTCCTGGAACATAAAAACACGTTGGATGCAACGAAAAAACAAACAAACAAACAAACAAACAAGAAAACAACTCTGTTAGAGCATTGCTGTAAAATATGCAGTTTTCATATTTTGAAATTATATAAGACTTCGTTGATTGCGCATCTTATTATGCAAACAGAATTATCAGATCAGCAGAAAATCGGTGGGGGAACATCATACATCGAATACAGTGCGAAATTGCTTTTAATTGATAAGGACTGAAAACGGTAAAACTTTTTTTAATCATTTATACAATAATTTCTGAAAATCAGATTTGTTTGGGGTTTTTTGTGAGTAAGCATAACAGGTGGTATAAACTCGGTATCGAAAAGGAGAGATCGCCTTTTCTTCGTCACACCCCAAGTCGTTAACACCCAAATGGCCATGAACTCACATTATATGGCAAATCATCAAGAAACCAACAGAGTAGGGAAGAATGCTGTTTAGTCACCACTTAAAGTTGCACTTCCTCGTAGAAAGGGTGGAAATTAAGTGATTTGTGGTGAGTCGAACGCTAGTGACTGGCGTGATATCTCGAAGAAATTAACAGGGTAGTTTAGGCCTAATAGTTATCAGTTCATACAGTTATTATTGCACAGTAATGCATACCAAGTCAGAATATGTAGAAACAAAACAAATGATTCTATTGTGAACGAAATATGCTGTTTGTCGGAAATAATTGCCTATGGAGGAAGGCCGGTTTTCTTTTCCCTTCTTTCAACTCAATCTAAATATCAAGTACTGATTTTTTTTTTTCGTTAAGAATGAAAGAGAAATCATTTGAAGTAACAACGAATGCTTCGCGTTGACTCCGAAAATAATTTTTCTTTGTATTAAGAACAATTTAAGAACAATGAGTCATTGACAATACAGGTGCAATCGTACATCCACACAATACGTCACGAGAAGCCAAGAAAAAGTGGATTGCAGCGCAGCTCAAATACCTCCCCCACAAGCTTTCAGTGAACGTGGGCGTTTCAAGCATACTTTGCGGGATTGCGCACCTTAAATGGGCAATTAAGACCGCTGAGTTAATCCCCTACGACAAGCTTTGGGTGCCAAAATGTTTTCACCGCTCAGCTCGTCACTCGGAGGACGCGGAAAAGGCAAAGCACTTTTTTTCGCCGCCACGTGTTCCCAAGGACGCGCGTGTTAGAATGTTGACAATTAGCACATTCGGTCTGTTTTGCCGTGTCACTCTGCACACTTCATTGTTTGCAACACGTGTCATTCTCCAGAAAGCACGGGCAGGGTATGTTTCATCGTGGATCAAAGACACGCCATTACACTTTCCCGATGCTGTCAAATGCTTCTTGTTAAATTCCAATGCCAGCAAAACGCCTGCTCGTAGATACATTCACTACTTTCTTCGAAAGGTGTTTTCAGGCCAATGGAATCTAAAACCACGAGCCACCGTTGAAATAATGATGATAAAAAAAAAAACAACAACAACAACATGCGAAGGACAAAACAAGCACAACGTGACACATGAAACGCAAAGAATAAAAACAAAATTTGCCTAGAAATAGCTTTCAAGGAATGAATGGTATTACAGTATATCAACACATATGATATCACCCTGAAGTAAGTTGACAATTTTTCACTATACAGCATTCGAGATAACGGAATATGATCTTAGGGAACGGCAAATAAATCAAGCTTAGTTACTGCGACCACATTAAAGCTGAACATTCAAAGATATCAAACATGAATAATTTTCCACGAAATTGCAAATACAGGTTAAGTCTTCCCCATTTATTACAATTCCCGACCTCACAAAAAAGATCTGTACAACATGAAGCGAAAAAAAAAATACCCTTCTAATTTCTATTTTGAAAACCTACCGGAAACTCGCCGAACATGCCTGATATTTGTGACGTCACTGAATGGACTCACCAGGCAAATAAAGCAGACTATGTCCTATAGACAATGCACAGATTCAAAGGTGTAACTGTTTTCCTAGGTGAGCGTTGTATTGATATATATAGCCGAATAGCAAAGTGAATGTATAACGCCTTGTCATTTGAATGACCTGATTAGAAAAAAAAAATACATCAACTGTAATGACAATCTATCAAATAAAAGGCAAAATTCAATTTCTCTCGTGCTCCTGCAATGTAATTTTCTTTGAATGTTCACTTTTCTTTGAATGTTCACTTTAATGAGCAGGGGCACTATCGCACATGTATACTCATAGGGCGGAACAGGTCACATGACCTCTCTTCTTCGCGGTTAGCCTTGCTCGATGCCAAGAATTGTTCAAATTGTCGAACTTTTCTGAAGACGTTGTCATCATGTCATGTGAGAGAATGATTCGTGTAACTCTTGCTGGAATGGCAACTTCCCATATAGTAACAGCCAATCAAGAAGCTGGATTCTTGTCGTTACCATGACAATTGCCATTCCAGCTTGTCATATCAAGTTTTTATGAAATGGGGCCCTGGTGAAAAAAAAAACAAAAACAAAAACAAAAAAAAAAAAACAAACGAACAAAGATTGTGGTTGATGAAGGATAAAACATTTCGGTCTTCCTTTCAAATATATAAGACATTTACACACTCACACCCGCACACACACACACACACACACACTTTTTTAATTATTATTTTTACTCGAATTTCGTTCGATATCGTTATCGTATTCACAATGAAACGAATGCAAACAATGATTTTATGCAAATTCGTACAAACAACAAAAGACTTGTACAGAAGACAAAAATATGTATGCAACAGTCTTACAATATAAAATTCACCTTGATCAACTTGATCAAACTCATTAACATATGCTTGCACATACACACACACATACACACACTTCTTTTTCAGTGGTATTTACTCGTTACCATTCGAAATCAAGGACAACATTATAAATTGTTAAAATATTCGTTATGCTGTGAAATGTAACAAAATTATCAAATATTTTGGACACAAATGGTAACGTGCTACTTTTTCCTTCAAGAACTCGAGAAAGGTATCACAAAAAGTACACTTTAATAGAGCACGATATTATTCTCTTTTAGAGCTAGACAGTAAAGTTCAATTATTGCACAATACTTTTTCTTAGGTTTATCTACTTGTATAATATTTTGTTGTAATATTAATCATTTTATTAGTCTTTCTTTGTATCTTTGAAATTTGTGCTGAATTTGTGTTTGTTCTAATGCAGAACCAACCCAAACAAACGAAAACAAGAATACCACAGTGAAAAATTGATCAAAATCCGAATAGAAATAAGGAAGTTATGTAAATTAATGTTTTGCTACAAAATGGTAACGGAACACGTGTTTGCGATAGATGTGATTCCACATTTCATTTTTCATTTCATTTTATTTGGCAGAATATAAAACAATGTACAAGAAACAAGAAACAAATACATGCCAGGACTCCTAAGAAGCAAATTTATGCTTGTGGCTGGAGCCCTCAAACCAAAAAGGATAAAATACTGTACATACAATCACCAAGCACTTTTTGTGATATGGACTAATACACACAGAAGATTAGTCCAAATTAAAATAACACAATGTGTACTCAAGTCATATGTTATTGACACAAAAACATATCTTTGCTTAATTTGTTGGCAGACATAGTACACACACGCACACACTCGCACATTCATCCATAGTATACAGAGAAAAAGAGATGAGAAAGAGAAAGGTAGAGGAAGAAAGGAGGTCTAGTCAGTCATGGATACCATCTGTCTAAATACACTCTGTTTATATAATACTTTAAATCTGGAAAATGTAGTACTACATTTAAGGTCACCATCAATAGAATTCCATTCCTTGACACCTGTAAAACGTATGGATTGCAATCTTAGAGTGGAATAAGTAAAAGGTTTACGAAAATTGTAGCGGTACCGGGTGGGATATGAGTGGAATGAGGAATTCATATGGAACATGTTTCTGAACACATTGGGCAACATATTTTGGTGATACTTAAACACGAATAACAAAACATTCAGCTTGACCAGATCGTTAGCTCACAAAATGAATAAGTGAGCTAACGATGTCATCTCGTCACTATTTTCCATTGATCGTGTACCAAAACAAACATGATGAAAATCCATTTCTTCTGCTATAAAAGTGTAAATCATAATGTTATTTCTGGCTGAATAACTTAAAAATAATGATCAGTCGGATATGTTCGGATTTGAGACTGGGACATCATTGCGGTATCCCCCAAAAATAGAATTTTCAAAAATTTTTAGACTATGTATATGGCAAGTTGTCTACTGATGACATCATCAGCTCCCATTTGCATATTCATATTGACTGTTCAAAAACTGTCTTCTAAAAATTAGTAAAACTTCACAACAGTTTTATAAGTGAATATCCTAGTATTATCCCGATTTTGATCAAATTTTTAATATTGCACTTGTTAAATCTTAGTCTTTCTTTTCAAACTAACATTTGTCTGATTAGAAATTATCATTAACTATAAATTTCGTCAGTTAGAAATCAACTAGACCTAATCGCATCCTTCGCGTCACATTCCTGTATAGTCGTGTAAAGACCTAACAACGCAGATGTATAGAGGGAAGAGCATCAGAAGATTACAGGCATTATTGGCCAAAATACTATTCTACGCTAATTACTTTGTGTACAAATCAGAAGAAAATGATGACGTCATCTCTTCTAATCAAATTTTGTATAATTGAGGTTTTGACCAGTATCATGACATGTATTTGGTGGAAACATTTACAACCCTCAAGAATGTCAACAATTTTATAACGTCTTTTTTATTGCAAGTCCGATTTCGATGAAAACTCTGCATTTCGCTTCGCCTGATAATGCTCTATTCATTGAAACCAGCTCGAACATGGTTTTTGATTGGATCTGGAAACAAAAGATGTTCCCAGACAAGATTGAAGTTCGTCCCCATTGGAGTTTTCCTTGACAGAAAATAATTATACAGTACATTCTCAGAATTTAGCAGGGAAGGCGCATATAGAAAAGAGCCAAGGAGAGAGGAAAAATTTTCGAAGGAAAATATGAACAAGGCGAAGTTGTGAACTCACAGATCGGACAGAACAAGGCAATGTTAAAACAATACAAGCGTGCGAAGTACAAGCCAGCAGTATAAGGCCCAAAAAAAAAAAAAAGTAGACAGCAATACTATTTTGAAAGCGTATACAAGGGAATGAAACTTTGTGGGTGGGAAATCTCTATCAACATTTTATTCCAGGATGTAATCGGCATGCTGTTGCTTCTTGTTTCACGCGCCATGAATTCGTACCATTCCGAAACGCCCGATTTCTCTACATGTCCCGTGGTTCGCATTGCTCCTAATTTATGTCCACGTTCAGACGCCGCTGTCACGATAAAAAAAAAAAAGTGAACAATGAGAACGTCCCTCGGAATTTGACACTTTCCGCAAAAGCTATTCGGGATCCCTAAGTATTTTTCGATGGATTAGGGGGTCAAAAGTGCCGAGACTTGACAATGTACTTGGAAAGTGAGTCCCTTGTCTTCACCGGAGCCAGGGATGGCGTTGGGCGTCTTCCGAGGAGTCTTTTCACGGAGAGAGGGGGACAAAATATCAATACCTAGCCCGGGGCTTCATGCTTGCCCCTTAAACCCACCACGTCCAACTTTTACCCCGTATCATCAACACTCAGTGGCAACCATTTACCGAAAAAACAGAAGACATGTAGCATGTCGCATGCCCTCAAGGATTTAACTAAAGTCGAAACTCTTATTTCTTCCCTTCTTTTTCTCACTCCCCTCCCCCTCCCCCTCCTGTCTTCCTTCTTTCTCTTGAGCCAATGTGAGGCTAAAATGTTCTCACAACTAAAGCTGAACTCGTATTTACTGAACTTAGATACTGAGTGTATCGATGCTAACTAATGTATTACAAATGTGGTAAAAAACGGAATGAATTTCAAAACAATCGTCGGGATGGACTCGCAGCCTAAATAGGTCTAGATCAAATTCGTGCCATCAATAATGCAATATGTGAAATCATCATTCCGCTTTCTTTGTATGCCACTTCGCTTGAATGAGATTGAAGTCAGTAAAAAAAAAGAAGAAATTAAATTACATAACGGGTTTAATGTGTGATGAGTTTTTTTTTTTTCCATATGTAAGACACAATTTTACTTAACGCCATCATTATCCCATTTAATTTGGCTCGGCGTTTGTCTGCCTAGTATATATTTGGTCAGCTACATGTTGAACAATGGTTCTCCAAAATGAAATGCAACGTGACAAGATGGAAAAAAAAAGATAATGAGATAAAAAATAAACAAAATGCAATTATACAAAGATATTACGATTTTGATTGACAAATTACATAAGATGAATAATTTGTCATCATTAAGTAGATTTGTTTAGTTGTAAGAACCAGTTAAGGGTGGAATTATTACCAAATATGGCGAGAAATCATAAGTGTTTTGACATGGAGTAAATCAGAAAGCGTTGCTTTAAAAATGGAAATACTGAAGAAGTGTTCGAAGAACAATGACATTTGTAATACGCTTTTATTTACTTAATTTTTAAAAGGGTTCACTTATAAAATGCTTGTAGCTAATTTGATTGCCGACAACCGCATGCGCATCTCTGTCGATACTCTTCTAATACAAAGAAGGTACAAGTATAATATCATCAGCGTTCAATAATATAGTCAAAATACTGAGATAACAAAGTGACCTTCGTTTTGCAAAATGATGAAAATAGTAGGCTACTTAGCAGTGCAAAGCACATAGTCACGTCCCTAATTATGTTTTGTCTTTGTCACATTTTACACGATTACAGTACATGCTCCCTGTTGGTTTAATGACCCGATCGCACAAAGCAATACAACATGTCACCTTGGGAAACATACCAACTCTTCACACTCTTTGTTTTAAGTCAGTAAAGTAAGGTACGGCGCCTCACTGTAGCGAAGGATACTGGACAGGTTTTCGGCGGGCCTTAAACCCGTAACCTTCGGCGTCCTAACCACTGGTCTACCGCCTGACAGACATTCTCTTTCATTAGCAGACGAAGAACACGTGCAAGCCCTACACCAAATCCGTCACCATGTTTTCGCCTGTCCGCGGGAAGTGACCCTAATTAAAACTTTACGACACATTGGGATTTACCTTCCTAATTTCATCCCTTCACCTGGTACTTTGGCATTTCCTCTCATCTACACACACACACACACATACACACACTCACTCACACATTCTTACCCTCTCTCCCGCCAAACGTATCTCTCTCTCTTTCTCCCCTGCTACCTGCTAACAAAGGTCATTGACCCTTTTAGATAATGAGTCTCCATTAGTAAAAAATTTAGCCAGACCTTCAGACGTATGTCTCCCGAGTGCCCAGCAGCTGACCAGGGAGGTGGAAGATTCTTCCACCTCCCTGAGCTGACGGAACAGCGCGACTCACACACACTCGCCCCCACATGTACACACACACACACACACAAAACGCACGCACACACACACAAAATCACACAGCACCCCCGATGAATTATACCCAAACGCACGCACACACACACACACACACATACAAAGTGTTCAACGAAAATTAGCCTACACTACACATTCAGCATGTTCAATTCAAACGAACATAAAAGTTTGCACCGCGAGATTTCATCGCGCGAGGTTATATTTGACGGCATGCGACAAAAATCTGTTGCACACCGAGGACATTGGCCTTCCGGGGACATGACAACAAGCTTCCGGAATTTCTGGCCGCACATTGTTATATAGTGGCAAATCTGATAGAGACCGATCTACACGTGCATTTACATAGTACGCGCGCGCACGCACATATGCATACAAGTTTGGTTAGTCTATTTGAGTCATATGTGGTCAGTGAATGACTGACTTTTGGCAAACTTCGCACGCCTCAGACGAGCAAAATATCAGTGTAGTTAGTCACTTGCGCTAGCGACAGGTGTGTATCCTGTCTGGCGGAGGCTTGACCTATCGCTGCCAGGCAACTGTAGTCTCTTTCGCGGCCGAAGCTCTTTGGAAGTGATGTGCATGGGTAGCATTGTATAACGAAGATATTTTCCTTTCTGCAAATAATATGAATATTACTGAACACAGTGATGCTTCTGATACAAAAGTTGGATCAGTCCTTCTAACTCTAATTCTTTTTTCAACAATCAAATTTAGTTAATTTGTACAATGATAGTGATAATTATGATTATGACAACAATGATATTGATAATTATGATTATGACAACAATGATATTGATAATGATGATAACAATAATAATAGCAATAATAATCAATAATGAAATATTTATAAAGATTATAATATTAATTGATGGGAATAAATAAATGTAAATACTGTACTAATTACGTTAATTGTTATTATCAATATAACAATAATGATAGAAATTATTATAACATTGAAAGTGATCATAAACATAATATCATATCACAGTAACTACACTAGTGATTATCATTCTGATATTAGTCATGATTTAACATGGCACATTTCTGAGTTCAGCATAACTGATGACCTTATTAGGAAACATTTAAAAGTGAGGTTGCCTTATCAAAATCATATGATACCATGATGTACAGGGGAATATTTGGGTTTAATTCAGACATCTCTTATGACAACGATGATATGTGACATGATACTAAAAGTCACATTTTACCTGCAAGTTTATTCAGAGAAGGAAGTAAATGAACAAAATGTGGACATCTTTCAGAAACAGAATGTGTAATATTTGTCAAACTTTTTACCGAGCACTCACATCTTCAGTAGTGCTCCTTGTGTAGTTTTGAGCCACTCAAACCCCCAAGAAAGTTCCCGAATGTCTCGATATCTGTCAGCAGACCGTCTAACTAGGCCTTCGCGCGCAATTTAACGCAAAAGTTCAAGGAGGTTTTAATGCTGAGAGGGGGTAGATGCACGTCTGCGGGAGGTATAGCTCCAACCTTCCGGTAGTCAATCGTGCGTCGATTGACTCCTTTGGAAATGATGGCGCAGTCCCGTGAATCATCGCCAAAAACAATCTCTCATGCTGAAAATATCTCGGCTCCGAAACATATGAAGAGTAGTAGAAATAACGTCTCCATTTTTAAATGTCACTAAAGTAAAGACTTTAGTATTCAATTCAATTCGACCTAATGCAATTCAACTTAGGTCAAATCACTCAAGCCAAGGAAACACGAACCCTCGGCAATACGTTTTCTTGGATACCTGACTTGAGGCACTCATGTATTTGGAACAGGAATTTGGTAATAAACTTGCTTCATCCCTTGAGATTAAAAAGACAAGTCATTACGTAAAAGTCTAGGAACTACATTGTCTTTTTTACATCCTACAACCATTGTAGGTCCATGATTTGACTGATCAAAACAACGCTCAACTTCGTTATTGGCATACAAGAGATATACTTTTCTATAATAGATATTGAGTGCAGTAGTACATAATCCGCTAAGGGACCTGGTACTAACACATTCTAAATGCGGGTTGACGAATTATGTCATCGCCTCATTCAACTGTCCCGTCCAATTTCGTTTCATTTTGAGGTTGCAATCTCATTAGATTCTCACACACATCCGTGCGTGTTGCATTCATCATAGCTCTCGGCACTGGCTCGGCTCTAATCTCGGCTCAACTCTCTGTCGTTCTTGCCTCGGCTCGGTTCTCGATTCGGTTCGGTTTCGACTCTCGGCCCTGCTCGGCTCTATTCGGCTTCGCTCGACTTTTTGCCGACCAACCCTTTTCGTTATGATTTTCAATACATTCAGTAATATGAATAGAATCATTTTACGAGAGTTTAAGCATGTATGAGCTGGATAATACATAGAAAGCCTTTCATAACCACCGCTAATAATGGAGATCTGTCAATATCAAAATCTAGATTTCCCTTTAATGTCAAAACCATTGTCGTCATTTATACCATTATCTTACAATGTCTATGGATCTCTAGAACGTGTGTGTTCTTATTCCAAAATTAATGGCATGTCTAAAATATTTGACAGAAAATAATACTAAACGAGCATTACAATGTAACCTTTTTAATTTATAGGATTCGATATGTATCCTAGGTTATCTGTTCGTAGACTTGAAAAGTGTGTGTTCCCCGTCGAATCACAAGTCATGACACAATCCGTATGCAAAGCTTAATCTTCCAATCTGCCTGACCTTATAATATCTGAAGGGGAGCGTCATATTACGACGAAAGGACGACCGTTTCGTGTTCGAGCATCTGATCAGACGCTTAACTCTCCATTCATGCGCCTAGCGGCTGACAGGCTAATTATTTTCAGTGCATATCAGCTGGTAAATAGTCACACGAGCCCCTCCCCCCCCCCCCCCCCACACACACACAATATTATTCAGTCACGTGACAGCACTTTTCAACCACTGGGGGCGGGCTTGCGACCTATTAACCGCATTTTCACACCAGATAAAAAGGTGTTGATTGCCGTCATTTAAAAACTCGTCTCAGTCCACGATATTCGTCATTGGCTGATGAAAGCTAACGGTAACACATTCTACATGACACTGCACTGAGAAATAGGTTATTAAGTTAGAAGTCTCCGTCGCACTTGTGGTCCCGCTCAACCAAAAATAACATCCGAGTGGGTGTTCAAATCATCTGCTTATGGACATTATTCGTATAGTAACAGATAAGAGATAATTTCCAGGTGGAATCTTCAAAGCCATTGGTCCCCCCCCCCCCCTTCCCCGCAAAAAAAAAAAACAAAAACAAAAACAAACTGAATTGAACTGAACTGAACACCCCAAAAATCATTAAAATGATTATCTTTGTCCTAAAATGTTATGAAAGGAATCAAGAAAAAGACAAAAAGTTTAGAGCCTTCCATATTTGATAGATTTTAATTTCAATGGCTTTTTCTCATAGCGAATGGATGATCATATTCTCAAATTATATCAAATATGAGAAAATATGAGGGAACTGAATCAGCTCGGAGGCAAAGGCTTAACATAACTGTGATGGAAATGCAGTAGGCATGATTATCAATCTTTGACAATCCGCAATATTTCCACAACACGCCTCAGCAAATATAATCGCTGGCGTCAACCAGCACTTCGACCATTATACTGCCACCTTAAAGTGGTCATCGGCGTTATTCATCTAAATGTCAAATCAACCACTTTCATCTCTTTTCTTAACCACAAATGCGGAGTCTAGCCCTTCCTTCATCAAGACCACGTTATCTCATGATTTCACGGTGACTGCAAACTGTATCCTCACATAGTCGTTTGACCCCATTAAGTGAAATGTAACCATAGCAAACACCCCATCATTTACCATGCAAGTAAGGTCGCGAGTAGTAAAAGCCGCCATCTTCAGTATCCCGTAGTTTTCTTTATCGATAAAGTGCTCAATTCCATTCAATTCAAATGATTTTATTCCCATATAAAGTAATACAACGTAATATACATAACGCTTACATGAGTACAAAATATTTTAAGGTATTTTGAATCACATATGCTTCAACAAATTATAATGATATCAACTTTGTATGTCGATAAATGAACAATTGAGAAAATACAGTTGTATTTTTCAGCTGTATATGGAAAATGTTGGTATCATTTATGACGTCAGGGTATCACCCCGTGTCGGATTGACAATCAAAATGACAATGCAGAGTATCCCTTCGTGTCGGATTAAAGATCAAATAGTGTCAAAGAATTTTTAGGTGAACCAAAACTCGAAGAGTTCATTTTCGTTAAGCTCGATAAGTCCGTTACCTAGATCGGCATTCTTGGATTTAAAACTCTTAAATTTGTACTCAGGCGAGAATGACGAATCTAGGTTTACAGTATAGAGAGTAACCTGCAAAATCGGTTCGAATACCAACAAGGTTCGTCCCAGGAAGTATCCATCCTTGGTTCTTCGAAGGCAGATAATTTAAAGGAAACCAAAGCGCATATATAATATATATATATATATATATATATATATATATATATGAATTCAGTGAAAGCAGAAGTCGAACAAATCGGTGAAAGTTTGAGGGAAATCAGGCAAGGCGATTCAAAAGTTAGGAATCTATCGTGTTTCAGTGCCGTCATCTCTGGATAAGGAGACTACTGCACTTCATGACGTCATTATTGACAAGAATAGAAAATATGAAGAAAATTCAACAGACTGTCACTTTTCTATCATAATGAAAAAGCACATGACTTACCTCTTTCGAAAGCAGGGGGAATGGCATTACTCCTTACAATGTGGATAACAAGTCGATGGAAAGTGTATTTTTCATGACAACCGAAATTTTGTGCAATTATCCTTGTATTTTCATCGTTGTCTAAAATGACGCCATAGACCATTGCAGACTGTAGTAGTCATCATATCCAGCAATGACAGCGCTAAAACTAGACGGTTTCAAAAAATGAACAATGGTTTTATCGAAATCGTTTCTGTAATTAACCGTCTAAAGTTATGGTTAATGGAGAAAATTAGTGATATCTCCTTGTGTATATTTGAGGCTTTATTACGAAGTGTTTATTAAGTTAAGATGCTTTATGATAAAACTGAACTATACATATGCATCAAATGTGATAACTCGAACATCTTTTTTTCTTTTTTTTAAATCACGACTCCCAAAGGTAAACAGTGGCTTTAAAAACTGTATTTGTAGGGTTTGACGAAGCGGGGGGGGGGGGGGGGGGTAGGGAGGAGGGGGAGGAGAGGGAAGAGGGCCGCACTGGTGACAAAACTAGACCCCGACATGTCAACACTTGGAAGTGCTAAAAACTGTTTCCTCCCGGTCGCTCGACACAGTTTTACGGGAATAAATCTGTCATTCGATGAATGAAGGTGACTTAAAGTGTCGCCAGAGAGTCCGACCAAGTTTAGGTCTCAATACGTGCCCCCGTAAGGCGTTCTTCGGCACCCTAGCACGGTCACTACCAAGTGTTTGCAACGTCTCCTTTCTTCTGCCCTTCGGCTGACAGAAAGATAGTGAGAGGGAAAAAAATCTCAACAGAACATATTCTTGTAGAGCTTTTCAGAGTCTTTGTCTCTAGTTTGTAGCTTATCTTCATTTCACGTGGAAACAAAGTTCGAATGCCTTTTATTTTCAACACCGGAAATCCACAAACATGAAATGATATCGAAACAGCTCTAAACGGCCATTTGTTATCTTTAGAACATGACGCGATCTCCAGTCTTTTGCATCGATTCCGTATGAGTTTTCTGATCAGGTGCAAGCTATGTTTAGGTACAATGTATGAGTACACGAAAAATGTTTGCATTTTAGTCTCATGGATATGTCAAAACTTGCCTTGTCAATGCTATATTGCCTTTGTCATGTTTGTCTTTTTATCTTCTGCATCGCAAAGGAAATTTGTTATAATGTTGCAGTGTAAGAGGACCTGAAGCTGTCCTATCGTTATCAACACGTGTGTTTTATTTTGACTCGTAGTACACACGGGTCAAGACTGATTTCTTCTTTGTAATCACACAATATTGCTGAAGTTTCCTGTCTACAAATGAAGTACCGAAGATCCGTAGAGACAGTGTCGTACGAGTCTAAGGATATCATGAAATAATGATATACATTTCTGAGTCCCCGTGGCTGTTTTACAGGGATGAAGGAGACGGCGTTCCTCTCCGCCATCAGTTCCGCGGGACTCGTCCACGCCATCGCGCAGGGCTGCAGCCGCGGTTCGCTTGAGCGCTGCTCCTGCGACGAGGTCAGCTTCAGCGACGAGGCGAACCGCGAGGCGTGGAAGTGGGGCGGGTGCGGCGACAACCTCAGCTACAGCCAGCGATTCCTCAAGGATTTCCTCAAGGGCAAGTCCACGGGGAGCAGGGATCTACGGAGCAAGATGGACCGGCACAATAGCAACCTCGGTCTTCGGGTAAGTCTTTCACGAGATAATGATGATGTGAGTAACTCGCTCATCGCCGAGCTTTATCCGCGAGGATGTTTCCGGTTCATGTACGTGACTCTGAATTTTCGATGCAAGATGGTCTCTCTCGCCCCCGTTCTGTGGTTGTCATTCGATTATCCATTTGTATCCCATGTCATTCAACATCATGTTCCTGTTTCTGTTTTCATGTTCCTCTCCTAACCCCACCCATCTCTTTTTCTCTAACCTTTTTTTATCCCTTACATTCTACTCTCTTCCTGTATATCTATTATGTTTATTTCCTCCTTAAAGGGATGATATAGTTTTGGTTGAGATGGGACTTAAGGTTTCCAGAAATTTGTGAGATAATGAAAATCCTTTATGAAACCTCTGATGAAATATGAAAGAGCATTTATTCTAAAAAGAAATAAAAGTTTATTTGATGAAAATGTTTTAAATGGCCGAGATATCCAAAAACAAAGAGGTCCTAATAAAAGGTGGGACCCACCTTTTTATTAGGACCACTTTGTTTTACTTTGTATTTTGATATCTCAGCCATTTAAAAGCCGATTTTCATCAAATAAACTTTGAATTCTTCTGAGAATTGTATACTCTTTATTATCTTACAAAGTGGTTTCTAATTATCTCGCAAAAAGTTAAAACCTGAATACCCCATCTCTACCCAAACTACACCATCCCTTTGACCTGAATTTCTCTCTGTACTATTCACCCCATTCTCGTACACAAACTTTCTCGTCATCTCCTCTTTGTATTCGATTACTTTCATTTCCTTTCATTTCGTTCATTTCATTTCCAACAAATATGATTATAGCATTTGAATACACCTAAGTAACACAACAATGTAACGAAACAAAGGTTCAACAAACTGTAAACTGAGATATAATGTTATAAATCTCATGACAAATCCTTCAAGAAAGTTGCTGATAATGGACAATAATGAACTGCTGAAAAATAGTTTGCAGTCCCCTCACAAAAAAAAAGATATCTGATTACAAAATTCACAAAACTGAGCAAATTGCGTGAAAAAAGAAGGAGAAGAAAAGTAAGGCAGAAAAAAGTACACACATACAGACACATAAACAAACACGAGACAGCTCTCTTATAAAGGAGGAAAGAAGAAAATGGAAGAACAGGAAAAGAAGAGACTATCTACATAGTGGACAGAGAAAAAAGGGAAGGAAGAGGAGATGATAGGTCAAAACCAGGGCACTCGAGTCATGAGATGATACAGACTTACCAAAGTATAACGAGTTAAAGAGAGGAGTTGTTGTAGGGGATACACAATTGTAATGAAAAAAAGGGGACTTGAAAATGAAGCTTACAAAGACTTAAGTCTTATTTCATTCTTTCATGTTTAGACTGATCTCAGCGAGGCTTTTAGGTGCATAAAACTTTCTAACAAAGGTTTACCATGGTCTCTACTCCTAGCACTACATCGAAAGTTCGGCTACAGATAAAAGAGTGTCTGGCCTTGCAATGTAATACATGTACCTCGCGCAGGTGACACTGTGCATGGGGTACTACGGGCAACTCAGACTACGTTTACGTGTCTTTACAGCAGCGGGTCATAATGATACCATCATCCCCTCTCATGGGAGCATTTCATGAAGCATTTTGTCCGACAAAGTTGTCGGACAAAATGCTCTCAGCCAATCAGATGCATGGATTTCAGTAGTGTGTAACAGTTTGTCCAAAAAATATCCGACCAAAACGCTTCATGAAATGCCCCTAGGTCTTGCATTGAACTTCAAACGAATCTAAACATGCTCAATTAAAATATGTACATGTATAATACAGTTGTATATCAATTTCAATGGTGCCTTATGAAAAACAAGCAAACAGTGATGACTTATGGGTCCGAATTCACGAAAGTGGTACAAATGAAACCATGGTTTAAACCATGGACAAAAGCCATGGAGCGCCAAGTGTCGCATGGAATGATTATTTTGTAACGAAATTACAACATTTTGTAACTAAATGAATATTTCGTCCACGAAATAATGGTTCCGTTAACGAAATGGTCTTTTTGTCGACGAAATGACCAATTTCGTAACGAAATATTCCGTGCGACAATTGGCGCTCCATGATTTTTGTCCATAGTTTAAACCATGGTTTCATTTGTATCACCTTCGTGAATTCGGGCCATAGTGGGTAGGTCTATTTATAGTTGTAGTGGCCAAGGTCAAGGTCTTACAGTTTGCTCGCATGATTATTTTTTTACCCAAAGAATTGTGTAACCTTAATATGTATTGCTTTTACTTCATTTATTATGACTCAATAGCAATTAACTCATCAGTATCGTTGTATCACTTATGCTCGAATCAATTTAGTGATAGATACGGTATTATCATAACGTTTTCGTCCGCGGAGGGCTATGCAATAGCAAGCACATACAAGTCTGCATAAATTAGAACAAATCGATTCGTTCTGCACTTTATCGCTTGAACTCTCCACCAACCCCACGTGCTGTCAGGACAGAAATTTGAACTCTGACCCACTGCAGATAACAAGTCTTCTCCCTTTCAGAAGACGAAGATAGATGACAATAACTGGTCTTACGCCTTCTTGTTCACTTTGAGCACGCGAAGCGTATAAAACACTTCCCCTGCAAATATCCAGCACAATTTGCCTTCACGTCAGATCTCCCCCCCCCCAAAAAAAAAAAACAACAACAACAACAACAACAAACAAACAAACCAAAGACATTTTTACTCTAAAAAGGAAACGTAAGCAGAGTAGTAGAAATTAAAAACAAAAATAGATCATAGCCCGGGATCGTAGCATAATTTTCATGTACTTACGAATACCTTGGTCATGTAAACATGTCTTTTTGATCTGTTGCATATGTCATCATACTTTTAAAGGCATCATCACTTGACATATTTTTTTTTCCACCAAATATGGTGTACCTCAATTTTTTGTTCTTTCGTTGTTTTAGGTGTTGTAGATGTTCGTGGTTTTTATTTCTTCTTCTTCTCCTTCTTCTTCTTCTTCTTCTTCTTCTTCTTCTTCTTCTACTTCTTCTTCTTCTTGTTCAGTTCAGTTCAATTCTATTGCTGCATCCATTCTTAATACAATATAACAAAATAAAGTAAATCGTCGGCATATTTATAATTTCATGAATTATTTTCATGCATCAATATACACCATGCATGCATACAATACAATTGCAGGAAAAACATTCAAAGAGAGAAATAAAAAACATAGTACATGCACAGGAATGTCTAGGGACCCAGTGCTTTGAGTTTATTAATGGAGGGACATTTGAAGAGAAAACTTGGGGGGATTACCCAGAGGAGAGCCTGAAAATAAGGCTACGTATGACTGACAAAAATAGTTCAGAGAGCAATGCGCGGAGCGATATCAGTTTCGGACAACATCATGTCGTAGTATACATGTAGTTGGTGCATGATGAAGACTGAACTGTTTCAAGAGAGATAACTTCAGGTCATGTGCGGGTTACATCGAAGATGACATGACATTGGCAGCTGAGTTATTCAAAATGTTATCTGTTTTCTCATGCTCTGTAGAACTTTCTTCGTCTTTCCATGACTGACATACGTTTTCACGAATGTCCTGCGGACGTTGGTGACACGACATTTGCTCCCACGACAATTGCTCCTGTTTTATTTTCTCCAAGGACTTAGGGTTAGGGATAGGGTTGTGATAGGATTTTAGGTTTAGTTTGATGTGAGGATTAGGATTAGGGTTAGGGTAATGTTTGTGGGTAGAATTTATGTTTGGCTTTGCATGCAGATTTTTCATGGGACGAATTGTCTCATGAGCAAGTGTCATGGAACCGTGGACGTTGTGGTTTTCGTAACGAATTTTGATATTCATGGTTCATGAATCACTTCAGTGAAGAAATGAAAATCAGCCTTACAAAAAAAAAAAAAAAAAAAAAATATATATATATATATATATATATATATATATATCACAGACTTTAATATCGTTGTTTCATCATCCCTCCAAAGAGAAAAAAAAGTCGAAAAAGCCTAGTTTAGCTATTATTCACCTACTATTTCATCGCTTGATTAATTCCTTTGTATTCTGGAGTTCCCAGGTAAACATTAAGTACACCACATAATAATATTATATGATCGTTTGCATAAGATATTTGATGCAAATTATGAATGAAGTATACTGCCATGCATGGTACTGGAAAAAATATACAAATTGCTGGTTTGACTAGTTAGCGCATGAAATTGTGAACCCACAAAATAAATGCTACAAGCTAGCTCATGAGTCATATATAGTAATCAAAATATCAAAATTTCTTCAACTGAATAGAGTATGATATCAGAAGTTGAAGTTTCATCCGAGTTGGATTTGAAATAGTGACAGCCATTGAAACGTCATCATATGTGTTTACTGAATAGCGGAATTGGTCTTATAGGCCTACCATGATATGCAAATTAGTTGACTTATTACTATGTTCATCTTTTCTCTTTGTTTCTGGCCCAGGCCGTGAGAAGACGGGTGCAGAAGGTCTGTAAGTGCCACGGCATATCGGGAGCATGTACAACGCAGACGTGTTGGAAACAACTTGGTCTCTTCCACGACGTCGGCGGCGATATCAAGCAACGCTACGAGCGCGCTGTCCAAGTTATTCTCGCTAACCGTGCGGACGGTGAAAACGAACTCGTCCGTCGTCGAGCGGCGCGGCGAGGCGACGCCGGTCGCGACGCCACGGCGTCGCCGGGGAAAGGCGACCTGGTCTACGAGAGAGCCTCGCCCGACTTCTGCTCGCCCAGCATCTATTCCGAAGGCACGGGAGGACGCGAGTGTGACAAGGTCAGGACTTGTGATAGTTTATGCTGCGGGCGTGGTTACAACATCCGGAGCGTCATGGTAACGCGAGCGTGCCAGTGCAGATTCCACTGGTGTTGCGATGTCATCTGCCAACGTTGTACGACGCGGGAGGAGATTCACCTGTGTAGAGTCTAGGCGCATCATCAGATCGAGACAAACTGACGCTTAATGTTGCAGTGCACAAATTGGAGGCCCTTGAGATTCTTCCAGCTCAATAGCGAAACAAAACTATGAAATAGATATCACTATCTGATATTGTCCGTGTAGGAAAAATCGAAGATGATCAAAGCTAACATCGAGAACCACGCGTAAAATGAGAATCCTGTACAACGTGACGTTCCAGACACCGTTGGACATGTCCGAGAGGACGGTAATCTGAAACAAGCGTGATGCGTGCTCGAGGTATAGAGGACAGAACTGAACTGCTTTTTCGTCGTGCACAAAGGACTAGAAATGGACTAAGTTGAAGCAAGTTTGATACCATTT
Organism: Diadema setosum; assembly: GCF_964275005.1. NCBI lineage: Eukaryota > Metazoa > Echinodermata > Echinoidea > Diadematoida > Diadematidae > Diadema > Diadema setosum. Next base: position 4,526,707 of record NC_092706.1, read on the forward strand.
TCATTTATTTGTAACATAACGTCTTGACATGTTTCTGAACAAAAGACACTTCCAAGCGCATCGAAGAGATGTCTTCCGTCGTCTGCTAGTGTTTGATATCACGTGTTCTTTTCCTTCTGTCTGCATGGCGTATGTTATAGAGCTTGATGAATGAATGGTAAGGGACAATAAGGGACAATGACCCCTTTTCGAAGAAAAATGCTTGCAAAAGTACAAATGGACTGAATTATCTAACATTAATTTTGTCCAACATCTCTCAATATATGTGAGCAAACACACGATCGAGGAATTATATCGTTCACATTTGACAACAAAATGGTATTTTTATCTGACTTGAAGTGCTCTACTGGTAAAAATGAAACCAGTAACTAAAGCGAATTTCAAGCGAATTTGAGCGGACAGAACTCGTAGTGACATTTTTTTTTCTATTCATCGATGGAAAGTATATAATTTAAATATCATGATACGTACGTGTAAAGAATGTATATTATCTTCTTCCGATTCTATGCATTGGACGCATTTATTATGAATGATGTCTTCTCTCTTTTCATTTTGTAACCTGCTCACCATTAACACGAGCTCTGTGCATATTATGTATGTATCCGCGACGGAGAAATCTTGCGAAGAATGAAAAATAATGAATTTAGAACTTCTTCACATGTTGTTATCACCCTAAGTTAAATTATGGGTTTCATTTTGTAGTTACCTTACCCGACGTTGTTGTCAGAGGTAGCCTTCGCACAATACGCCCTCGTTATGCAAGCGTCACACTCTCCCGACATTGAGCAAAGATGGACACAAAAACATTAATGTGCAAATTTAGCTGTGATTGTATACATATTGGGTTATTGGTGAGGGCATCTTTAGCCGGGCTCCAACAGCAACTTCGTGAGTGGCGGCAAAATCTTCGTCATTCGTGTAGCCATTATGTTTTCTTCGTGTGACCTTCGGGTAAACTTCGGGCAAAATCTTCGTCATTCGTGTAGCCATTATGTTTTCTTCGTGTGACCTTTGGGTAAACTTCTCAATAAAGATTCACATCTTCGTGTATAGCCTTCGTGTGTGGTTCGGGTGCCATCGTGTGACCTTCGGCATGTATCGCACTTGCTTCGGCTTTCAATCGGCTTTAGACCATGTTCGGGGCCAACATCGAAAAGTGCCACTCGAAAATTCTATAATTCGTATGGCCCTCTTGTGTCAATGTCAGGACAGTGTGAGGCCACCTTTAATGTTAACAAACATGATTATTTACATTGTTGTACAAAGCACAGAGGATGTGTGATTCATTGCTGCCAGACGCTTCTACCAGTGACATTTCACGAAAATGACAGTTTATGAGCCAAAAATAAAGGTGTTGTACTGTTGCTGTTACCAGGCTCCAGGGTTACGCGAGAGAAAAATCCAATTAAATAGCGTCATCAGCGCGTGTGCTGTTTTCCCACAGTGCGTTCATCCCCCTCGTAAATTCTTCGAGAGTAATTATTTCTGGCAGTTCAAAAACAAAGGAAGACAAAGACAAAAGAAGGGCATAACTCACAAAGCCAGTTATAGCTGCCTTGTGTGCCAAGTGTACTTTTGATGGCCTTATACAGGGTTATCGGATTATTGAGGGAAAAAAATCGAATGGATCGCACATCATCCGTCATAAAATAATGTCTGACTCGTCTGATTCCAGAGTCTTTAAACCTTTCTGGTTGTTGTTATTACTAAAGTAGCTTTAAGTCATAAAATCACCTTGATATAAGACTATAAAACTATAATTCATTCGTCCATTGATGACAAAGATAAAGGTAGCTTTAAATCCACTTGGATACCCTGAGGCGCAAGTTTAAAGTGGGCCTTTGATTTTTAATAAGTACCGTCCATGTTCATGTCGAGTAAAACTGAGTAATAGTAATTAAGTTAAAATCCGGTTTGAGAAAATAAAGTCATTCTATGTATTTGTCTGTAAAGTTTTCAAGTTCACAAACAGACAATGATGTTGTATAGGTATGCCCATAATATGCAGATTATGATGTCATACCTCAAGGGTCGCTAATTAGACCTATAAGCCATAACTTTTCCCAAATTCTTTGCGTGTGTATGTGTGCATGTGTGTGTGAAATTGAATAACGAGGTATATCTTGCATCATTCGCATCCATGTAGCATTGTGATAGTCTTGGCAACCATGAATTTTGAAGGGTTGCAGTTCCTTGGCGCTTATCAATGATATGATTTTCCAATATTGTTTAAATGGGTATCATGGCCGTACGGTGGAAGGGGGTAGGGGCATGGATACTACATTCCATAATATCGTATGTAAATGAGCAAATTACACTACACACTACATGGCCGTACGATGGGAGGGGGTAGGGGCGTGGATACTACATTTCCATATGGTATGTAAATGAGCAAATTACATTACAATTTAAGATTTTTTTTCTTGCGTTTGATAATAACATTTCTAACTATTCTAACCGGGGAATATTGATGGGTTTCTTGTGCGAAACCTTTTGGTTTTGATGAAACAGGTGACTATAATGTTTCGAATCAAAATCAGATCGACAAATATAGGCGTTTGCATGTAGCTCTGCGAGTGTTTGAAAATTTGGTAAATTCTGGTTTACAGTCCATGTGGAGTTTTTATTTGTCTGTTTCAAGGTAAGTCAAAAACTCATTTCTTTAATGTGATACGTGGTTTATTGTTGATTCAATCACTTGAAAGAAAAAGAAAAGGATATGAAATTCCATACTGAGAATATTTTGTATAGCAGGAGGACACTTCAAAGACTACATGTTGGGCAAACGTGTGTCAAAGATCAAAACAGCTTTGGACATAGAAATGTTATGATTTGATTTTCATCATTCATTCCGTGCATATTAAATGCGACGGAGTCGGTAGTTCTCCGGTCAACTTTGACTTAGTTGAATAAAGGGTTCATAATTATGATGTAAAGGTGAATTCATTGCTGTTTTCTAGATTAATTTCACATCTGCCGTGGTTGCAATTTTCTCCAGAAAATGAAAAGGATCCTAGATTAACATTTAACGTCAAAATATTACATGATATTTTAGATTAAGTTTTAGTTGCTTTAATGAGCTGCGTCTACGACAAAATATCTAATTTCCTTCGCAGGTAAGATTTATATCTAGTGCTTAGGAACCGCATGTATTCGTAACAAAAAAGGGGATAGTATTATGGAAATCAGACATAACCTCCATACCGAAGTACCGGGTTACGCCTTTCCGACAACGTAAGGATTGAAGACCCTTCCATTGACACCATGTATTCAATGATATATTCAATGATATATTCAAACAAACATGTATTCAATATTAATAATAAAACTTGTTAATTGGTTGTGTATTCAGTATTCTTTCCCCTTGGGACACGGTTACAAAACAACTGGGCTATCTTCTTTCTTTTGTTCTTTTTTTTTTTGAGGGGATGGCTATAAGCAATCATAAATAATGATACATAATACAATTGTAATAACAATTGGTTGATTTCCCTGTTCTTGCCATTTAGCATATGCCATAAACAAGGCTGAATCTTACTATTCTTGCCATAAGCTTGAATAACGTTTGAAGTGATATCATGATATCTATTATAGCGCTGTAGATTGACAGAACAACCGATTATGATGACATTTTGCAGAAATTTTGTGGAGTGCGGTACGCGACCAAAACTATGAAAATTAGTTACATTCAGTGAGATAAGGAAATACTGAATTCTGTGAATTTTTAACAACTCGTCTGTTTTATCCAAAATTGTGACTTTTAGGTAAGGTGAAATGTAATGCTTTATCCGATTTTTTTCCTTCAAGGCAGTTTGTGTATTGTGTACAGACTTGGGGGAAAAAGAAACATTATTTTTCATCATCATGACTAATGTGTTCATGAAAGAATCGAGTGTGCTCTCTTTATGGACTTGTTTATTAGTTCATTAAAGGCCATCCGGTGTTAAGTTATACTGCGTGAATGCGTGAGTATATAATTATTTGGTAAACTAACAATACTCACTGACAACATGGGCTAGAGTGGTTTTTTTTTTTCCTATGTGTAGTCACACAAACATGTAAGTCCTAGTTTGCAAGCTCTCCCAATTTTTAGTTGTTTTTGTTTTTATAAAGAACGATAATATACAAAATTAATGTTTCTCAAAAGATTACGTGTGGGCATTTTTAGAAGAGACTGCCTTACGAGTTACACCGGACGAATAAAAGCTTTCGAGTTTTATTTTCTTCCTTTGAGGTGCTACTGTTTTCATCCGCTTACCCCGTGATGGATCATTTGAAACGAAAGCCAACAATAAATATGATAAAGGGAGAATCTTGTGTTGGTACTTCAGTCTATGTATGCATGCATAGAAATGACAACTTCATTGTGGTTAAAGTTTATGTGTGACACCTTTTTTTTTTTTTTTTTTTTTTGGACCCGTGGAGTCTGAAACAGCCAAACAGGAATATAACACGCAGCAAGGATAAAAGCATTCTACAATTTGATCCAGTGCCGCTGTTCTACAGTCCAGTTCTACACGTAATTGTAATCGTAATGTTTGTTTCGCTGGATTACATCATTTATTACGTGATCAGCCAGTCACTTTGAATTGGCTGTAACAGTTTCAGTAAAAGAAATTCAAAGAGATTATTCTTATGTAACCGTCACACTGAATGATTTTACATGTTGATAACTGCCGCCAGCATGGGTAAAACTTTATTTTCCACTAGAGATAATTACGAGTGTATTCAGAATATAACTGTTTCGGCGTAGAATACGGCTTTCGTTGCACATTTGTGATGAGAAATGTTAGGATAATCTGTACGTATTACACGCATAATCAAAGCGACACGTCTTGATAAGTTTTACTTAATTTCATAGTACATAACATGGGATGGGAGAGGTTTTTGGTTTGTTTGAGGGCGCCATATTTCATCTATGCAGAGCATGAAAGTCACCGTAAGCTGTGTTCAGTTTAGTAAGTGTTTGTATATTGAGTTGATTATGTTCAGGTGAGGACGTATCTGTTTTATAAAAAAAAATGGCGTCAGTTCCTTGTCTGCAGGAGAGACTCGTCGTAATTGTACATATATTTATGACCATGGTTCTTATAAAGCTGTCTATGTTGTCAAGTTATTCATTTCTGTCGTATTCAAATATCGAGCAATGTGCTACTTGAATGCAAATACTTATAAAGCCTATGGCTGCGTTTGTTTAATAAAAAAAAATGAGAGAGATTGACAATTTCTTGCAAATGCACGAGTGGTTTCATTATTTCAACATGTGCGCGGATTCATTTTAATCAATCTAAATGATATCTTTAAAGGGAAGGTAAACCCCAAAAGCAATGTGGATTGAGTGAAAGCAGCAACATTAGTAGAACACATCAGTGAAAGTTTGAGGAAAATCGGACAATCGATGCAAAAGTTATGAATTTTTAAAGTTTTGGTGTTGATACCGCTGGATGAGGAGACTACTAGAGGATATGACGTATGAGTGGACAACAATTCAAAGAAAATATGAAGGAAATTCAACAAAAATTCACTTTTGTAGAATTATGAAAGAGCAATGGACCAACCTCTTTCAGAAAGCAGGGGGAATAATTGCTACCCCTAACATATGTCAATATCAAGTTGATGGAATTTGTAATTTTCATGAAAAATGGATTTTTGTAGAATTTTCTTTATATTTTCTTGGTATTGTTGTCCACTCATACGTCATAACCTCTAGTAGTCTCCTCGTCCAGTGATTCCAACACCAAAACTTTAAAAATTCATAACTTTTGCATCGATTGTCCGATTTTCTTCAAACTTTCACTGATGTGTTCTACTAATGTTGCTGCTTTCACTCAATCCACATTGCTCTTGAGGTTTATCTTCCCTTTAATAGTTAAGATTTTGGTTGGAATCCGAGTTGAAAAAAAAATCACTATTTTGCATTCTGAAAAATACACACACACACACACACACACACATTCAACAGAAACACAAATCAATTCTAAATTCAATTTCTTATATTTGATCATGATGATGATGATGATGATATAGCCTATATATATATATATATATATATATATATATGTGTGTGTGTGTGTGTGTGTGTCTGTGCGTATGTGTGTGTGTGTGTGTGTGTGTGTGTGTACTGGTATAGCTCATGTTCATTTCACCACAATCGCCAATAACCTCAAATAACCCTTTGCTTGCATGCGTAAACACAAACAGATAAACACCTGAAAGGAAACAACAGGTAAATCAAATAGGCTGTGTCTGCCAGAGTAATTAAAAACATCTGTGTAGCACACGCTTGGAGAATCATCTCTGCGTATAAAACAGTTGCTACATTCAAAGTGTCCGGGGATTCTGTCCCCCCCCCCCCCCCCTTTTTTTTTTTTTTCTCTCTGGACAGAAGTGATTTCAAATATTGCCTTTCTGGAGCACCAATTCATTCTTTATGGAAACAGTGTTTTTATATTAAGCTACGACATCGTCAAACACTGAATTACCCAAGAATAGCAATGCATACTTTGCAGGGTTGATAAAAAAAGTAAGTTTAACACCGGAAAAAATGGTCAACTGAATAGCAAAGCTTGTAAACTAGTAACGTGGATAACTTAACACGTTACATGTGACAAAATATCATCTAGAATTTAATCATGTACAGCAGGTAATTAGGACATCACCATTACAAAAAGCCGTCATTTTCAAGTACAAGAATATAAGGATTAGAACCAACACTTGCTTTCGGGCGAAAGCTTGGTGGTCTAGTGGAGATGACGCCTGTCCGGTGATCAGGAGGTCGTAGGTTCGAATCCTGCTCGAGTATGTACGCCCATGATTTTTTTTTTTTTATCACGGCTACTACTAAAACACTGATCAATCAGTGCTTATTTACGTCGAAGTAGGGCAATTTGTCAATCAGTTGCAAAGACAAATATAATAATACAAATTAAGATAATGCTAGCAGTGCAGTGCACAAAACATCCTTCTGTCGCATTTGAGTTACGAGTTTTCAGTGACCACGTACATTTGAATGAACTACACGGTTATAAGCATGAAACCATGAAATCCTTACATCTTCTCAGGACTGTGAAATGAAGATATAACTATACTTTTCCCTTTGGGCGTTTCCACTACTGACAGTGGATTCGAACTAAGGACATCAGGACTATGAGTCCGTTGACTTATCCACTAGGCCACAACATCTCTTTGATTGACAGTACGTGTTGAAGAAAAAATTATATTCACCGATAATCAATGTAGCGACCTTGAAGAAGCAGAAAGCATTATTCCTTCAGTATTGCAATGATAAGCGTAGCAAGTGTAAATCAAGTCACTGTTTAAAGAAGGATTGCTTTGAAGGCTGATACTAGTCCACGATGAAATAACAATGTCTTAATGACCCTGCAACAAAAGGCTTTGAGATAGACTAGACATTCCTAATTAGGAGAGGAAGTGCGTAAAAAGAATCAAAGAAAAACAACAGGTGAATTCGAACCCGAGTGAGATCATTACCAATTTAGATGACGACAGTCGTATCACATATATTCATAAGGATTCATGACCGGTCAGTTGCTATTACGTCACAAGTTCTTTTCAAAAACAAATCATCACTTGATCACACATCCTGCACTTATTTATTTATTTATTTACTTATTTATTCATTTATTCATTTGTTTGTTTGTTCACTTATTTATTTATTTATTTATTTATTTATTTATTTATTTATTTATTCTATCATTCATTCATTCATTCATTTTGTCTGTAGATTAACAACACGGGCTCAAAAATCCTTAAATTAAAGTGAAGAGTCAAAAGCTGTTATTTTCTGTTTTTTCTGTTGTTTCTGTTTTTGAAGTGGAGGAACAGTAGTAGTCTTCCTTTAAAGCCTCTGAGCGGCGTTTGTCAGAACCCCCCCCCCCCCGTAATCTTTAGAACTGACGTGATAAAACAATTCAAATTAGGTCATAAATAAAGTGATACAAGTTGATTATCTTCGTTTTCAAGCAGAAGAGATTTTGAATCTTTTGAGTACTTTGTATCATGTGTTTAATCTTAAAACACGTGTGTCTGTGGGGAACTATTCAAATGCGTGAAACGTGAAATAGGAGAAGGAATGTACAGGGTATAATATTTGCCACGTGGGGGCGCCAGCCTTGTTTAGTATTGTTTCCAGATGAAGTGTCTGCACCTTTGAAACAAAGGGGGCGGTGTGGAGCAAGGGCGGTAGAGTAAGTTGTGAAAAAAAATGTCAGAGACACAAACATTAATAGTAGACGAAGCAATCATAAATTCGCTGAAACAGTGCATTATCTCATTGCTACAGTACGACCACTGACAAAAATAATAAGATAGCACCATACTTACACCCACATTATATAACGCAAGAATGTCGCTGTATACTGTTAACTTCTCTTCTTGTTCTCCTTCCTTTATTTCTTCTTCCGAAGTTAGAACAGTCGTCTGCACATGATCGACAATATTGCTGTCTGGTTCCTATAGGTGCAGCTTGCACTCAGCCACATGTGAGAATCATTACATCGTGTTACGGACTGCCATTAGGATTGTAAAGTAAAACATGATCAGATTTCCTGAGGTTATTCCACTTGTAAAAAGATAAATGAATAGTGGAATTTAGTGGAATAGTGAAATAGTTTGAATTTGTTTGTTGTTGTTGTTGTTGTTGTTGTTCTTGCATGTGCTTCAAGCTTTGTTTGTTTGTTTGTTTGTTTGTTTTGATTTTCAATAGTGAAATAAAGATGTTAACCACTCGTGTTAAACTGTACGTTGATTTTCGTGATTCGGACTTTGGCTGAGATCTTTATCATCCTAAACTTAATTACCACCCCCTTAAAAAAGGAGGAAATAGAAAAATCAGATGACATATTTGGGTCAAAGCGATCGAGCAGTGGAAGCACTTTGAGATACAATGTCCCTAGAAACTCTAAATTTCTGGGTGAGAATCCTTCGACAAGTTGTATAATTATGTCTCTTTACACACAAAGTGCTTTGAACAGTTGAATAGCTGGTGCTGAAGTGATAAACTCGAAGACAGGGTTCTCTGCGATATCACTTTCTAGCACTAAAGAGTCTTCTCAGAGTCAATAAAAAGTATAGTTGTTGTTTGTGTGTGTGTGTGTGTGTATGTGATGTATAAGCGATTAAAGTGACCTCATGAACAGAACCTAGAACACATCTGTACCCTGAAAGATTAATAAACAAAGGTAGAGACAATGGACACTACTTTATCAAAACTTATAATCAATTTTCAAGTTTTGATATTGAAAAAAAAAAGAAGAAGAAAAAGGTAATGGTCTTGCAGAATCGCTCTTTTTTAAGGTTGAACAGCGCCAGCTATCAGCAGATTTTCGTTGCGCACCTGGCAAACCGAGTGTTCCATGGGGACGTGTGTCACTTGGGTGAAATTTGTGCATTTGACATTCTCCTTCTTCTCCTTCTATTTTAGGAAAAAGAAATGAGAATTTGAGTGGAAAAGACTGAAATTGTGGAAGGAGGGAAGAAAAGTAATATAAAAGTTAAGGAAACAAAAGAAATAAAAAAGAGTTAATAAAAAGATTAACAAAATTGAACAGTATAATCTGTATATTATATACGTCATATATAATATTTATTATACTATATACAGAGATAGATAGATACATTTTAGATAGATTGATAAATAGATAGATAGATAGATAAATAGATAGATAGAAAGATAGATGGACAGACAGACAGACAGACAGATAGATAGATAGATAGATAGATAGATAGATAGATAGATAGAGATGGATAGATAAGTTAGTAGTTGAGAGATAGGTATTCTCTCAAAGCATTTTACTCAAAGTTTGGATTAAGTAATAGCGATAACTTTTTATGCAAGCAACCTACTATGTATAATTCAATGAATTTGCTCCATTAAGTCAGGAGCAATGTGAAAACCAGAATGAATTTATCGTTCATCATAAATCCAGTGAGCATCTGCGACTGGGGTCACCTCGGTGAATTTATATCAGACACATTTTTGGTTTAATTAAGCTTTTTTGACAACCGGAACAGTAACACGCATGAAAAGTGCAAAAGAAAGTATCGAATCATGTTCTATGCTGATGAAAAACAGCCCCCTTCATCTCATACTTGTCATAGATTAAAATCAATTTTCTGAAAGAAAGACGTAAGTGACTGGCCACCATACATCTGTCGGCTGAACCGCAAGGAACATAATCCCCTATTAAACTGACTGGACAACTTCCCAAGTTGTTCAACTCGTCATCCAATTAGCAATAGGCACGAGGGTGCACTTTGGGGGTCAAGTTCTAGACTTTTGCCAGGGCGTCTTAATGTTCTTTTCTCTTTCTTTTAATTGCACGACCCCCTCTATTCCCCGCCAGCTATTATTTTCTTAGTGTCTGCGTCCTAGTGCCGCCTCCCTAACTCTCTCGCGGTGAGTCACCGGAGCGCTGCCCGATTGGCGTCGGGCCAGGTCCGGGGTGCGAAGGGCCGCAGAAGACTGCAAGGAGAGATAAGAGCTGTAGGCCAAGACGGTGAACGTCGCTAGAATCCTTTTGGTGATCAGGGACTTAAGTCTTTGGCACTTCAGGTATGCACTTGGATGAGGTACTTTAAAAAATCCACATCCAGACAGCGGGTATTAATTGCCATGTTGAAAGATGCTCTTCACTATAACACAGAGATTGCAGATTGACGAATAAAAACAATCCTCTTTCGTATAAATTTCCTTCCACTTTCATGTCATAATTGCACATTAGTTTTTGCAATGGATTTATCTATTCCTCTTGATTCTAAAATAAAAGTAGAAGATGCATGAAGCTGTCGGGAATTTATTGTATTAAAAGTACTAAAAAGTTTGCAGTTTGCAGTGTTAAAAATGTGCATCTTCATGGGACAAAGTCCCCCGAAGATATTCAAAGTTCAATTTTGATATGAAGTTGTTACGAGTTACTAGTGATTTGTTGTATGTATGTTGCCTGCTGGAAATAAATGTAATTGAGCCGAGGCATGAACCCGAATCACGTTTAAGGTTATGCAAAACCATTAGAACTATTATTTTGTCTTGAAACCAGGAGGGATAACGAATGGTCTTACCAGTTAGATGTTACCATATACGTATCCATTCTTTCTACTGTCCCTAATTTACCATTTGCAGATGAAACAAAAACCCAGCATTAGTGTTTCAAAATAGTTCTACAATGTGAGTTAGAGATAGAAACAACCAATGTGAAAATTTGAACCGGTATAATTGATGTTGAGTTTTGTTAAAATATACAAAATGTGAACAATAGTTAAAATAAAAATGTTCCCAGACTAAACCGTCTACAGTTATGGTTAAATGAGAAAAATAGTGATATCTCCCTATAATTTAGGCTCTATTGCAACAATTTCATATGGTAGGATGTTTTGTGATACAAGTGACCTACAGATATGCATCAAAAGTGATATCTTGAAATAGTTTAAAATCACTGCTCCCAAAGGTAAACAGGACCTTTAATACTGGTTACCATCCTAAGTTTTTTCTCTCTCTCTTTTAGAACAAAGTAACCAGAAGAACCGTTTTTCGTCTACAATATATCTCTGATCGTTCCCTTTATGTCAATCAGCATAATAGTAACTTTCTTCATCATCATTGCCATCAGATATATACATATATATATTATCTTCTCCATCATCAGTCTCAATCAAACAAATCAAACATCTTGTGAGTCAAAGGAATTACGTATCCAATATGATTTTAATGCTTCACAACCAGGCAAGGTATTTTTTTTTCATACAAATATTTACAGCTTTTTTCAGCACTTAAATTTCACATGATTCATTAAACTTGCACGAGTACGATAATTCTGTCATCCCTTTTGATAATCAGTACACTAAATCTGCCACAAAAAAAAAGGGAGGGAAATCGCCATATCTGACAAATATAAAACTCTTTACGAAAATATACATTCCACAAACAGTCAGCCTCATAGTAAACTATATTACATCGATGGATCTGCAAAACGAAAGATATTAACATAGTGATTTTAAAAAAGAAATCATTCAACTGGACTAATAAAAAAGGCAATCCTAGCAGCCTTCTGTTATCGTCTTAGTGGGTAATATTTCTTATAAAGCTTGCAACGTTAGGAAAGAGAAGAAAACAATGTCGCAAGAATTTCTGTTTATCTGAAAATATGAATCATCTTTATAGCAATCCCTAGGTTGAGTATTCTATGAATAATATGAGTGAGAGAAACAGAATTTGACGTAAACTTAAGTAATTTAAATTTTGTACTATCAAACCGCATACAAGTATAGTTCACCCAACCACTAAATTACGCATTACTTGGCACTTGTTTTTTGGGGTTATATCAGTCCCATTTTATCAAGCTCAACATCAAGAGATGCAAGATGAATAAAACCATAAGTACGATACAGCAAATTAGGACACAAATAACAGTAACGACGGTTACACAAACAGAAAATAACACTACATACTAACATTATGCTTGGTGGTGATCATGGAAATGACCCACAAAAAAAATAAATAATGGAGAAAGTTTTTTGGTTTTTTTTTTTTTAACAGAATGAAGTCGAGAGAAACGTTCCGGACAGATGTAGTCAAGAATTGATATAATGTATATGGATTTTGTTGAAAATGGCAAATAGTATATACAGTCAAACCTGTCTATAGCGACCAACGTCTGCAGAGGCCACCTGCCGTATGCGACCACTAAATACATTTCCCCCGAAAGAAAAAAGCCCTGTTAATGACCCCTTGTCTACACTGGCCACCTGTCTACAACGGTCACTCTTTTTTCCGTATCCCTTGGGTGGCCGCTATAGACAGGTTTGACTGTATTGCTAAATCGGAATGACTGTCGCTGATGAATTTAAAGAACCTCGATCGGAACACTGTCATCGTTGACTTATGACTCTCTGCCACTCATGTTATCTATAAGCAGTAAGGGTGGGGGCGGTATTTCTCAAGTTAGTATTGAAGCTGAATACACACTCACTTATCTGCTGAGGGATTAAAGAACATTCCGTTGTGACTTCAGGTGTACTACGTATAGATACCGTCTTTGTGCCTCATGTAGGAATGTAAAATTAGAAATGTATATACTAGTAGTGTCAGGCGACAAGTCTACTGGAAATGCTGTAGATTCGAGAAAGTTGAATAATTATAACAAAGCTGACATTTTTACGGTACCATTACCGATTTAGCATGAAGTCACAGCCCGGAGTTAAAACAAACAAACAAACAAACAAACAAACTTTCATTCTTTTCCGAAGATCTTAAAATCTTTCGAATTTTTAAATGTCAGAAGACTCTAATCTTAATCTCTTCATCTTGCATAGTGACGAAAAGCAAAGTAAGCATGTTTGATGATAGGCCTACTGCGTTGTGAACGCGATGAATTAAAGAAAAAAAACACAATATCTTCACATTCTCTTTGTCGTCGTTCACTCTTGCACTATCATTGATAATGCAGCTATAAAGTTTGACAATCATTTGTCAAAAGCAAATAAAGTCGTATAATGCCCAACATATCGCTTATTTCTCTATAACATTTTAATACTGAATGAAGATGGCATTAAAACAAAAGTATAAAGTTGTTTGATAGCAATGAATACATCTTAAATGAATATTTCCACTCAAGGCAAATCTATCAGTGGCATCAAGATCAAATCAGTATCATACGCAAGCTTTTGAAGATGTGCGAACACTTTTTGTTTCTTTTTCAAACCCGAATACAGTTGAAAATGTGTTTCAGCCCTCAGGTAACTATTGCCGTTAACATGTGAAGGCATCACCAACAACTTAGGTGGCTTATTATTTGGAGGTTTTTGCTCGTTCTAATGAATTATAAATCAGAAACAACTGATGAGGAGCAGGTCTATGGATGTCGTGTGAATAGGGCCTTCTATCCTCAAGTATGAACAGGTCTTCTGCGAGCAGTGATCGCCGCAGATCAAACTAGATCAAATAGACTTTAAATCAACAATTCACAATCGCAATAATAATGATAGCAGTTTATGTATTGTGCCACAGAGTTTCAATCTGTCGTGTCTTTTATACTTTTAAATTAATTAGAACTAAAATATTTGCCTTTCTGCGATCATAGAAAAAGGACATCACTCTTATTAGTACTGTGGTACTCACAAACATATATCAACGTATTACAAGCACTACGTTTTCTGTAATATTTAGCGTCTTTTTTCCATACTTATGCTTTCTACGGACGTCACTAGCTCGAACATGGAAGCATTTCAAATCACTTATCAATAATTTCATAAATAATAGCGATTTAAATACATTGCCATGCAAAAAACCTCTTTACGCAAAATGTGCAAAGATTTCTTGATTCAGCAAAAACTGCAAACTATGGTGTAAAATGAATTTAGTCCTAACGCAGGCGACGATTCGACTGGTCTTTTGGGAGCTCCTTTTCCGTTCAACGCGAAAGCCTTGTGTTAGCTAGCACATGGAACACGAGGATGCAACTACACGAGTGCAATGTGTGGAGTATGACAAGCCAAGCGGTTCTCCTTCATATCAAAGGCGTAAATTAATTCGTTTCAGTCAGTCCTGGTGTTCTGGTGTTCTGCAAGACTCCGAGATGACACCAAGAGTGCTCAGTCGGCAGACGGTATTACTATCTCTCCGTTGTGCATCATGCCCGATGATGTTATAAGAGCAACAATTTGCCATGATGGCTCCCGATAGCGCGACGTGCACTCGGAACTCCGTCTCCGCGGTTCAACGGGACTCACGAACACGAAATATCGCTACACACCTAGGTTTCTGTCTCTGATCCATCATGGATCCAAGTTTTTTCTTGACTACAAACATCTATGTACAGTTCTATAGGACGTGCACTCTTCGCACTTCACCTTACAGCACCAGTGAAATGTGCAGCTACACCTCTCTTTCACTTTGATCTCGGTGGAGTCCGACCCCCTTTGGCAACACATTAAATCACACCCGTCCACCCCCAGGGACGTGGCGTTGCACTCCCGCCCCCTCGTGCCGGGCGTGCCAAACTTGGCGTTTCTCTCGCAGAAATCCGGCGAGCTTTCGAAGTACACCAGGTCTCTTTCACCCGGCTGCTTGTGGGACGGGTTGTAAGGCACAAAGCTGGACTCGTTCTCGCTGTCGCTCGGGTTGCCGTCGTTCCGCATCGTGACGCGGGAGGCCCCGTCGAAACGGTCTTTGATGAGGTTCCCGACCACCCTAAAAGTTGGTAGACGCATCCAGCAGGTTTTCACCGTACAGCTCCCCGACATCCCGTGACACTTGCATTCTCTCCTCATCTCGCTGGAGACAGTCTGGAAGATAACAAAAATAAAAACAACATCTATGAATATTCATTACCGGTTTACCCATGTCAAAGGTTCACCATTCATCGTGACATACCAGGGGTCCGTTTCACGAAAGTCTTATGAGAGACTTTTCACTCATTAGACACACTTATGAAAGGCTTCATGAAATGGATTTGAGAGTCTCATAAAGCTCAATATGAGTGACTTTGGCCGCTCTGAGATTTGTGTAAAGACGTTTATGTGATGACTTCATGAAATGGACCCCAGGACAAGGAAACCTATAATTTTGCAGGACAATTTGATTTACACTTATAGGTTTAAATCACCCGACAACGAGTTTCTCTCAATTTGCAGTTCGTATTTTCAAGTCCTGTACGAAATCACTATTAATCGAGAGGAATTTGTGAAATCCAATGGCTCTTACTTTGAAAATATGACAGTTGAAGTGATTCAGCTCAACTCCAGCAAATACTTTTTTTAATCTCTTGCTGTTCTCGTTCAGAAATGGTCATTTTCAAATTCAGCTTGAGCCTAACACCAGCTTTGCAGAGAAATACGCTGTCATTATGATCATTGTTACTACTGTTGGTACTATCATTGTCGTATTGTCATTATCATTTGAAATTTATTACATTGTTATCAACTATATTGCTATCATCATCATAAATGATTCTAGATGAATCGGAATATGTGAGTATACATCAGTGTTACATTGTGTTTATGACTGAGCTGTGATATTAGCTATACATGTATAATCAAAACGTGAAAAAAATTGCAGATAACTTTTCCTTGACATGAAAGAAGATTGTCTATGTTGTGTACAATTATTGTAACGTTGACGTAAACTTATTAGCCAACACTCTCACTCCTTGCCATTACCAGCTCATTTTTTTCGGGGGGGGGGGGGGGGGTGGGTGGGGGACATGATTGGTATGAATTTATTTTATACTTCTTTTGCAGCCAGAAGATAAGAAGACAAACATGGAATGCGACCGATGACAACATTGAATAAGAGTTTTTAGACTCTACTGTTACAGTTAGGCGTCACCTTAATACATTTACTGTGTATTTTCGCCACATCACACATTCAAGAATGCATTGCACACTACAGCTATATGAAGATGCACGGGCTGGATTGGCTAAAACGGAAAACCTTGTACACTCTTGTTTCAATCTTATATACTATAGCATAATTATGTGTTAATGGCTGGCAAGTGTACGTTAGAATGTGAAGAATGAGCAAATACAGGGCAATGATTCAAGAGGGTTATACTGCAGGGGGTGTAGAAATTGCATAGGCCTAATGACAAGGTGAAGGAAAAGAAATAATGCTTTATAGGGAGATGAAATTAGGAGAACACGGGGGAAGTTCGAGAATCGGACGGGTAAAGACGTGGGGGGGGGGGAGGCTTGTCTGCGAATCAGGCAGAGAAAAGAAAGAGACTTCGGTTTTGAAGACGCACAGACCTTTGCACACAAACTGTGCAGTATTATCAACGGGAGAAAGCTTACATTTCTTCTCTTTAAAGTGGCGAATTTTAATTGGGGGTAAACAAGATTTAACCGGAACAGAAATGATTAATGATAGTTTGAGTAAATGGAAGTGACGGGGGAGGGGGGAGGGGAGGGAAACGAACTATGAAGATTCGATGAAAGAGGAGAAAGGGTGTAGGTAGAATGAGATCATCGAATAGGAGGGGAAGGAAAGCAGGTAAGTCGAGAAGGAGTGGAGAGGAGGCATGAGGTGGCGGCAAATCGACAGACTTCACAAGGGTTTTACGATCACTTCAAGCCGCTTGGAATGAAAAGGCGCGAGTTTTAGGACCGCCACGGCATCAAAAGCTTCGCCATTCGCGCGGCAGGGATGGGCTAGATTCTCTCTATGCTGGTTCGGTAAACATTGTTAAGCGAGATGAACCGTCTTTTGTATGTCGTTCTGCAGAAATGTTTATGCCTTCAACTTCTAAATTGCTTCTCCTTTGATCGTTGCTCGTTTAATCGCCATCCCCCATCTTAGGAAACCCAAATCGCATCGAGAGGAAAAACTGAAGACATGTAGAAAAACACACAAACTTCTTAGTAGGTTTGGGGGAGGGGAGGTGAATCATGCAAAACTGAGTGACCTTGCGTTTTGAATGCGTGAAATTCCTCTTTCCGCGAGAAGATATCAAAACTCGGCCGATATTTGACCTTTTTGTAGCTCTTAGTAGTTATTTTCATAACACTTTTCCCAGAGAAGAACCGGTGAAATAATTCGAGGACCTGAATACCAGCATTTATCGTGATCGCACTTTCACTAACATAACATAACATAACATACACATCTGTTTTCTTTCTGTCTCTTTTATGTTAATATAATCATGTAGTATATATCTATATTATAGATAGATAGATAGATAGATAGGTAGACAGACAGACAGACAGATAGATAGATAGATAGATAGGTAGACAGACAGACAGACAGATAGATAGATAGATAGATAGATAGATAGATAGATAGATAGATAGATAGATAGATAAGCATATATTTCGTTATATAACTCCTTGTAAGTACAATGTTATTGCAGGATGTTATTTCTAGGTGTGTGTTTCCTCTGTCTCCGTCTGTCTGTCTGTCTGTCTCTGTCTCTCTCTCTCTCTCTCTTTATAGATAAATAGATGAATATATTGGTAGATTGGTAGACAAATAGATAGTAGAATTGAAGATAGATCGATTGATGGATAGATACAGTATCAGATAAACAGATGAATTGTCTTTGTGTAAGCACAATATCATTGCATGTTATTTCTTGGAGTGCTTGTATTTGGTTGGAGCGTTCTTACCCGCCTCCCGGCGTCGTTATTGTGCAGGTTCATCGTATGTCTCAGGTCGTGTCCCTTCTCGCCGGAGTCGACGAACTTCTTACCGATGCGTTGTCCGAACACGACGTTGTCGCTGCACCCGCCCCACTCCCAGTCGCTCCCGCTCTCGCCGCGGTACTTGTAGTCGCAGGTGCAGGATTCGATCGTCCCCTCGCTGCACGACCTCGCCAGTGAGTGGGTCACCGCCGCGCTCGTTATCGAGTAAATGAAGGCGGTCTCACGGCAACCTATGAGAGGAGACATTGACAGGGGAGAAAAATAGAAGTTACAAAATACCATGGCAACAGATGGAACATACAAAAGAAAAACTAAAGGCGATACAAGTATTGCAGAGGAAAGGTTCCCTTATGCCTATGAGATACCATTCCACATCACAGTTATTGCGTGCCTCGATGGGTTGACATACACTAAGGGTGAAACCCTTTCTATGCCATGGACTTTGGAGAGTGTATATATATATATATATATATAACGCTATGTGGTTTTCTGAACCCGTCGATACTCAGGGCACGCAAAAGATTGATGCACAGACTTAGTGTTGTAAATTCACGAAAGTATCATGCACCCGAAAATGCTGGTTTTACATTATCTGAAAATGAGACACTCTGTTTTATGTTTTACGCAATTCATTTGTCTTGTCTTTCCTTTCCATTTACCCAGTCGTCACCATACAAGGACACATCGAGACAGAATAATTCTTAACTGAGTCAGAGAAATCGGGAAATATGTTACCAACGGAAATACAAATTTTCAGAGTTTCTCAGTGAAATTACTCGTGATAATGAATGGTATCATCGATACATTAAAGTTTAATATTACATTTTTTATTTGCAAATTGCTTGTTATATGTAATTCTGTGTATGTTTCTTTCGGGGGGGGGGGGGTTCTGAGACTATCATCAGTAAGAAGCATCGGCTTAAAATGGCAGACTCATACATGTTCTCTTTTCTTTCTCAAACTGTAAATAAGTGTATCGTTGATTTCTTTGATTTCATTGCATTTGTTCAAATACTTTAACGGCTTAATTATCGTGATCATATTTTGTGTTACTTAATTTGTTCAAAATACATGTACCGTTAATAATGATTCATGTATGATTTTAATGGAAAATACAGAAACAAAATTAAACTGACATTGAACGTGAGAAAAATATTATCCTAGTCACTGTTATCAACACAATCTGTGCAATTAACCTTTTGAACGGCGACAGGGGAGCTGCATACATTTACAACAATCATGAACATAATATTATGCATATCTCTTTTGTTCTTGAGGACATTTTCATAGGTTGTCATTCTAGATAAGTGCATACTAAATTGCAAAAATGCAGGTATGAATATATGTACAAGTGGCGTCCATAAGATTCTCTCTGTAAAATAAAACAATTAACAAACACAGAAACTTTTGCATGGAGAGTGGCATGATCTCTAGCAGGACATGGAATGGTGAAAGGAGAGAGAAATAGGAAGAGAAGGAGAGGGAAAAAAGATGATGATGAGAAAGAAGAGGAACCCTAAGAGTCAAGGTGAGTCAGAGGGTTCACTCTTCCAAGTTATGATGACTCCATCGGAGCTCAAAGAGAATAATCCGCTTATTTAGAAACCGTTCCCGATTCTCATTATCGTCAACTACCGTCGTCGGAGTCGTAGTTGGAGGTTTGGCACGCCGAGAGTGTTTCCAGATTCTCACGCCGTTAGTCACCGGTTCGTCAATGGGCAGCGAAAAGGATTACTAGCTATCAATAGCGGCTTAAAGGCGATTAACGGTGTTAAAGATGCTCCGCGGGGGGATAACGAAACTGTTAAGCGAGGGCAATAAAATTTTCAAATAAGAGAGTAATAGAATTCTATTCATAGGGACCAGGAATGCGACAGCTTCAGGTCCCTCAAGGAAAGGATTCCCCCTATATAATCGATAGACCTGTGGCCGTTCGTTCTTTCTCGATGGGCTGATTTTCACACGGACATGCTATTGAACGCCAAGTGGCGCATTGTTGCAGCGCGTCCGAGCGTGGGTGGGACTGGGCAGTTTCTTAGCACTGAGCGGACCCAATAAACTCACCCATTCGTTGGGAGACAATCAGAAGATTTTTTTGCTGTTATCTTACGAGGTAATGAACGGGTCACCGATGAAAAGAGTGTTTTGATACATTCTGGGCATGTTGACCGCTTTCTGTGATGAATAATAAGATGATTTACCGGTACCGACACGTATTGCTGCGAGGAAAGGGCGTTGCATGAAGGCTATACACACACAATACTATATGTCTAAAATACAGTACAGATATCTAACAGTCTACACGTCGTCTGCAACTTTGTCAATAATTGAATCGTGTGAAGTACTGACGTTCTTCCACTTCATGGAATGTTCCTGATTGCCCGTGTGTTATTGTACAATCACTATTGACTTTTCCAGCGTTTACCCCATAAAATTCTCATTCGACCAACATCGAAACACATAGTCTACCCTTGTTGTCCCCCTTTTTTCTTTTCCTTTTTGTTGCAATTAACTGCTTTTTCTGCCCCCATTTTCCCTCTGTAATTTCCATTGCTTTCAATCACTCCAAGTCCTTATGTAGACAAGACTTGATGAGTCACGACCAGGTTCAAAGGCTGTGCCGATTGGCTCCGACACGTCAATGAACGATAAAACCCGTCTCGCGCTTCCGGCGTCGAGCACCGCGGCATCCTCCACCAAGAGCTATACGTCACGCACACGAGATCATCGAGCACCGACAAGGTTTATAGATACCCTTTCTATGAATAGCAGAGTGAGCTTGGCTAATTTTAGTTTTATCCGCTCCATGTTAGAATGACTTTCTGAGGTTTATTGCGTGACTATTATTTCGAATATTCACTATTCATTAGAAAAGCGCACGTGCACCGTTTAACGTCTTCAATTCATCTCAATTCAATTTGATTTATTCAAAATTTTCTGCATTGAACATATTTATAATACAAATGAAATGCAGCATTTTTTCGAGCACAATAAGGCATACAATCTGTACATTCGAACACAACTGAAATGTACGTATACTTAAAAGGAGATAGACTTAAAAAGGAGATAGACGATGATGACGCTCGAGTCTTTGTGGACGCTTCTAAAGAATGGCATACATGCTGGTCAGAGCCGATACGAAAAGACTGCCGTGAAACAAGCTAGTAGTCTTCATGCGATGTTTTCTCACGGGAGCTTCGCGACTGGAAATCACACAATACCTTATTGTTTACAACTCATCATACAATGGATAATTTTCCTATACTATTAATTTTTTTATTTGTTTTATTAAACTAGTCGTTGCACCAGCCTGAAATTATATTCCTTCAAAGTTCCTGCAGTGAAGACCTCCGTAACCTCCCCTTCAACCTATATCCCTCGACGCATGCGCTCTGTTTATCCTCATCCCTATATACTCTCCATTACTTCATCTCTCTTTCTTTCTGATGTCTCTCCTATCCCCTCCTTATCCTTTACAGGCATCATATACGAAATTGCGCCAATTCCCGACAGGCCGTGCGCGTCCTTCCGTTTTCCTCCCCGTCTTTTGGCACTGAAGTTAGCCGCCAAATAGTAAACAAACTTTTAGACTGAAGTTTTCTTCATCTCGCTTCGCTTTGTCTACGGCGTCCTCGAAGTGGGATTAGGCGGATAGCACGCTCCAGTTCAATTCCCAAGCCCCCTTTCGCGTTGAAATGTGTCCACTACCGGCCCTCCGCCGATAGTCCCGTTCGCGAGGAACTCTGGGTAAGCCATTCCTATCAGCTTCGCGTTCACCTCTGTCTTTGTTAAGGTGTAAATCCAGTGTGAAAAAGAAGGGGAAAAAAGTACACGGAATGCCTCAGATAGCAGAAGAAATACCTTACATTGCAGCTCTGATTTTATGTTGCCGAGGCGACTAAGAGAACAGTAAGAAAGGCTGTGGGGAGCATCGTTCTGAATTTTTAATTTTTATTCTAATTCTGGTAACGGAAATCCCAAAAGCAGATTAAACTAGATAAAAGGTAACCTATTACCACGAAAAAACACAAGTCACTCTAAAATCACCTAGATACATTGTACGTGTCATGTTATTCGTGCTACCGTTGTGAATATATAGCATGGATTTGACACAAAGACCTTCAGATTCAAGATCCCCAGACCAAACCACGCGGTTACATAACAATGAAACGAAATGCCTTTCTGTCATTCGCTTTGCTCTTCTCTTTGCGAATGGCACCAGAGTCGAGTGAGGGCAAACCTTCTAGTTCAAAACCAACAAAGAATATTGTCTTGAGAATAATACCTTCAATAGACGTTATGACAATTATTACACGGCGATAGGAGCAATGATAGAAACGGATGACAATGATGATAACGGAGATTATGATAAATGATAACGACGATAATGATTATAACAATAATGGTAAACAAGACAAGAAAAAGTAGAAAGAAAGAAAGAAAGAAAGAAAGAAGAGGTATGAAATGAAAGCAATACACAAGAATGGCCGAAAGAAGAGATCGCGTGAGCAATTCAAATTTCCGGAAAAACAGAAAATACAATATATCGCAGACTCAGTATGAGTATTTGTTTGGACAATTATGATTAATAAAGTACCATTGCCCTTTACCTCTGTTTAGTCGTGTCTACAGAGCACCGCAAATGAAAGAATGGATCGCTAAATTCACCACACAGATAGGACAAAGATATAGGGAAAATTCAAAGAGAATTCAACATACAAAGATTTTTTCTTAATCCCTTCATTTTAAGACTTCAACGTAGTTTCACTTTTCTAGCACAATGAAAGAGCGCATGGCTTACGTCTTCCAGAAGGCAGGGGGGAATAGTGCTACCCTAAACATGTGTCAATAACAAGTGAAAAGATTGTGTACTTTTCTCTTATAAAAACCGAAACTTTGAGGAATTCTCTTTATATCTTTCTTTATATCGTTGTAGTATTTTGACGTCAGGAACCATTGTAAGTCTTCTCATCCAGCGATTGAGGTACTGAAACTTGACGAATTCATAACTTTTGAATTGGTTGCCCGATTTTCCTCAAACTTAAAGCTTCACACTGATGTGGTCTACTTATATTTCTGCATCATTCACTCAATTCACACGTATTTCTGGGTTTCATTCCCCTTTGAAAAGAGTTGTTGTCAAAACATTTCACCTCAATCTGCTTCAACACGTTTCGGATGGATTGAATAATTCAACATCTATACTCGAGGACAAAACTTTAATGGGAACTTTTCGTAATTCCGGAATTGAAATATGGTTCGTTATTCCAAAGGTTCAATCGGATACGCGCAATCTTTTCATTTTCGCATGAACGAACTTTTGGAATGACGCCACAAATGTTTGGATCAACGAATCATTTTTCATTTCCGGGGGTTAAGGAGTATCTAGGTATACGGAATTTATATGTTTCGAAATAGCGAGCTTCGGAACCTTATTTCATTTTCGGGTCATAACCAAAATTTCGGAATAACGAACATCACCCGATTTACTTCGAGACGCAAACTGACTTCATGAATGCGGAAGGTGAACGAAGCATTGAGTAAAATTCAAGAGAATCGGAGATCCATTAAAAAAAAGTATAGATATTTCCCAATTTGGTAGCTTCTTTTTGTCTCCCTCTTGATTGATGAGAAGAACACCATAACAATTTGTGATAACTCAATTAAATTAATCTATAATGAAGAAAATAAAGGGAGAGGGGGAGAGAGAAGTTTACGAAACTAATCGGTTTCACATCAGAGGACATCACAAGAGTACTCGCTTTTAATCCTTTAGAAGGAATGAAGAAGACTGATTTTAACCCTTAAAATACTTCAGTGTTAAGTCGAATTTTTTTTTTTTTTCATTTTCAGAATTACGAACCTTCGGAATAATTAACGAACCTCATTTCAATACCGGATTAACAAACATATTCGAAAAATGGATTTTCGGAATAATGGACAGCAAGCTATAAATCGAGCCCAGTTTTATACCGGCATGGATGATTTCCAGCGATTTGTGGGAGCTCATGAACCCTCACAAGCACCCACTTTTTTTTTTTTTCTTAAAGGAGGTCCCACTTTGAATTCCAAGTAGACCACAATGCAAAGAATACAGACTCAGAATCAGAACAATGAAAGTCTCATTTCAATCGGACGAGAAATATATTGCACAGAACAATCCCATCAGGAAAACCGTCATCATTTATAATCACATCAACAAATCGTAACAGTAATGGCATTATGACGTCACAACTTTACCACTGGTTTGCATCAAAAGCACTGTAAGCTTCATTGGTCAGTGAAACAGAAACTTTCACAAAACTCCAGTTGAAGGGTCATCATCTCCGAAATCATTAGCAGCTGTAGAGTGATATTATGGCTCGATTCTTTCTCTGTTAACTCCTCCTTTAAAAACGGGGGAGGGGGATTTTTGACGATCAGCTTACGAATTAATATGCGACTTAGGCGATTGCATTGCGATTGCGATTTCTGTAAATGGCACACAAGCGTATCACGATCAACCCTTGCCTTACACATTATTTTTTCAAATCTTACTTTAAGTGCTTTCTCTTTTGGTGTACATTCAATATAAAATTGCTTTATATCTTCGTTTCTATGCCAATGTTATCTTACGCATGTATTAAGCACAATAATTATCACTTTTTAATATGATTTTGTCCACATTTTCTTAATTTTTGTCACATTGTATTGACAATGGAATGCAGAAATAAAACCAAACTGAACTGAAAAAGTACATATGGCCAATATCACTGTTCTGTAAAAAAAAAAAAAAAACAACAACAACAACAACAACAACAACAAACAAACTAAATTTGATATTCTAAAATTCTATCGCTTTCTTATGTTTGTCCAATGCAAAATACGACACAGGTCTTTAATGTATTTTACAACACACCGATGCCGAAACAAATGAAACCGAAAGAGAATGAAAATGACTTTTTTTTTTTCGATACAATCATCTTACTTCATAAATAAAAATCTAGAAATTGTATCAGTTCCCTTCTATACTGTCTTTCCTACTGTCTTCGATAACTTTTTGATTCTCTCACTCTTAACCTCTTCTCTCCCTCTCTCACCTCCTACCTCCCCCTTCCCCACCCCTTTCTCTTTCTCTCATGCCTCTCTTCGTCATGTTTACCCTACAGCTCACCAGTTTTGCGCTTCGCGCTTGCCTGATCGTGATGACACAAGTCGTGATCTGCGAACCCCAGATTTGTTGGTTCACTGATCGTCGACTACTTTTCTAGAGGACACTTCGGGAGTTTTTTTTTTTCTCTCTCTCTCTCTCTCTCTCTTTCCTCCCTCCCTCCTTATTTATCTCTATCTGTCTCTCTTCTCCCTCCCACTCTCTCTGTCTGTCTCTCTCTCTCTCTCTTACATGAATCACAACGAGGTGTTAGCCTCTCGTTTATAGCTGTAAGCTATGTATCGAGCGCGACAACATCGATACGGTTGCCATGGTTACGCTGGACCGCATCTCGTATTCAATGGAGATGCCTCCAAATTAATTTTGGAGCGATTTAAGCGATCCCTTTAGTTTCCTTTGAAATAACGGGAAAATGATGAAGAAATTATTGTACAGTGTAAGATTCGAATGGACGGGAGCAGTCCCTCGGTACCGAATTTTTCCGCCCAAGTTTCTGATTTCCTGCAATTTCATGCGATAGTTATTGCGTTATCCGTGCTCTAAATGAATAAACACATCTTTTGAGCTACTTCGGGGAAAGGGGCGGGATAAGATATCGTACAGCATAAATTATCATATTATCTCATCTGAAGTTAAATGTCCTTGCAAGTATGTTTTAGGAGTTAAAAGAGCATTCTGATAAATTTATGTTTTAGAAATGAAAAGAAAATTCCACTTGACTTTCGTCAAGAAAGACAAGTGAAGTCATTCAAACAAAGCAGCAAAATTTTATTGAAATTGCTCAAACTTTTCAAGCTTGCATTTGTGTAGGCCCCATCGTGATGTTTCTTACTTTGTAAGATCATATTCATCAGTATTACTGTAAACAGACCATTACGTTTATTTTCATATCGGGACAGTTGTATATTCAGGTAAAGATCTCATCCAATTCGTACTTTGAAATTTTTGTATATGCATAATTGTATTTTTTGTATGACAAAATTCTGTCAGCATTTGCTTGGGCTTACAATAGCGGATGCCATTATTAAAATGTCCATAATTCTTTAAAGTTTAGTTGACAGTTTTTGTTCATATAGATGGGTTTCAGACTAAAATGTTGAGGGATTGGGAATTCAATGCATAGTGATAAATTTCAAAATATTGCCGGTTCTACAATGACAATATGATATGCGAGTTCAGTTTTGACTGGTGTGGGGCCCACAGCTCGCTGAGACTTTTTAGACACAGATCAACTTCAGCCGAACAGCTGGACGCATCGAACATAACACCTTGGCGAGTTTCATCCGTATCAAAACATTGTTGCATGAGTCATAGGTTTGAAGCGCTCTGCGGGATAAACCGTCACATTATCCCCGTCCAATCGGCACACCGATTCCCAAACACGCCAAGTTCAAGGCGAGGGACCAACGCGTGGACCCGAGATTCCTCTCAAATACGGACTCAAACAAAAACACACCCGTGCCCAGCATGCCAAAACGCCAACTACGTTTCAATTCGACGTTTAACTACCCCTGCCGAGGGACCCATGGTGTCCAGAACGTTACATAACACCAAAACGAATTCAGTCGTCCAACTTTATGCTCGAACTCAGATTTCTCCAGAACGCAGTATTTTGTCTTAGAGTTATCACATCATTCAGTCTTAAAGCATAAAAGAGATCATTGAACTTGTTGAGAAACGCTAATTGTTTTCCGGCGGATTGTGAAAGTGCCGAAAATCCCGTCGAATGAAACCCTACCCCATATCGCCCGACTGCAGGCCCTTTTGAGCCAGGAAAAAACGAAAACAAAGACGTTTTACAAAATTTGCTACCTCCTCTTACTCTACCTCGTATTCCCTTTAGTCTTTTTAGCACTAAAAAGATTCCGAAGGGAGTCTACAGCAGACGATACGGCGCCGATGCGTTTACGTTTTACACCGGTTGTGAGGCAAGGTGCTGTGCTTTTTCATTGGTCGTGGCGATGACTGAAGACCCCAGCTTAGGTGGAGAAGGAATCCATCCCGCCAAGCCCCCCTTAAATCCGCTCCTCAGCTACAAGAGTCGAGTGAAGGGTGTCAGAAGGGGTTAAGCGGGCATGGCTCGCTCCTCTAACTTTCACCCCAACACGTCCTCCGCTTTCAACCAGATGTGGCGAGTTAAGGCATCTCACCACATCTCTCGTCATCCTATTATGGACTTCTTCTCTTTTCTCTCTCTCTCACTTACTCCAACTTCTTCGCGACAATGCGGAGAGAGAGAAAAATAGTTTGTAGGTCTCTATTTCATTTCCTAACAGGAACTGCTCTCTTCAATTCCACAATACAACATTCCTCGCGCTAACAACTTAATAATTCTCCCTGATATGTTTTGGACTTTTCTCCGTGTAAGAGGCAAAAATAAGTTATTTTTCTGCCCGACTTTTCATAAATTGGCGACCTCTATCGCTGCAGCCGCTTGTCGTTGATTTCTGGCACAACCAGAATCCATATTGACTCAATCCAAGACACAACTCTGTGTTTCGACAGTGCGCATAAATTGTAAAGAGAGATGCAATGATGAGATCTAGAAAAAAGGGGCAAAATGAGTTGAATTAATTCTATAATAGAAGTTAATGATTTACATAGTGCAACTCTGATTTGAAATTCTACACTACGGCCCTGTAGCAAAATGTCTCCTAAGTCATTTAGACACACTTCCTGCTAAAACCAAGAAAAAAAATAAAGAAACAAAGACAAACACTAACAAATGCAAACTAGGGTAACAGCTCGTTATTCCGAAGGTTCGTTATTCCGAAGGCTCTTTAGTCCGAAGATTCGTTATTCCGAAGGTTCGTTATTCCGAATTTCATTTTCGGATTAACGAATTTTCGGAATAACGAACCTTCGGAATAACGCCACAAATGTTCGGATTAACAAACCCTTTTTCATTTTCGGATAAACGAACCTCTAGGTATAGGGACTTTGTGTGTTTCGGATTAACGAACCTTTGGAATAATGAACCTTCGGAACAGCGAACCTTCGGAATAACGAACAGCACCTGCAAACTAGAGGGATACATTGATATGAAATGAATTTCTTTTACTTTTTTGTTTTCTTTCTCGACTCCTTTGTGAGACACAAGATTGCTATATCACAGTCAGTGACAGTGTCGGTAGGTTGTGCGTATTTCGTCTCGGTATACTGGTATCTCGACATGGTATTTAAATTGACGCGCGCGTATCATACAAACATTAGTGACTATGATGCCATTAGTAATCTTAATGTGATGTCAACAAAAACAGACCTTGGTGATTGTTACGACCGTATCCATGGTGATGAGTACACAAGAATCAACAGACGACAACAGATCCCGCTCTTTTCACACCATGTGGCAAACAATGTTGTGTTAAGTACGTATTTGAACTATTTCCTAAAAAAAAAAAAAAAAAAATTTAACCCGCAAATACAACAGGAAATCGCCTAATTAATGAGGGAAAACAGACCGAAGTGGAAAACAAACAAAAGAAAAAGAAGTCAAGGTTGTGGCAAAGCTTACTATAGCTGCAAGTGTTCACACGTGGCCACAAAAATTCGGCATACCTTAAAATGAACCAAGAAGAAGAAGCAAATTACGGAACGAATAAGACAACGCCTACAGTGTCATGAGAGTGGTAGCAGTACCTTCTATAAAAAAAGGAATGGGAAAATATAACAATACAGCAGCAGAACCTTCGCTTCAGTGCAATTCAAAAGAACTGAGTTCCCATCTGGGGACCTCTCGCTGTTCAGTGCAAATTTAAGTTCATCACCGAAGGCGTTATTGGTGGTTATTCTATAAATAGACCATTGAGTTCTTGAAGTAACATTAAAACAAGACCAATAATGAAGTTTCTTCCCGACCAAATTTTACAATGCAGGCTTCGGTGATGTGAAGATTGGATCGGTAGTTATTTCTTAGTCTTTTTTCACTTTTGCTCAAATAATGTTTACGAAAGAACAGTTGACGCTGACAACATTAACATCAGAACAACGTCTATAACAGCAGCAAAGTTACACTATCCATTCCTCGGACTTAAAAGGTTCTTTGGAAGCGTTCCCTTACCCCCATCAAGTTCAACTTCTGGACCTGTTTCAAATCAAATTCCGAAGCCCGCAAAAGTCCTATTATTGCCGATAGTGTCGCGGCTTTGGCATGATTATCGGTGGATGGTGCGTTGAGGATGTTGCGGTCAGTGTACAAGTGCCCTGTTTTTGCGCCCCGGGGACATTCGCGCGCCGCTGAGGAACGTTGTTGTTTTCTTTTGCTTTGTTATCTTTTGTCGTGTCGCGTTTTGCTGTTTTCTTCCAGCGCGCAGCCAGTTAAATGTGATGGAAATTATATGGGTTTTGTCTCATATTAATGTTGAGAATCATGAAGAGGAAACAAACGAGCAGATTACCCGACGAGTTTTGGTTATCTTGTCTTCATGTTTGTTTTGTTTTGTTTTTCATGTGATTTCTAAGCACTGCGTAAACTATGTTACAGCGAGAAATAAAAACTGTATCACTTTTAAGAGAGAAACCATTGATGCAACCAAAAGTTCGTTCTTAATTTTATGCATGATAAAAATTTATACATTTTAACACACACACACACAAACAAGCAACCAAACACACACTAACACAAACGGACAACAGACACTGGCATGTATACACACACAAATATTTCGAGAAAAAAAATGGATAGGTAGAGAGAGACCGAGACTGACAAAAAAAAATGGCTTCTTTCAAGACCGCCATACCCGTCGTCTATACATGAGAAAGACCTAAAACCCGTTTAACGAGTCCAGAAGTAGTGTTAATTTTGTTGGAATATCAATGACGTACTAGCACCAAGCGATGACGTAGATGTTGCGATTATGAGGCAAGAGGTCTGCTGCTTTCGTTGCCATTTTAAAGATCGTAAGGAATGTTTCAATCATAGCATTATCCTGTTGCTTCTTATAATAGTAATCGAAATGAAAAAGTTGATGAAAGTCATAATGAAAGTTGAATAGTAGCAATGATAATGATAATGATAATGATAATGACAATGTAGCAGTTGTAATAATACTGACAACAATAATAAAGATAATAATGATAATAGTAATAGTAATAACAGTAGAAAATAATAGTAATGATAACGATAATGGTGCAGGTATTGAAGTAAGGTAAAAATTGTAAAGATCAAAAAATTATGTACGTGTGTGTGTGTGTGTGTGACAGAACCTTCAAAGGGATGATAATGGTTGAGGTGAGGATTAAGCCTTTAATTTTTTGCAAGATACTTGATAGCCACTTTATGAAATGTTTAAGAGCATGCAATTTTATGAAGAATTCAGAGTTCATTTGAGGAAGAATCGGTTTTCAAATGGGTGAGATATCCAAAAACAAAGTAAAACAAAGCGATTCTAATAAAAGGTGGGTCCCACCTTTTATCAAGATTGCTTTGTTTTGGATATCTCAGCCATATTTCAAAACCAATGTTCATCAAATAAACTTTGAAATAGTGTTGTCAGCAAAAGACCAGCAAGTTTCATTGAGTATGTATGTTTTGAAGGAGAGAGTAAAGTGCAATATCTAAGGGACAAAAACAAACTTATCATTATGAAACAGGAGAAATGTTGACGAACATTGGAGTGCGAATGAAGCAGAAACAGTAACAAATAGAAAAGTAACGCCAGGAAATTGGATTCATAAGAAAGCAGTTATAACCGGACACCATGGCGGATGGATTATATTGATGTATTTATAGTATAGATGGAAGTAAAATTGTTATTGAACTAGAAGGTGAGCAGACAAAAAACATACAGAGATAATACAAGAGATGGAATGAATGATAGATAGATCTTAGGGAGGTTTGTAGGTGAGAGTCTGGGACTTACGATCGGCCCCCCGATGTCCGAATTTTGCCTCTCTCATTGTGGTTCGTAAGCTGTCTCTTCATGCTACTCAATTACCGCAACCCCGGACGCGTACTCCGGGGAGCCTACTCGGGTGCATTCTCCCAGCGTCAGGGGTGGTCGGCCGCGTCTTTCCTCCTCCCGCTCTCTCTCTCCTCCTCCTCCTCCTCTTGCACTTCTTCTCTCCTCCTCTTTTTTCTCTCATCTCTAGAGAAGGATGAATGACTAGGGGTGCGAGGAGGAAAGGGCGAGGGGAGGAGGGGAGCGAGGGAGGGGTGCGGCAGGCCATTTTGACGGGCCAAAACAGGTGACTGGAGAACTTGCAACAGTTTACAAATTGGTCCTCACTTTCCGCCTAGTCGGGGATTAAATTGAATCACCTTAAAGGGACCCAGAACATGGCATTCACTTCAAGATGGGATCGATCGAATCCTTTTCATGGACAAGCCTTCCAGGTTAAACCTATCATTTTGTCTTCTACTCAGAGAACATTCAAACCGTGGAAGTTGGAAGAACTGCAACTAACCGAGAAGTTATACGTAAGAGGCGATATATGCTCCGTAAAAAGACAAGACAGAATGAAAACGAAAGGCTGTGGAAATGATTTTGATAAAAAATAATAATTTTGTTCCCATTTTCGATTTGGACAGATTGCTGAAACACGAACAACAGTTCCCAAAAATGAGACCTCAAATGTGAAATCAAACTGGAATGGGTTGCAGTAAGAACGTTTTATCAAATCTCCAACCAGTGTTTACTGACGAGAAAGACCTGTATGCAATGTGGGAGCGAGCACGAATTAGTCTCTTACACAGCATCGAAGCTTTCATTATTCAATAATGCCTCAATCTCAGTCAAATCAAATTCAAGGTCATTAACAATAAAGCAAAAACGGGAGTTACAAATTTGCGAATAAGCAGAAACCCTTATTTTCTAGAAAACAAGCGCGATTGCTCTTCTACAGCTCATTTGAATCTTTGGAATCTTGAATTTGAGTCGTAGCTCTGAATACCCTTCTACTATCATGTGTTACCTCAAGCCGCAATGATATCAAAATTAATATTTTTTTTTGCGTCGAGTAGTTTTTATAGCAACTGGTTGACAAATTGCCTTTATCGACGTGGAATAAGCACCAATTATTCTGTTTTTTAGTAGTAGCCATGATTAAAAAATGGGCATATGACATATTGTATACTCGGGCTGGATTGCGTATTCAGGAGATCGTTGATTCGCATCCAAAATTAATTTCAATTATTTCTACTAAAACACTGAATAGTCAGTGCTTATTTATCACCGTCATTCATAGATTGAAATGGTAATATAAAGAAGAATATCTGTTTCATATAATGTTATAAGGTTTTTTTGTTTCCATGAACTCCAACGTGTCGCGGATTTTTATCCAAGCATCAAACGCATTTGGTAACCATGTGAATGGTTCTCTTCATTGTCAGTTTGACGTCTCATTTCATTCCTTTAGGAAGCACTATTTGCTTTAATTCAAACCTAACCATTTTTGTTAACTTTTTTTTCCATCTGCGTTCAAGTGATGATAGTACCTTGACCTTTTATCCTTGTCCCTTCTTCTTTCCCAAATATCATCTTGTGTGTCGGGTGCCTCCAATCCGTTAATGTTCTGCTCAAAAGGTGGATTTTCTTTTGAATACGCTGCAGTTGAGAGGTTCAATGTTATTCCGCGGTGGTTCAGCAGGGGTGATTATTGATGGCCGAGTTTCTGTTTCGTCATGCACGAGGAGCCGTGACAGAACTCCTTCCTCCCCTCCCCCCCCCCCCTTTCCCATTTATTCCCCACACATGTTGCAACAGATGTAAGACAAAGCATCAATCCATAAATCATCGTATATGTCATATTGCGAGTGGTCTGTGCCTGACTAGACACTCAAAGTGAAAATCCGCTCACCGCTCAAGATGACGATAATTCTCAGAACAGTGGAAATTTCGTTTCTAATTCGACGAGAAGTGAGAAATTTATGACATTTTGTTTCAAAAAGATAGATATTGACATCGATCACGATCAACCTGCAAATCAGAAATGGTGATTATATTGTGGGGAGCGTGGGGAGCGTCTGAGGGTTATTGCCGCAATTTAGCACATTATCTCATCCAACAGTATACAATCATAATCATAAGGGGGAGGGGAGAGAGAGATGTGATTGTTTATTCAAAAAGCTGTTAGCCAATATATCAGGATATATGTCATAATATGAATCTCACACAGAAAGTGAAATGTTTATGTTCTTTTCGAAAAATGAAATAAAGTTTGAATTGAATTGAATTGAATTTATGAGCTTGACAGATCTAGGGGCCATAAGAATATGTGAGCAAAGTATGTAATGATTGCAGAAATCGTTGAAGCAGTCGATATGCTTTGAGTATGCTTTCCTGGCAGTGTAATCAATTGTCTTTGAAAAGAAAATACTATCAATAATAAAGTCCAATTAAACGTATAAGAGCAAATAGTAAAGATTTCAAATGAGTCATTAATAAAGTTTTGCAATCATAAGGTTTTGCATTTTTCACGAAACAGTGAATTGCGTATGAGAATTAAATATATGCTGATGGCATCGCCTAGGTTTGTTCATTAATAGCATATAATTACTTTTTAGAAGTCATTTTCGTAGATATGGAAATTATACTGCTCCTCTGAACAGACATCGCTGATAAATCTTGACATATTTAGAATAGTTTAAATTCATGAAAAAAAAAACCCAACTACATTGATACAAATTGTTATTAATGTCAATGGGGGGAGGGCTTCTGAAGAGGTGATATCATTACCTTACCTGATTTACATTATGTGACCCGATATCTTTGTGTATGTATGTATATGTGTTGGGAACATTTATGACTAACCTCAGAACTGTCACGTAGTGCGCATGTTTATATTATGTTTTCTCTCTTTTAAACACGCAGCTATCGTAACAACAAGGAACACATAATTGTGGCTTGTGTGACTCTCAAAATTATTCTATGACTCCTGCGATACCCTTTTAGGGATGGGGATGGAGTGGAATAGCATGGTTTATATTTAGAAGAACTTAAATTCTTGACATTATGCAACTGATCATACGACGTCTTCTTCTCTCCCAACAGAATTCTACAACGAATCGGTTGATGTTAGTTATTCGAAAGATTCGTTAATCCGAAACACACGAATTCCGTAAACAGTACTTAGATGTTCGTTAATCCGAACATTAAGTGTGGCGTTGAAATAAAGGTTCGTTAATCCAAAATGAAAAAATGGCGCGTACCAACGAATCTCAGCAAGTACGAACCTTACTCTGTTTTCGATTAACAAACCTTCCGAATAACGAATCTTTTTTCTGTTTTGGATCAATGAACCTTCAGAATAACGAACATCAGTCAAAGTATAACTGTCAGTTATGTCATATAGAGAAGGAAAGATTCTGTCCATGATGATATCAAGGTGAAAATATCTAATAAAATGTCACCATCAAAAAGTCCGCAACCGTCGACAAGGCGAAAAAGAAAACTCACCGCGCTCAACATCACGGAAATATGGCATAATTAATCATTGATAACAAGAAGAAAAAGGAGAAAGGTAATGTAAACATTTATCAAGTTTATCCTCTTTCCGTATTTGCACTGTTCTCAGTCATCATTATTCTCCTCCGTCACCAAGTAGGCCTATCCATTTTTATTCCCTGATCAAAGGGGGTGTGGAGGGAGGGTAACATAATCTTATCAAAGTTATGGTTAGATTCGAGCCCATCTTGTCCTGTTTAAGAGCGTACTGACCACGCCCAGGACCAAATGTCCCGCAGAGGAGAAAATATGGGTACAGTTCGTTATCCCGAAGATTCGTTATCCCGAAGGTCAGTTATTCCGAAGGTTCGTTGATCCGACGATTCGTTTATCCGAAAATGAAAAAGGTTCGTAATTCCGAAGCTTCATTAATCCGGAAAAAAAAAAGAAAATAAGAATCGTAATTCCGAAGGTTGGTTAATACGCGCCTTCTTTTCATTTTCGGATCCACGAATCTCATTTCATTTTTGGATTTACGAAACTTCAACATAACGAACCTTATTCCATTTTCGGATTAATGAACCTTCGGAATAACACCCGAAAATAAACATCCCCTAATTCACCCTTCAACTCTCCTGCCCAATCTATTCTTCGGTTCTCTATACGAGAGATCTGTGGAAGGAGCCATTTCCAACAACCTTTCATTGTGCCTTATTATTTCACAACTCCAAACTTTTCAAAAAACGTGGTAATAGTTCACTTGATAAGGATTGAAATGAAATGGTAATATCTAATTCAACTTTTTGAGACGACATTATGTCTGCACAGTCTGGCGTAGAGGAAGGACTCAAGATCTACAAATGGTGAAGAAAAAGAAACATAAAGTAAATCGCAACGTTGTCCACCAGCTATCCAAAAGTCTGTCACAATGATATCGTCAGACAGCGGATTTGGATCTCCTCGGCCTTAAACCTTAAATACCAGCTGAGAGAGGGTCGACTCCCGGATAATTAAGACGTCTTTCCGTCAGGATCGTGATAGTGCAGCGCCGAGAATTTGAGAGAAGGCGCCGTCAGCAGTGTTGGTTTTTCTCCTCGACGCGGCTTGGGCGGATCTTTTGTTGATCAGCTTACGCGACACGACATCTCTTGATAATCAGATGTTACATCCCATTTACTTTGATCTTCCATTTTTTGACGGTTTCCATGCTGCAGACGTTTAGGACCAACGTTAACCATTGCGGAAGGTCCCACACTGGGTTCATTCCGTTAAAGAGCCCCGCAGCCTTTATTTACCGAATCGTCGTGAGAGGCGTAAAGGGCCATGAGAGGACGAAAGGTAGACTGGAAGAAACAAGTGTTCTAATGCCTTCAGGGAAACGCGCGGGAACCCAACACTAATGTCATTAAAAAACTGACATCATTTTCAAATCGAACCTACTCGAGGGACAGGTTTTGGGCCAAGACATGCTAATTTGGCGTGTTCCGTGGGTACATACTGCTAATAGCGCCCAAAAATCTACAGGAACGTGAGGCGTAGCACGTCCATGCTGACAGAAAAATGATCGAGAAGATAATGAAAGGTGAAAGGTTGGACGATGATCGAAGAACCGACAGGGATTTAGAAGCAGGCAGCCAGACAAACAGTTAACTGCATTTCTTTATTGGCTCTGTCACCCCTTGTACTTTGTGAGATGGACACTTATCTGGCAAGAAAAACATGATGACACAATGTCTAGAACTAACAAACAAACAAATTGATAAATAAGCAAGGTTGAGAAATTGTAATCTTTCATTTTCTGCAGAGGTTGCAGCCTGGCAATTCGCTCGGAGATTTTGATTGGTTGTTGCCATACGAGCTTCATGAGGGCGTTGAAGTTCTGCTGACACTATATACTAGGCATTGCTGTCGTGCCAATGACCTTGCAATTTATGCTTCATGATGAAGAAAGAGAAACGCCACCATTCAATGAGTTTGTAGCCCATGTTTTAATTGGATCTACTAACTGATTTGCATGTGTCAAAATAAAAAGAAAATCATCCTCATTCCATTTCTAATCATCATTTTTTTTTATTTCATTCTGTTCTTCCATGTTCTGTTCCTCTTTGATCAGTCGTCAGATTATATCGAGTATGAATGTTACACGCATTTACGCATAGAAGCAGCACCATAGGCCGATACAAATTGGGATGTGGGGAAAACAGGTAGTTGCTCTCCAAATCAAAGAGTACTCTCCTTTTATAGGACAAATAGCTTCGTTTAGAAGTAAAGTAATCTTAACTAATAAAACGTGTCATAATTTGAATATGCTACAAGTCCAAATTTCCGTAGGTGTTTAGTGCCATAAATATTTGAATCTAGTCATGCTCTTAAACTTACAAGTCGGTAATGCAATCCGATGATACTGTAAAAAGTAATAAATTGATGTACACAAGTGTACATAGATTACCGATGAATTAGCATTTGATAATCTCCAGAACACTCAAATTCAAGTCATTATGGTCATACTGCTTCATTTCATAGCTCTATTTCCAAACACTTTAGAATAAACCTTTCGGGGTAACAACCTTATAAGAGAGCAAGACCACTAGCATGTGATGTAAAGTGTAGTTTCCAACGATGACTAATAGAGACGCTAATAGCGTAACAAAGTACGAATAACCTCCGTGAATTCTGGATACGTTCAAGCATGAAGTAGTCAATATCATCGCAGCAAGTAATGGCACGTTTCTCGTTGTACCCGTTCACGTTGCAGCGTTATTTCGTACTTGAATTCTGATGTATTCATTACATCGTCATTTTGTGAGTCACGTTTGATTTGCTAAACTGCTTTTTTTTTTAGACGCTGCTGGAGTGCTGTGAAGTAAGCATGTAGAGTCTAAAATAGGGGGTCACGGGTTCGAACCTCCAATAAGACTTTGTGTCCTACGTGCCTTTTTTGACTCAGGTATATGTATTTTAAAGTGTATTTGGCTATTCTGAGTTGATGATAATGGCAGACCCATCTGGTAAAATAGGTCTAACAATGATAGTGAATAGGCTACCATGGGTGTGGTTTATGGATAAAGACGATATGAACTGGGGTGTACCAGGGAGGTGTACCTGCATTACTTGAGAGTGCTTTAGTTTTGGATAATGTCAGTTTTGAAGGCACTCATTACTTGAGAACCGTGACCTGAGACCATTCTTTTTTTTTTTCAATAACAATTTTGGTTACCATTCTCATTTTTCATATACGAACAGAACATACTTGAACGACTTTATTGTCAATGTCTTTTAAATGTTGTATGAAAGTCGCCGCATGAAACTGTCATGATTACGATTGTGATAACAAAAGGAATTAAATGCCAATACAAATCATGATAATGACAGTTCCAATCTTACAAGTTATAATGATAAAAGTAACAGGTGTAAAAAGAAGGATGACAATAATATTCTTACTATAATCTTTGTTGTTATATTTATTGCTGTTGTTATATTTTTTGTTGTTATTGTTACTCCATCATCATCATCATCATCATCATCTTCGTCATCATAACTATCATTTGACATTGCTAATAAAATTGAAAATTGTAAGAATTTTTCTCAGATAAACACTTTTTCATAGTTTTCCTGGTGATTATTCCTTTAACATTCGCTCTCTATATGAAACTGATGCGTTTTATTCTCCCTCATTTCTGCTCAGTTACTTTGCCTCATGTTCAGCGTCATTCGCAATATTGCAGTCTTCCATCTTTTTCACCGGAATTTTCCTCGCACTGTTATAAGCGCCATCGCCGCCAGCAGATTCCGACGATAATAAAGGCACACACACGGGGACGCTGAATGCAAATTGGATTTGAGCGGGGTCCCCCCGTAATGTAATGTCATTCCAGCGAAAGGTTGAGCTCCCTTCGACGGGGAGCGCCCGGCGTGATGCGGCGCTGAGTTGATGGGTTTTTCTCATCAAAGACGCGGCGGTAGCGCGCTGGGGAGGGAAGGTTTGGGATGAAACAGTAACAAGTTTTTGGCTGCTTGACTTTTTCAAGTTTTCTGTTGTTGTTGTTTTTTTCTCCCTCTCTCTCTCTCTCTTCTCTCTTGCAGTGAAACCCTATCTCGTCTCTCCTCTCCCTCTCTCTCCCAATCTCTTTTTTCCCACTCTTTCCTCTACTCCCTTCTGCGGCATATAGCCCTGTGACAGATGTGAGAGCATTCCTATCCCGCCGAACGCGGAGCGAAGGTTTCGTGTAAGTTTCAGCGCGTCTTCGAATACTTAGGAGAGCATTCCATCGTGCGAGCGAAAGTAGAAGACGTGTAAGGTGTTGTGTGTGATGTGTGTTTTGATGTCTGTGTGTCATAATTTATTCCTGTATTCATAATATCTGTCTTCCGTTGATGTTGCGGCAACACTTAAGGAAATAATGACAGTTACGTTCATGACTGAACATAAAAAAGATGATGATTAGATTTACTTTTCGATTATAAATGTATGTTGCTCAAAGATAGATGGTTTCTATTATTTGTTCTTTTCAGCACCCTATGAAAACGTCAAAACGAATAATTAAATAAAACGCGTAGTAGACTCTTCGCTTGAGAATAAAACATGTCAATTCGCTGATATTAGGTTTTTTTCTAACTTTAACATGTACTTCGTTTTCTAGCAGATATAAATCACAAACGTTCTTCAGAGTTTAACACTTTTCCACGTATAAAACTTCTATCAGTCGTGATAGAAGACAGGTCAAACCAGAATCAAACCAATAATCAACTTTTCAGAGAGAGAAAGAGACAGGCTCGATTAATTTCAGCACCTCTTCTGATGGTATTATGCGAGTAGGCCTTACCCCTTACTCCCTCCCCCTTGTATCTGATAGGACCTATACACTGCATCTGCTAACAGATCGAGAAACAAACCCAGTCTGAATAATCACGCCCTCAATACCCTACCAATAACTCTCTCGTGGGTACATTCTCTTCGCTGTTAGCCCTGACAGAAAAACTCTATTGGATTCTCTGAGATTAATTTGCATAGCATGCTTCCAAGACACTCATGTCACAGTTGTTATTGTTATCATCAAAGACATATTATAAGGATATGAAACGCTTCTCAAATATCTTGGTTTTGTTATCAAGTTGGTATGACTTCCAAGGCCAAGCTCTGGTTAATAGAGAGAAAACTTCCCAAGAAAATTCGTGCATGTCTTTAAGCCAACGAGTAAGAGAGATATTTTCCTTACTCACATTATTGTTGTTTGAAAAGTTTTGGTTAGTTTTGTCTTTCTTTGTTTCTTTGAATTGCGGGTGAAAAACGAAACACCGAGTGCGCAACCTCGCCACCCAGGAGGCTAATTCGCGCAACAAGACGGCGTGGTGTGCGGAGAACAGGCACATTCGGGGCGGAGGTTGCGCGCTGGCGAAAAACATCATCACGATTGGGCGGATGTTGCAGGCTGAAAGAAGAGGGGGAAATGTGAGAGAGGGGGGAGCGAGAGACCGAGATACAGAAAGTATCGCATTCGGATTGAAACCAACAGCTGACGGGGTTCCAAATGTTCTCCAATTTGGGGAATCACGGTCGTGAGTTGGCGTGGAAGCGCTTGGCAACTCGCGATTTCGACGGCAGGGGCGGGAAAGAGCGTAAACAACATTTCGCGTTCTTTGAAAGCTATAGTCGGGAAGTGTCTCCTACGCGAGTGAGAGGATGTGCGCAGTTCCAAGGTAGCGACATAGCGCGTTCCTGGAATACTTGTTGGCTTCTTCATCGGATGACATCGTCTCTCATTTGATCGTTAGTACCGAGCTGGCAGACAATCAGTCATGAATAGTAATTAGATTTTCCTTAAGGAATTTATGAGGAATTGTACAAGCATTGTTTCTGATTTGTTGTTTCCATTGGGTGCCTGAACTTTTCGCAGAATGTCACACTGACATGTGGATTTCCTGAAAAGATGTCTGACATTACGTTGTCAACAAGAAAAAAAGAAAAAAGTATCCATGTACTTTGCACTTTTAATTCGATGTTGTGTTAAGAATGAAACGAAGTTGAGTTGAGGCAATTAGTCTTGATTGAACTTTTGTCGTTCAAAATATCAGCTGATCGAATTTTATGGAATGAACCAGCATTGTTTGTAATATCAGTTGCGCATATCAAATCGCTGAGAAAAGCTGACAATTTGTAACAACTTTCCCTTTAAACGTCAGCGTATCCAAATCATTACAAATCGATCTAGAGATAATCCGACGGGATGGATACCATTTCTTCTCCTTGATTTCTTCTCAAATAAAGGAATCGTAGTCAAGACTTGAAAACCCAAGAGGAGTTTTCTCAGGTCACGACCTCATCACATTATTTGATTCACCATTGTGGTTGCGGCTGATATTTCTGTTTCGTGAAAATATGTCAAATTTAAAAGTGTTATGGGTTTTTTCCCCATTAAATCTGAAGAAAACTTTCACTCCTTGATGTATGGGCTTATTCTAGCTGAGAAAGTCTATTGGGTCTGTTGGGAGTATCTCTTTAAGCTGAAACTAGCCTGTTCCGTGTTTATTTGCAATTGCCACAACACCCTGAATCAAGTTTAACTTGATACTGTATCACTCTGTAACGAATTATGTACCAACAGTGCATTTGGACAATTTTGTATTTGTCCTGTCGAGATAAAACAGGAAATAGAAAATAAAACCTCTTCATGAGGGGTTACGCACTCACAAACTCGTTCAACAGGTAATAGGATAGAAGACGAACGGGAAGGGGCCGGGGTTGACTTACCGCTATTCAAGATTTTTCCAAACAAGCTCGTCTGTCCCCTCTCCTTGTACGACGTCGGACAGTTCCATTTCCGGTTTTGGAATTGGTAACGGCACTCGCTGACGGCCATCCTGACCGCTCGAGTGATGGCCATCAGGGCCCCTTGGTTCTGGGCCACTAGTCTACGCTGCCGTTTGTTGAGAACCTTAAGCTTTGGATCCACCACGTCGATTATACCCTGTGTGTCCGTCACTACATTCGTCATTCCCGGCGACAATACGATGCTCCTGGATGATAGAAAGATAAATAGAATGATAAATGGAATGATAAATAGATAGATAGGCAAATAGATGGATAAATAGATAGAGACAGATTGGTTGATGGATTGGTTGATTGTTTGATTGCATGATTGCTTGATTGCTTGATCGGTTGATTAATTGATTGATTGATTGGTTGACTGATTGATTGATTGACTAATGGATCGATTGATTATTGATTAATTGATTGATTGATTGATTGATTGATTGATTGATTGATTGATTGATTGATTGATTGATTGATTGATTGATTGATTGATAAGGGGAAGAAGATATGTATGGATGAAAAGAACAATGTATGATTGGTGGTTGAATAGAATACAGTGTATTAGTTTAAAAAAAAAAGTAGATGAACAGGTATATCATAAGATATACAGAAGGATTGGCAGAGAGATCACAAATAAAACGTTTGATTTAAACAAAAAGGACAAAGACGGGTGCATGCGGATAGATGAGTAAATATCCAACAGCCTATTTGATTACCCCTTATTTGATACAACGTTAATTATTAACACTAAATGTCTTTGCTGGACCTCGTGGAAGAACAGTTGTATTTTGTAAATACGGCTGAATGTGCAATCCTCCGTTTCTTTGTACTTTATATGTATTCGATGTGTATTGCATATATTCTATTTGAATACAGAACTAAAAACAACAGCAACAATAATTTTGTTCAAAGTTTGTTATATAATCAGCAATTTACTAGATCGTGTAAATATCTTTAAAAAAAAGAATTTGTATTCATACAATTACGTTGTGCTTATGACTGTAAAACCTTATGTAGGAAATTGAAAGATAAATGAAATGAAATGAAATGAAATGAAATGAAATGAAATGAAATGAAATGAAATGAAATGAAATGAAATGAAATGAAATGAGGTGAAAAAGGGGTTACGAGAGAAAGGAAAAGGGCATTCAAAGAATGAGAGATAAAACATATAAAGATGCTGGATTCATTCAAATTTCCAACTGAGTTCTGTGAATGATTTGTCAATTATCAAAAGAGATAAATGTTTACTTCGTACTGATGTATTACTTTTTGTTTGATGAAATGATTTTAATTAATTTGAATGAGTAATCACAGGAAGTAAAACGAGTAATGAATGACAAAGCAAACAAAATTATCAAAACAAACACCAGAACAAATCTATTAGGGCTGAAGACAGTAAAAAAGATGGGTACAGACAGACAGACAGACAGAAAGGCATACATCAGGGACAGATGGGGAGGTCGGGTTGAATGTATTATGCATTTAATATGACTTGACTGTATAAAAGAAGAAATCAACTGAAGTGAAATCGAGCAGTATGTTTGTACCTTTTAACCTAACGTAAAATACCAGAATATTGTTATCGAATTACAGCGTTTAAACGAAATTTACCATTCCCATATTTTTATTGATCTCCAGTTATA
This sequence comes from Diadema setosum, assembly GCF_964275005.1. Lineage (NCBI taxonomy): Eukaryota > Metazoa > Echinodermata > Echinoidea > Diadematoida > Diadematidae > Diadema > Diadema setosum. The sequence continues at coordinate 4,569,850 of NC_092706.1, forward strand.
TTTGCATGATTAGTATTTCATTTGTAATCACAACTTCAAAGCAAAATCGGCATTAATATCAAACATAACCAAAGAAACCCAAATAACTTGAGTTTCATTTTCGTTTAGTACTACATTAGCAAAGTCATTTTTTTTCTGTCAGTCAGGGTGATTTTTAGGAATGCTATCAGCAATAAAAAATGACGAAATTATGATGATCGCAGCCCTGGAAGATCGCCTTAAGGGGGTCAAAAGAGAATAAAAACTCAAGTACTTAGGATTGGGCGCCCCCCCCCCCCCCCCCCCCCCCCCCCCCCCGCGCCCGGTTGTTGGAGATCGGGTTTTAATTCGTCGCCCGTTTAAGCGCTCGATTATTGACGCGCGATCAACTGGGATTAGCCGGATATAGAACGATTGCGTGTTACTTGGCTCAAAAAGGGTCGGTTAGCGACTCTATAGAGATCCAAGTCTTCTCACAGGTGGTCCCCCCTTTTTCGCCCTATTCTTTTCATTTTAAGCCGGTCAATTTAACCTCCTAGCTACTTTGCTCAATGATAAAGTCTGTGTAACAGAAAATGAATGGTAAAAGGGAGAATGACACCGCTGTAAATGTATTGTATCCTCTCTACAACTGAGAAGCGCAATCATGATGTTCTCCTATTGCGAATAGGAATAACAGAATGAAACATTTTGATGTCAAACGTCACTCTTCTGATTTTTGATTTTTCAGTCAGCGATATAGAGACGAATGGTGTGAAAGGAACATTAGCAAAAACACCAATAACGATGAATGACGATCATGCTGATTACAATATTCAAGGGATGAATCTTGTGCTCAACTTATGCTGTCATGTTAAGAATATTTAGCAGCCAACGTACTTTTACAATGGTGACTTTCGGCACTTTCTATATTATTCAGTGCAATTACTTACCAGTAAAGTGCAGCTACGACCGTTCAATGATTATGAACCGGCTCTCTATGAAAGTATCAATAATTATAATGATGCCCGTGTGTGATGCTATCCTTCACACGGTTTTTCTGCCTTGTCAAATGCTCCTGATTAGCTTTTAGTTCCGTATCAGAGTTTGGTTCCTTGGTCGTTGAATATATGCAGCTCTATTATATGCTAGTGGTTACACTCATGTTTTCTTTTGTCATGTGTTTTCGTTACAGTAATCTTGGCTCATATCTGTTGAATGAACATGTGATATGCTCTAACTTGACCGTGGAGGGGGGAGAGGGATATCCACGTCTCCTGGTTCGACTCTTCAGCTAGCAATAATAAAAACAAAAGTTTTTGCATGTTGTTCATGTTGCTAGTGCAGTGTTTCATATAAGCTGTTCGTAAAGTTACGCATGACTTTACGAAAACTTAGATATGGCAAGCCGAGTGGGTTTCCTAATCATTGTTAATTTCAATGGCTAAAGTTGAAATTTGCAGATGATAATGATTATTCTTACATGTTAAGACACGTTTTAGTTGATAGTGTATTTTTGCCCCATAATGCAGATGAAATATTGACACACAGTCGTACTTTTTTAAGACAAGGATAAAATGGGCACACATTTGGCACTTCATAATCCAGTTGTTCGCAAAATCATGCTTAACTTTACGGACAGCTTTATGAAACAGGGCCCATATTATCTTTACTTGTGTACCTTTAATTTGTGAGTAATATTTCCCCTTTTGAGTGTCTTGGAGAAGAAATCATAGTTCGTTACTCGATAAACGAAACGGAGACGGTAGCAGATATATGACCTATATCATATACAACAAGTCAAATTACCTCAATTACAACAAATAACAATCTCGTTTTACTCCACGTCACGTGCAAGAACAAGCAATGAGAATGCAAATTTGCTGATGTCATAGTAATTATTGCAAATTTGTCGTTACGGGTCTAATATCTTAATTTCCGTTGGAGTAGGAAAAACCAAGGAATGGTTACACCCTGGCCTGACGGCAAAAACCGGTGCGGATATCCCCCAGGGATCTTTCGCAAAATTATGGAAGTTGTATATGTCCTAAACGAGTTTTTCTTTGCAGAGGTTTTAAATTAAGTGTAGAGAATAAGCCTTTAAAAAGAGAAACAAAATTTGAGAACTATTCTGCTGGAGTGCTTTTGTTTTCTGTAGAGTTGACTGTTTCCCTAATATTTCAGTTTGCTTCAGGCTTTACTTAGTTGAGAGCAGTGATAAGGTCAAGATCAAAATATTTGTGGATTACACACAAATCCTTCCGGTATCCATATGTCACACCGATATAAAACAAAGCAAAATAAACATTCATTTCATTCTTCTTTCATTTCACCTTTAGTTTCCTTCATGAAAAAAAAATATAGACAAGACTAACAAAAAAAAATAGGAACATTTAGACGTCTTCCCTGGGATAATCTTGGATTTTTGGTAGCGTGTTTTGTTACAAATTCTCGAACTGAAGAAAAGCAAGGTCGCCTGTCAACCAAGAGAAACCGCGCCACTTCTTTCTCCTTGATCTTGTCGGATCTCATGGATTTGTAAGGACTAAGGTAGAACGATGGCCGAGACATTGAACTCGACTGGTACGCGCCATCTGAATGTCGTCTGCTCCCCGGCCATGAAAATTCTAATGACTTGTTCCCCCTTTTTCCAATACGACTCGACTTCATTATCTCCATTTAATCCTCCGCATCAAAAGTTTTGCCTATTGAGATAAAACCTTAGAGGCAGATATTACTCAGTATCACTCATTTCTCGCCTTTTTCATTGCATGATTTGTTCGCAAGCAGGCTAGCCAATGCTAGCGACATTTTGTACTAATGCAAACCTGTAAAGCGTTCCATACTCTCGCTTCGTTTCCGTCCAGATATATTTATGTTTCACTTGTAAAATTAACAACAAATTCAAATGTTATACACAGTATCGGTCCGCCAATGTACATGGTATTAAGTCAATAAGTTTTTTTTTTTTTTTGTGGATCATGTGGAAAGTAAAGCGTTGTGCAAGACTACTCACAGTACACATCAAAGAAAAGATCGAACATGCACAGATAACAGATAACACAACTTCTTCGTGTTTATATCTCATGCGTAGCCGGATAACCTCATATCCCAGTCTGGAGTTTGATGGAATACCTCCATTTTTTTGCTCGTGTCTCTTGAGATCCAATTGGACGAGCAAAAGAAGAAGCAGAAGAGAAGGAAAAAAATGGGGAAGAATGTTTGAAAAATGACAGATCGGAAGTTCTCCCCATCCATGTTTTTTCCCCTCTCCGCGATTGTCTTGAGCTTTCAAAAGTAAAAGACGGAAAAGGATTTTATTTCGTGACAGACCTTCTCCCTCATTCTTTAGTCCCAGTGGGAGCTAGTCACGGGAGGCGAAGTGGCACCGACGGGCTCGACCAGTTTCTATGGATAAAGCTGGAATCTACAGAGCCCTTCTTCGATATGATCACTACATCAAAGTTAAGCAGATGCCTCTTCTGTTAGTATACATCATTCATAAAGATGCACAATGCGATCAATGCGTCCTGTTTGCGAACATCAGTGACTTTTTTTCCTCAGAATTGTCTTGTATTTGGCTTGTTTTCAAGACTGCTTGTTTTAAGTATGTCGCGTATATTCTTCACAGACAAGTTGACAGACGATACGAAGACATCTGGTGAGCGCATTCATATCGGCTACTTACAAAACAGGAGCACATTAAAGTGCTGTTCTCCGCGTTGTTAGTTTACGTAAATAATTACTACCACACTTACCAAGTAATCCTGGTCGAAAAAAGAAGGGGTAATTGGACAAGGACAAGAATAGCATAAACGAAGATTTGAAAAAAAAAAAGAGAGAGAAAAGAACAAGAGAAGAAAAAGAGGAAGAAGAAAAAGCAAAGGGAAAACAGAAGATATCAAGCAAATCTTGAGACCGCATCTAGTTGCCCAATCAAGAAAGTCTGTAACATGTCAAGCGCGAGCTGGCCCGATGATTTCACACCATTGAGCTGCAGGCGATGGAGCGAGGAAACGTGCCAAGCCCCTCCGCCTGCCCAAGAATTCTCAAGTGCGATCCACTTCTTTCGGATAAAGGTCAGCTAAGTTCACGAGAACTCTGTCCTCGATTGGCCGTCCCCTCACAAAAAAGGTGTACTGGCTGCGTGTTTACCGGACATACGTTGATGATTTAATAGTTTAAGGAGTTCCTCGACACAGCCCAAAGTGTCTCGACTCTCCGATGACCTACTCCTATCGGGGGGACGTCCCGCAAATCGGATGAGGGCGAGATCTGCTCATTTACCGCCAATTATCATTGCCGACCACCGCCAAGAGAGAAAACAAATACCAATTCCGACTGGCAAAGAGCGTAGAAATGGCATGGGCTACGGGGGCGAATCTTGTCAGAATTTCTCTCACTGTTCCTCTCACGGCTGACTTTGTGTTGCTTTGTTTTGTTTCTTTTCGTTTTGTTTCATTTACTTCTACCCAGTGTCGTTTACTTCTTTACTTTTCTTTTGCTTGCTGCTCTGGCTCAGGTTTCTCCAAGCTCAAGATCTATCTCCTTACATCATTCCGCAGAAAGTCATCAGCCATTCAATAAATGGAAATTGGTGAGCAAAGCAAACTCTGTCACTTATTACATCAACACTGCACAAGAATTCAATTGTACTGCAGGGTGGTTTTGTCAACAGGCCTATATAGGTACCACATTTGAGATGGGCGAGGAGTCTTGTCAGCTTTTTGTTTGTTTTCCGAGAACTCTATAAGAGAGACTGTAATGATTCAGCAGGAAAGAGGGAGAAACATCGATCGAGAAATGATGGCAAAATGAACACGAAGAGTTATAAGAATGTATGTTTCGATTATTTTTGTACGTCAAAAAATAAAGACAATAAATACAGTGTTATTGTATAGTAATAATCAATGTAACTCAGTGATGTTTGTTTCTTTGTTTTTACGGAAAAGCGGAAATAAATTCGAATCAAAACATATCAATCAAGAGTTTATTTGCTAATTTTTTGTTGTTTCATTTTTCCATCTGAGAAGAGTGGCTGGAGAGCCCATATTCAGTTGGTCTTCCATGGGGTCCAGTTGGATGTGAGGCGGGACCACTTCACTGGGTTATGCACTCTTAGCTCTTTGGGATGAATGAATGAAGCGGGATCTTTTACGTGCATGAGTTGTGACTCTCTCACACACGGGACCTTTATTTTATGTTCTGTTCGAGGGACAGAGTGTTTTGCCTCTTACTAGAGAGGACGGTATGATTACACACAACATTGCTCAGTAACAATCGGGAATCGAACCCGGGTCCTTTGGATCTGGGGCAGACTCTCTACCTACTGCGCCAAATCACCGCCCGAAGTGAAAGACACCATGCGTGATCTACATCTCGGAGAAGTCAAAGAAACGGGAGAATGCCTGTTGTGGGTGATGAAAATAAGACAGAAATGAAAGAAAGGAGAGGAACGTCACGAAATTGCGTCACGAATTTTGCACCAGGAAGCTGGTCATCTAGGGGAGCCTCATCGTCAGCTCCTGTGCGACTCGGACCGATCGGAGCAGCTGGCTGGCCGCTCGACCAGGAGAAATGATGTGGTGAAATCTGGACTAATTGCTTCACCCGGCCCTGAGGAAATCTTCAATGACCGCTCGTCCTCCCTGACATGAAAGAAAAGTACAAACTCGGCAACTCCTGCAGCACAATCCTGGCTTCCGTAATATCTGTCCTTCATTATCTACTTCTACTCCTCCCCCCCCCCTCTCTCTCTCTCTCTCCCTCACTGCCTCTACTCTGATAATTACAAGGGTTTTTTCGGACATTCTTATGACCTTAATTCCTGTGTCGGATAAGAGATCTGTAAGGATGTCAAAATTATACTCACTATTTTATGCAACGATTACTTTGCATTTTGATTCAATTAATCAGCAAAAAAAAAGAAAGATCGTGAAAAAGTTTATGATATGACACAATTATGAAACATTTGAAAAATAATAATTTCTCAGTTTTGGTTTTGCTTTTTTTTAAGGGAAGTTTGAAATTTGGTGGCAGCCGGAGTTGTGCTCGAAGAACTCGCTTTGAAATAAATCACATTGAAAACGAAATGCGGATGGGAGAAAGTTTGAGAAAAAAATCCCTACATACGCAAAAAAGCTATACGACCGCTACGTTTAACCTGTTGAGGACCAGATGATTTTGCTATAACGCACATTTTCCATAGACATCCCCCAGTATTAATGGGGACTCGTCTTCACTGGGTTAACGTACGCCCTAATCCTCTCCTTCATTTGAACACCCTTTGAGACAGCTTAAAGTCAATTACTTCATAAAACATATAACGCATTATATAATAGACGAGCAGCACTATTTTGTTGACGTCAAAGTATAGTGACCAAGACGCCTGATTAAGGTCAACTTTTTTCATCTGCCAACGTTGTATACTAGTCATAACTTTGTTGGTATTTGTCCGATGACAAATCTTCTGCAAATCCCCCCAAAAATCCTAGCCGGTAAATAGTGTTTGTTCCACTTCTTTTCTTTTTAATTTGTGATAGAATTTCACTCCATGATCTGTTATTAACGTTCATAAAAAGAACAAAGTCAATGCAAATAGAATGGTTAAAACAATGCTGAAACTTCTGTTCACATCAGAGCCACCGTTATAAAATGTAACGACAAATCATGCAGACAAACAGTACGACGGTCGAAATGACAGAATTGATATGCTTTCACACTAGGGTGCATCGATGACGTTGGTGACGTCATCCATGCACCGGAGGCATCGATGGCGTAAATGACGTCATCAAAAGTACATCAGGCGGAGCTGATGGTATTCCAGTGAGATTTTTGCTCTCCTCCTTGTTTGGACTTCATTCTGTATTTATCATACAGTCTATTCGAACATGGTGCATGATATAGAGAAGATGCTCTTCTATTCAGATCCTCACTAGAATACAAATCCATGTTTCGAGTCTTTTCGAAAAGAAGAAAATGATGTTTGGCTTTGATGAACAGACAATCAAGCGATGCTGTGATCGATGGGCTACACAAGGCGGGAAAAATGGATGCCTGTAAATATTGGTAACAGGAATGCGGATGATAAATGTGAAGACGATGACAAGATAGTAGTAATATGGACGAAGAGTCGTTTCAAGTTTGTCAGGCTCTGGCGAGAACATTCAGCGCCAGCAAAAGGACGTAATTTTCGATCACTTTGAGTTAAAAAGAAGCTGCATTGACGACCGAGTGGTAGAATGCGTAACGTCTGAAACGATATTATCGATGAGAAAGCGATTCGCGAAGTATCGCTCAGAGTCGTCTCAAACGTCTGGAACCATCGAATCAGATAGCAATCAGAAGTTATGGCAGGTGGTAATCTTATAGTAGAAGGGAGAAAAGAGGAACAACTGCATGCCAACGATTATCCCACACACTCTCGCAGGAATGTGTCACGCTTTTGAGGGCGACATTTAGGCATGGGACAGATGCTTGTAACAAGTGATTACAGCTTGCCGTCGGTGAATAACATCTACATGGACAACAACAACGACAGCATCGTGTGACGAGACCTCAAGGAAATGGACCTCCAAGATATTGTGATTGAAGTATGGCACGCGAAGACTAACAACATTAGTTCTCTGGGGGCTTTTTTCAGATACCAAGAGATGAGCGCGAGCGCGAAGGGGAGAGAAATCGCTGCTTCTGATGTTGGGCAGATTTTGCGTGTGGATGGAAAGCAGCGAAAAAAGTGTTTCCTCCACGCTGTAAAGCTACTAAATGACAGAATGGAACTTGTTCTGTCCGGAAATTTTACAAGTTGTCATTGCGCATATCTAGTCCCGATAAACAACTTCTCATTTTTCTTTTTCTCCACATAGACTAATGAATACATTCTGTGGATTCTTCAGCAGATAGATAGAGGATTGATAGAGGAACAGAAGTATAGAGCATTTATTACGAACAGATTGTGTTCTATTAAGAAACAGCACATCAGAGATAGTAGTTGTGCAGTCTCGGCACTCGTAGCACTCATTTCTATAGCTGATATAACATACATTGAAATTGGTGGTGATGTTTGCAGCGGTAGTGATAGTTGCAGAAGAAGCAGTCTGAACAGGAGTTTATGTTGATGTGGCTGCCGTTTTAACGTGTTACACTCCTCTTTATCATCGGTTTGTTAAGAGTTTGATTGTAGTAATGATGGTAAAGTGGCCGTGTATTATAAAAGATGCGTAGTAGGGGAATGACTTCAAATTGCTTTAGCTATACAAGCAGTAGAAGTAGTAAGTTGCGGTAGTAGTGATCTTAGTTGCTTTAGCAGGAGGAAACGATGTCGGTAGAAGGAAGTAAAAACGGTGGTTGAATACGTCTCGATTTATGTCACGGTATATATCTTTAAAGGGACGTAAGTGCCAACAGCGTTTCTGCTGTTGGCGTTCATTAAAGGCAAAGCTTTTTGCTAGGAATAGAATAATAAAAAGATAAAAACTCACTGTAGGTGCAAAAACTGAATGCCCTGGCTTTTGTCAAATCATAGTTTACCATCTCAATCATGTGGAGTCCTTCAACAGCCTTTTTTCACTTGGAAGACCAACCTTTGTCAAACGTCAAAATGTAACTATTTTATACCCTCTGCGTACCTTATGTGAATGAAGAAAATAGTTACGAAAAAAGTAGGCATATCAACCAGATGGTTATCGAATCCCTACAGGGCGCTAAACTGGCAACGCCACAACCGGGTCAGTCCGCCACAAACGAAGCGCTGTGGGGTAAGCCACTCGTACTGTGCGGCCAATAGTGCGGCGGGTCGGGGGGCATTTACCGCCACTCCGCGCGCAGCCCCTTGATGGTTGCCGCGTGTTTACCGCCGTAAGCAGCGCGCACGCGGGCGGTCCTTTAAGACCCTTCGCCAGGTCATTTAGCAACAATTTAGCCGCTGACAGACCCTCCTTAGCGGAGGAGAAAAGAAGAAGAAGGGGGAAAATCCGATTTGAATGGAAATGAGGGTGGCATGTGATACGGAAACAAGCCACGACAAAGGGTGAAAATGTCAGAGGAGAAATTCCAAATCTTTGTGGTCGGGATAGAGCGATGAAAAGTACAGTCAACAGATTTTGAAATCCTTTCGGATACGCTAGCATGATATATGGCGGAGGGTGGGGTAGGCGAGGGCTTCTCATGAATTTGTCCCGAAGAGCTGCGCAGCTAGTCGATGCCTAGTATACTGAATGTCATGTTACTTTCTCGTTTATTGTCTGCAGTAAAATTGAAAGCCAGATGCAGAAATTTTTCCTGAGATATGACTCTAAACGAACAATAAATAATCGTTTTGACCTCTCTCTCTCTTTCTTATCATGAATCAAAAGACAGCGAGGTCAGCAGACTTTATTGACAAATAAAACTATCTTCAAAGAATAATGATATTACCATGTGCAGCGTATTTCTTTGGTTCATGTATGATGGTAATTAAGTGGCGAGTTTTTAGAACGCTTGGCCTACCATACATCATTAGGCCTTTCGTCAACTGTGTAATTGCCTTAGTGTGGCGTAGCGATCGCATTCAATGCAAGCAAAGCTCTGTTGACGCCCAGGTTGGTTAATTCCAACGTCATTCACAAATTAATGGCGTCACGAAAAGACCTCTTGCTCGTTGATGCATCCATGTCGATCCCCACTCTTCGGCTCTCGAAGGACGCATCCTTCGTAAAGCTCCCGAAGTGTGGATGGTTACAGCTCGTTATTCCGAAGGTGTGTTATTCCGAAGGCTCTTCAGTCCGAAGATTCTTTATTCCGAAGGTTCGTTTTTCCGAATTTCATTTTCGGATGAACAAATCTTCGGAATAACGAACATTCGGAATAACGCCACAAATGTTCGGATTAACGAACCCTTTTTCATTTTCGGATTAACGAACCGCTAGGTATAGGGAATTTGCGTGTTTCGGATTAACGAACCTTCGGAGTAAGGAACCTTCGGAATATCGAACCTTCGGAATAACGAACAGCACCCGTGTGGATAAGATGTCCAAGTTCCACGCGACTCCGTCGATGGATGTCGAAATCCATCCGAACCTTTCCGAAAACTCACGACATGCACAGCGAATCAAGAAATTATCATTGTGGTGATACTTCCACTTATACTTATACTTATACTTATGCTCATAGATGCTTATGGTTATGCTTATGCTTATACTTATACTTATACTTATGCTCATAAATGCTTATGCTTATGCGTATACTTATACTTATAATTATCTTATACTTATATTTATACTTATACTTAATACTTACACTTCTTACAGTAGTCAAATTTGTTACAACAGGAGACCAACATGATCATTCATTTCAATAACTCACTTTTGAAAGCTGACATGAGTAGGTTTAAGAGTCATTGCTTTGGTTTCACAGTGAAAAAAATGAAGTCCATAAGTCATGATGAAAACTGGAAGATAGGATGAAGGAGGAGATTGGGACCAATAAATGAAAAATTCGTCGATTTAACGGACAAAAGAAATGCTGAAGGTTTTGCAGCCAAAATGATATGAAATTATATCTAACAACTATATGCCAATATAGAGCGATAAAGAAAAGGAGCTTTCTCTCATTCGCAAATTCCGCAGTCGTGTATTACAGGACAGAGTAACAGATTATGACAGAGTAACATGCAGATTAACATGAAGGGGTTTAGAATCAACACAAATCGCGAGTGAGTTGTAACCATGGCTACACTTCTAATGTAGTCAACGATAGCTCAACCTCCAGTTGTTCAAAAGAGCATTCCTTCCCAGCTTGTCAGAAATCAAGTAGTCGAATACTTAGTAAGTCTGCCAAACAGTAGCCCTCAGTAACATCGAAAAAAAAAAAAAAAAAAAACATCGAGCGCCACTATTCAGAAGTTTTCTATGTCGTCAGTTCGATGAGCGCAAATGCCCACTCTTCGTTGCATCACGGTGACTGTACTGGCACCTGTTTCTGCGGTTATTTGGAATTGGCGCTTACTTCAGGCAATCGACGTGATGTGCTAATCCCTTATGCCTTTTTAACGACTTTTGATCACGTGATTTGAGGAAACGTATGGTGCCTCGCTGTATTTACTCACAACGAACACGTGTTTCCCGTTTTGCGTAATTTCAGTAAACAAAGCTAAACTCAGAGCATAGTTCGTAATTGGTTCAAGTATATTGTGCACCATGGGGAGAAAGAAAGCTATTGTTTCTCCCCTGCAGATTGTATAGCGTTATGCATCGATACTATTCATTCAGTGCTGGAGAGAAAATGTTTGTACTGATACTATAATAGATGTTGGTGTCAATTGTAAATTATCACAAGTTTTTGGATGTATAGCAGCATTTGGATGTGACAACAGAGAACTCAATGTTTCTGAGTTTAAGTGAGTCACCAAAGCATTTTCTTCCTGAGCAGAGTATATTTGAAAATAAAAAACAAACAAACTCAAATCCAGGTCCAAAACAAAAGAAATGGAAAATGAAACCACATCTTGTATAAGACAAAAAGAAAAAAAAATGTAGGTGTACAAACATAGCTAACATGCAAATATCGGTGTCACCAAAAGCAGAGTAAGACTTCTGGACAATGCAAACCAAAAACAAAACAAAACAAAACAAAATGCATACAACCAATGTCTTAGCAGATGCTCTCGAGTAAGAAACGGATTACATAAATGAAGACATCAAAGTCAGAAAAGGAGATGGGACACTAATGAATTTCTAGAATGTAGATTGCAGTTGAACTGATTCCAATAGCCGACAGATTGTATCAGTACAAGTATTGTGTGGTTACCATAACACTTGCCTATCTACATACATTCGAAGACACTACCTATTGGATATTTTCTTGAAATGGTAGGTCCCATATGTGCAATATGTCCAACAATGCACTATACAAGCTCGGGATGTTCGTCGGTGTTATTGTGGATTCTTCTCGAAATCTTTGAAAGCATCACGGATAACTAACAATATCAATTCCCTAATGTGCAGTGACTTTATGTACACATAAAGATACCTCGAATACGCTTGATTCAAAACATACTGTTCAACCAATTACATGTTAAGTGTTCAACATCATTTCAGTATTGTATGCTATAGCCTTTAAGACTGCAAATGGATAAGGTGATTAAAGTTTTACTTCTCTGCGAATTAAGAAAGACATCTAAAGTTGCTAGTGAATGCTTCTGGCTTTCTGACGAAGGGGGCTGGTCAGAATTTCTCTCTCGTCAAATCACGCTACAGACGCACTTGTTTCGCATATAGCATTCAATCAGATCACAAGATTCATCGCGCCGGGCAATGCACTGTGCGCTGGATTGTCGTCTGCCAGCGACACCTTGAAAACTCTCTTGGCGGGGAGTCACATGCTCGCACACATCTCACGAAGACGCCACCAATAGGCGCGTAATTGGCTGCGACAAGTCCCGCAGAAGGTCGTACAGTGTGTTGCAGCTTTCGCGTCGTGTAAATTTGTAGCTGATTCGCCGCGGAGGTCATGCACGCAATAATCACACTTTGCCTTGCTCGCAAGCGAAGATAATATAGAGTCCTCCGCACATCCATCCGGGATCCCCTAACGAAAATCGTTGTCCGCCATTACTGGCAGGATTTCTAGAAACAAGAAATCCTTCAATCTCTGAGTATTTTGTCGAAGTCGACAAATTTCTTCAAAGCAGCATATCATAAACTCTCTACTATACCCTTCTTGCTCGGTTTAATATTCATATGTTTAGATTACACACACACACACACACACTAAATTCTTTACGTCATCAGGCATAATAAGTCAACTTCATGCAAAAAAAAAATCAAAAAAATGATTAACCAATACTGGGGATTAATAAGCTCGAGCGTGGAAAAAAAAGAGAGTATTCACTTCCTATCTTCTGTTGATATGCATTCCATCATACTTCTGCCGCCACACCAAGTACTGTACAAGTTTGTCTTCAAGAGTAACAAACGCCCACTTGTTTTCACTTAAACTTTCTTTTTCCTTTCACAGTCAATTTTCAATCCCGCAAAAATTCCGGTTATCCGTTTATTGGTAGGCCTAGTACGCTATATGTTTTTCACCTGGAAAATATGACCTTTGTCTGCGTTAACTCCGTTGTACGTAGTCATCAAGTCCCGTTCCTTGGGAAAATAGTGATCTCACCTTTTGCTCTTTGCGATCTACACGTTTTACCTGATCGCGCGAAGAATTCAATATAATGTGATGATGCGGGTGCACTTAATACCTCCACCAACTCCACGTGTAGATAAAACCAGGTACGCATGTAGCGCCTGTCCGCTCCTTACCTTCCGTGTGTCGTGCAGTCATTAGCATAATTCGTCACATAATTGGGGCATCTAGCGGAGACGATTAGGTCTGACTTTCATTATAAGTTGATCAAGTCGAATGTCTATCAAATCCACACGTTCCATCTTGGATTTCACTCAACCCTTCACGCCCGTGGCAATACGCGAGCTGCATGAGGTACTAGCTTGTAATAATATCAATCTTACGCGCCTAATCAAATTTTAAGGGGCGAAGTTAATATACAGCTTCATGGTCATATTTTCCACGTGTTTTGAGATGCTCCCCCTTGATATAGGACTGGTAAGTACTATCCTTATCTAGTTAGGAATAGCTCTCCGCTTTCTTCGTACAGGAGAAAAGTCAGGATGGATATGGGATAAAAATAGAACACAATTTTGTCTGACAATAAATGCATGATCAGTATAAGTAACACGAACATCTGTAAGCGTATTTTCAGCAAGTCATCAAAAACCATGAGGCATAACTCCAGAGTTTGTACGGAAGATGGCCCTTATGATCTCTGTGATATCGGTGTCAAATGCGATTAAAGCGAACTAAGTTTGGAACTCACAATCGCAATAGCGAGGCATCAATTAATGAACTCACATCATAAACTGATTACTTCCTACCTCCGAGTATAATTCCTTCAGGTCCCCCTACACATTTTCAGTATCGACTCTTGCTGTAAAGATGGCAACCCCCCTTCCATTTGATCATACAAATAGTATCTCCATGTACCTCCATGGATATGTATAATGTTCCTCGTAAACCATGTAACAATATTGGAATAAACAACTTAAGTGTTGTGAGCATGTATGTATTCATTCATTTGTTGATGAGTTTGTAGCGCAGATGGCAAATTGTGTTCTTCCTCTTCTTCATCAGCATCATTTCTTTTTCTCCTTCTCCTTCATCATCATCATCATCATCATCATCATCATCATCATCATCTACGTACACTAACACTGGTCCCGCCGTTTCATTCAATGAATTGAAAGACGGGATTTTGCATGCATGCCTTGGTTACACTATCCATGTGTAAAAAAACTGGGTATCTGCTTGCTGTGTGTCTTTTTTCATATTCCTGCAACAAGGGGTTAATGAGAAAAAGAGTGACAAGCAGAACTCCTTTGGTTGATCGATATACAGGCCTTTAAGCGTCACGCGTAACAACGCTGATTCGGTTCAACCACTTTCATCATGGTAAAGACAGAGCCACGCTGATATTGATTCTTATGGTCATGTTTTCCCGTTGATGAAATGATCGAGCCAATAATGAATTTGAACAATATAATGACGATGCCATTCATAAAACTTATAATCGTATAATCGTATAATCGTCCAAGTCATTATGTTTCCAACAGTGGTGTCTGTGAAATGCATCTTACATCAAATGATCTTCTGGTGTTAATGTGATATTAGAGTGTTTTGGTGTGGTGGTGTGGTGGGGTATGGTGTTGGAGATAGTGTTGGAGGATGTGGTTTACGTGGTGGTATATATTGGTGAGGTAAGAGTATTGGTGTTCATAGTGTGGTGGTGGAGGTTTGGTATTGGTTGACATGATGTGTGTGTGGTGTATGTGTGTTGAACCAAATTGTTGTTGGTAATGTGGTAAAGGAGATGGACGAAGTGTAGTGTGGTGTTGGAGGAGGTAATGGCAGTGCCGTTGCTATAGTGACCAAACACCAAGGATGATAGGAGAAATGCTGGTGATGCGGACTTTAGTTGCGATGAAATTAATCACGATCATACAAAGATGACAAATGGTGGTATGTACGAAAGTTACAAGATTATGATAAAAACTGTCACATCAGCCGGAGAAGGGAAGATTGTTTCATGGTTCGAACAAAGAGCAAAAGTGACGTAACAGATCCGACCGAACGGACGAGTTTGGAAGTTAGAACACTGGGGTTATACCGCCAAGTGCATCTCCTCTGCACCTCTTCGTACTTAATAGTAATTACATCACAGGTATATCGCGCTGATCAGACGACCAGGATAGGTGACGTCATAATGCGCATTTCATGCGGAGATCTTACGTTCTTGAATCATTAATGTCGCAACTTATGGAAAATCTCATTACGTGAGTCATCGCGAATTAACCCCAGTTGTAAATTAAGTTACGTCGCAAGACCACGATACCTCTGTCTTGTTCGAACCAAGAAAATATTTCTCAAAGTTCAGATGTTCTCAGCGAAGGATGGATGAGAGAAGAAGGATCCGCCTTCACCCCCCCCCCCCCCTTTTTTTTTTTTTTCATTGAGGCCATCATTCTGGTGTTTGGTTGATATTGCGCTTTTCTGATTTCATTATGGTCAGCTATTTCTCAAACACATGTTTGGATTTTTTCCTCTGGTGGAACACACGTTATAATAATGGGCCTGTTGTTTCGATTTCCCTGCCTACGCATGGCTGCGATCTGGCGTGACATGGTTACAGGTAACTCACGAGCAACTCGCCCACTCATGGCTCTGTCATCTTCACCTACAGTTGTTGGCAACATACATTCACTACGACAATGTGTATACTCGCGGGAGGGGGAAGAGTCATGTTCCGTGATTGAATTATAAAACTTCATAATGATTGATTCAATAGTAATTGCGAACGCAGTACTTTGGGTTACGGAGTAAGTATAACCGTAGTCCTGAGGAGTTTGTCCAGATTTAAACCGAGCAGCCGTGTGTCTTTTATCTAGCCGATAGGTCTCATATTGATACTTCTACGACTTGTTAGTTGTAATTAGTAGACCTGTGACCCTTAATTGGAGTGATGCTAACACAAAGTTTAATCAGACAGGGTCCAGGTTTTGGTTTCATTCTGTGGATAAAAAACTGAAGTAAACTGAACTGGATTGAATGATGTTAGTATCATTAACATTGACTTCTTAGCTCCTTTGTCCTTCTATCGTGGTTAGACGTATATGTTGAACTTTTTCTCTAGCAAAAGTCTAGTGTTGGCGAATTCATTCTTAAATCTAATCATTCATTCATGTTGTCTTTTTTTATCATCCTTGTTGATTTGTGACTTCTATTATCATTAGTACATGGCAACATCATCCCTTGTTCCTATTTCGTCTCATCTTATTTACTTTTGTTTATTTAGTTATGACTAATAACAGCTTGTAGATACGTCATGGTTGCGTCATCCGTATTTCCATCGTCATTATGATGATGAGTGACACTGATTTAACTCACACAACATTGCACAATTAGAAGCAAATCACTAGGCTGTCACTAGACTGAAGCTCATGACACTGATTGTCATTTTAAAACCTTCCAAAAAACACCTCATTCTTTAACACTATACTTGAGTTGCATCAAACAAGCCTGCAAAAAGATTTTTTTTAAGCAGGAATCAGAACATCTGGAGGTCAAGAAAAATAACACCTTTAACATAACGTTTAGCCAGGTATTTCATTTTTTACTTATACTACCCTTCAACACAAACGGTAATATCTATGTCACTCTGTAACACATTTGGGATGAAAGTGGCATATTTTGTTAGATTGTTGGTATATATCTGGAGATTATGCCCGAGCCATCTGGCGATATTCCGTAAGCAATGGAAATGTTCGTTGATGTTTTGCAACGTTATCTTAATGAGCTTTGGGGGTAGCTTGACGACATGACTTTGTCGTGATGACTAGCGTCAGCTTTCGCTTTATTGAATGGAGTGTGATCATGCTTACCGCAGTCATACTAATTTCGTACCATAATGGGCTCATTTTCATTATGACACCACTCACGACCTTGGTTCCCAAACCGAAAGGCGGTTTCTATCCTTAAAAGTCTATAATTTCGGAGTTCCAGCCAAGCTGGCAAGACAAGGCAAAAAAACGCATGCCACTCTTGCGGATAATCTTAATTATGTATTAGACGTGATTCATACTATATGCATGTGTTGTGGAAACATTAAACTCTTGCTGATATTCGTGCGAAGAGGGGTGGGTTGAGCGATGCTTTTTGGGTAAGCAGGCGAGGGGTGCGCTTTAATGTGGTGGTCGTGAAAGTTATGTTTAGCAGAAGCGGGGAAGTGGAACAGACGGTCGAGCAGAAGGTGATGGTGAGGGTAATATCAGTAGAGAAGTGCAGGAAAGGGGTGTAAGATCCATACCCCCATCGCTTGAGAACAGTGCATTGTCATCATGGTTTGTAATAAACGCCATGCTCGCTTTGAATGTGGCAGCGTGATGGGTCCAACCAACACACCTGCAATTCGCCTGGTGACGGAGGGGGGGGGGGAGGGTGGGGATGGCCCACGATTTATAATAATTGCGTTATCCTGATAAAGCGTAAGCAGTAATGGCCATTTTTAGGGTGTAATTTTGTTCAGACATAAGAACACAAATAAACATATCTTCGTGTCAGGAAAAAAAAAGGGGGGAGTCGTCCAGTTGTGAAGATGCTGATCTTAAGGAGTAATGAAGCTACATCAGAAGCAATGTATATTCCACTCTGAAAGATGCATGTTTTAAGAATCAAGTTGGGGAAAAGTTGGGTAGGTTGTTGAAGACATGATGGTCCGTTAAGGATACGTCCTGGCTTTTCAGACTCGTCTTTGATTGTTCAGTTGCGCGAAGTTGTCAATAGACAATTGCTAGTTTGAAATGACTTGCTTATGATGCTTTACACATTAAGATTGCCAGCATGAATTCCGCGCGCCTTCCGAAGATACATCAACCGGATGTCCTCTTCGCTCCTTTAAAATTTCGGGTTTCGCTTCCTTTGGCACTTCCTGTTGAGAACTCGATAACTCACGCAAAGACAAAGTTATGTCTATTCGCCATACGTGAGACATTACGTGAAACAGCCAACATTCTTGGCGCCTCTGCTCACATTTGACATTGTCATGACAACCGGGGGGGGGGGGGGGAGGAGAGAAGTTGCCTGTACTCCTGCATGATTTTTTCCCCCACGGCAATTGGCACAGTCTAACCAATGAATGGCGCGATGAATCCCCATTCAAACAGCTTTGGCGGGTGTTAAGACTTCACAGCGGTGCGGTGAATGATTGATGGCAAACATTTTACTATGAAACAATCTTTTAAGTGTGATGAGGTCCAATGTATCACGATGCTGTTGTTGTTTTTTAATGTTGTGTTGCTGTTTGGTGGGTATCGAGCCTGTGCCAATGTGTCACGGCTTCGAGTACTCATCGCCAAAGATATGTATACATACTCAGTAGTCCCTCGCCAACTCTCCGAAAACGCTTAGATCCATCGTAAACTGATTGAATCATACAAAAGAAAAGCATTCGCCCCCCCCAAAAAAAAGTAAATAAATAAATAAACAAACAGACAAAAAACAAACAAACGTGCTCATTGCTTGACAGTTAATTTGGTTGGTTTGCTCGCTTGCTAGTTACTGAAGTTTGTATCTACTTCCGTTATAGATTATAGCAACAGAGATGAATTTCACCTTACATAATTATCTACAACATGTATCCTCACGCGAAGAAGACGGGTATCACTATTTCGCCCGTGTCTTTGCTTGACACAGCTGGTCTTCCTTGTCTTACAGATTGTTGATCGACGTTGCTATGGTAACGCGCTCATGGCATTTCTTTTCCTCTTCTTCTTTTTTTTTTTTCGTCTTGTCGTCGTTATCGTTTTGAGAGACTGTTGTCCTGATATTGAAACAATGAAACAGTATTAAAGGAACTTTATATGCAATACAAATGCATGTTGACTTGTATTGATTAATGATATGCATTTCACCTTGTGTTGTCCTCTTTGGTCAAATGACATTTAAAATACTTTAAAGATTTACATTATTTCTTCTACGTCTGTATAATTGTTCTTTTCCTTTATTTAGTTAAATAAAAAATTGTTACAAGGCATATTATTTTCAGAGGCCGTTGTCCAAGTCAAGCGTTTTACTTATTGATAACGGTCTCTTCCACTTACACTTCTAAGATCTGTAATGATATTTACGTATTATTTCACATGATTATATGTTTGTAATGCGAAATTTTGTTTATATTCTTATGACTTGTGAATAACATGTTCGATATTGTTATACTTATTTTCTGTTATGTACAAGTGGAGAAGTAAAACTTACTGAAGCTGAAGCTGAAACTGAAACTGATATTATAATTATCGCTTATGTGCCCCCTCCCCCTCCCTCCCCCCCAAAAAAAAATAATAATAAATAAATAAATAAATGAAAATAAAAGTCTAGATATGTGCTGGATGTTTTGTAATAATATTTCTGCTATATTTCTTTAGATTACCTGGATGCGCTCACAAAAATGACAATAATAGCTTCAAAACCAAAGTTCTTACCATTTACAGTATATCATCTGTCAACCATTGCTATACAGTAGTACTAATGTGATTAGCAAAAGACATCGAGGCATCGGAATGCACCTATTCTCCTACAGGTCGAACATAACTTGCATCATGTTTCCCAGCGATGTCTTTTTTTATCATTGTTAAGAACATGGAAACATGTAAAGTTATGCTCAGTGTATTCCAATGTCTTTTGTTAACCATAGTAGTACTTTAGCAACGCTAGTAATTGACAAATGACGTCACTGACAATATATTGGTTTCATAGTTTTGTTGTTGTTATTTTTTTTTGTTGGGCATATCCAACAAATGTTCAAATAATCTGAAGAAAAATAGTAGAAAATTACTATAAAACAGATGGCACATAAATAGATATTATTCAGCTACATGAGTGGTGGTGATGGTGTCTTGAATCAGCACAAGTCAGCATGTATTTGCATATAAATAGTTCCTAGTCGATGCGTAGTATAATGTGTGAATGATGACGAACTTTTGTAACATTGTTAACATTCTCCGTTTCTCTTTCACAAACACTGATTACACGGAGCTTAGAGCCAAACAAGCTTGCTTTCATGTAGATCCCGTCATATTTCTCTTTGTACCACCCAAACCGAGATTTCGACCAATTATCATTATAACTTCTAAATATACCATGTATTTACATTTGTTTTTGTTTGTTTTATACATTATGGCCAAGGTACAAGAACTTGTGCTATTACTTTTGATGTTATATTGATATATGCGAGTAGTATGAAATAAATTTGATTTAAATTGAATTGAATTAACAATATTACAATTTATTGTTAGGCTGTAACATCGTTAGCTTAATCTGAATGTGTTGTTTTTTTTTTTGTTTTTTTTTTTTTTTACTTAAGAAGGGTTTCTGTTTATAATGATGATGTCCTTGTCACCTGTTTTACATTTAACAGCTACATTTTAGCTCTACCTAAATAGATTTTGGACGATACATAGTATTACGCTTTGAGTGAATCACGTTTTAAAAGCACTGCTTTTTCGGTGGACCACTCTCTTCCTTACTTATACCTTTCTGCCAACCTTGCAAAGTATGCGTTGATGTTCTTGATTATTCTACTTAATTGTTCATAATATTTTTATAACATATTTTATGATCCACATAGCATTATGTATCTCTTACAAATTGGTAAAACAATATGTGATTTGTGTAATACATGCTTTTTATTTTGTTTCACTCTTTTGTTGGATAAAAATAAATGATAACTGAACTGAGTATTGAAAAATAAAGATTAAAAAATAGTCTGCTGGGGTCTCTTTGAAGAGGTAAAATGAAGATGACATCTGCTAACTGTGCTTATTCTGCAGATCTACCTAAGATGAAATAAAATTCCATCATGAATTATGAAGAAGTGGCTTTGATTATGGACTTGGTTACCATGGTAACATTCCGTTTTCTAGACACACATATACATGAAGACATATGAATATATGAATATATTATAGTCTTATTCATATTCGTACAACAGGCATATACATGATATATAATCTGACCCAGCACATAAAAAGAAATGTGATTAAGATGATGAATAGATAAAAGGACAGCTTAAACGAAAACACGAACGCTGGAGTTGTGGGTATATCACAGCAGAAGTAGCGCATGAGTTGCGAGTTTTCCCCTTGATTCAGTGTTCAGCACTTTTGCGGTGAGTATACTGTCAGAGACTGCGGAAGAAAATAGAACTCGGGGGCTTGCAAACTAGGAGGACCCTATGGGGAGGAGACTTTTTTTTTCTTCGCTCCCTCCCTTTCTGTTGAACTTTTGCCTCTCCACGGCCACATGCTAAAGTATCTGACGCGGAGTTCCGGCCGGGTAAGACGAGAACCCCCTCTATCCGCCAGGGCTTAGGGAAAGAATGCCGCGGCGTGTGTGTTTGCTGAGAGAATAGTATACGTGCTAGCTAGTTTATGATCATGTCAAACTTACATACATATCTTAACCCTGCTGTCTCTCACCTCTCACAGATATAACGCATGTATTTGCGTGTGTGTGCGCGTGTATAAATAATTTTATTTTGGCGTAGATTTATATTTCATTTCATTTCAATCATCAAGTTTCCACACAAATTACATTTGTAACATACATGTACATCTACAGTTCAATGAAGAGAAACGACAATTTGAAAATTCAGTGTTTATAGACAGAACTGTAAGATTTCATGATACAGAATGGATTTAAATAGGTATAGAGTGTGTCATATTCATATTGGAAAACTAGGAATGGAATAAACGAATGTGTATAATTAAGATCTATGAAGGGGTCGGTGCAATATAGTGCTAACCCACACTTTTGTAAAAATTGAGTTACATGCATTTTCATAATCCTTATCCTTCACTCTAACCTCCATGAAAATGTCAAATTTGAATTCAACCAATAAGATGGTAAAAAATGCATGCATTCATGTTTTATTAATGTATACAATGCATGGACTTTCCAAACATTCAACAGCGATTATCTCAAAGTGACTATTGTGTGGGTTAGCACTATATTGCACCGACCCCTTCATATGTTAATCTAGATATATTATGTATGTTGGCATATGCCTTTATGTTTGCATGTGTTTGTATGTGCGTGTGTGTGTGTGTATTAAAATTTTGCATACGTTGATCACATACATTATAAATGTTTACATTATTATTAATGGTCTTATAATAATTTTCATTATTGTTGTTATTACTATCTGTATAGTGTCAATGCTTCAGTATATAACGTTTGTCAGTGTATATGGATATAATATGATATAAACGAAGAATTCTGACTGTACACTTGCAGTTCATGTTCACAGGTGTTGTTGAGAACAGTTTATCTCGCTACGCATACATGTGCATTATACATAATTTATGTGCTAAGTCACATTTGCCATATCATATATAGTCACAGAGAGTATATCTGCATGATATAATTTCGCACACACACACAAAGACAGGTGAGAATGATGTCTGAGATAACGATGTATAACTTGCTATCTATAACCTGCATTCTACGTGTTCTAATCAACACGCTGGTTGTGCACCTCGGGGTGGCGAACCCTTCGCTGCCCGTCTGCAGCCGACTGCTTCCCCGGTCGCGTTCTCGTAACGCTTCGCTTGATTATTTACGGGCGGGCAGGCGAGGGGGTTGGAACAATACGTCACTGTGACACACGCCAAAGTTACAGCTATCTCGGGACATGGCCCGACACTTTAAAGAGAAACATTTTTCATGCCAGCAGGCATCCGTCAGCTTCCAATGAGAGCAAAAGGGCGCGAACACGACAGCACAACACTCCCAGAATGCAAGCACGCAGAATATCACTAGGAAAATAACAAACAAAACAAAACAAAATATGCGCGAAAGTTTCTTGCCAAGACTTGAGTGCTATATGGTTCGGGTTTTAACACCCTGTAGAATTTTCAGGGTAGGATGTATCAGTTTGTAAGCTTCCTCCCTTAGTCAGGGATATTTTCTGTGTCTTTTATCTTCGAGCGCCGGAAGAGAATCTGTTGGTTGAAGCCGAACTGCGGCGTCAGAGTCTGGGTTAATTTTCATAATTTGTCGTGATACGGTTGACAGACACACATAGGGCTCTAGGTAAAAGCGAGCGTGAGGTATACACTGTATTTACAGGAAAGAACACACGTGTCGAGACGAATACACCTAGTCCAGTATCACTTGATTACGCCTTCGTGTTAAAATCGTTAAGTGAGGCTGGTTTGATGCTGTCGTTGTAGTTATTCTTGTTGTTGCTGTTGTTGTGCGTGTACTGCATGTGTGTGTTTGTTTTAGTCATAAATAAAATATATAATTTTCTTAGATGAAAAGCACAAGTTGGAGGCAGACAATGATGCAATGATTTGGATTCATAGCCCATGCAATAAAATCAAGAATCGCTCCGTTTATCAGGTAGCCGAGGCAAAAACAAAAGAGGCCACCTGAGGATTGTTTTTGTTTTGTTTTGGTAAAGATGAAGACATCACAGAACACAGCACCCCCCCCCCTCTCCCACCTATGTCTCACTTCAGCGGAAATCGATGGACTTTTGAAGTGAAAATTTGGCAAACACAAACTGCTGGGTTGATTGGTGTAATCATAGATTAGATGGCTGGCATTGCGTTCTGTCAAAACAAATGAACACGACTAACAATGAACTAGCTTAAAAAAAAGTATCGTCCACAAAAATAATGGCCTTGCTGATGGACAGATTCATACAACAACGTATTAAGTTTACTTATCAATTACTTCGTGGTTTGTTAATTGATATCATTTTCCGCCTTTTATACTATGGAACATCTCTGTGATAGATGTTGGGAGCAACCAGGATGTGTTTCTTGGAAGAAGATTAAATTGCTGATCATAAAGATTCAGTTAACCTGTTGCCTGTTGGACTTTTCGTAGCCCATAGAGTTACTACACAAGGCACACGATTCCAGTGAACATAGCGTTTACTTTTTCCAACCCTGGCATGTCAGACAGGCGCATCTCACATTGGAAAGGCATGACTCATGCAGAATAGTACTAGAATAACATCTGTATGTACTAATTCTTGTTTTTTTAAACTTAATTACAGATATGTTAATTATAAAGGGCGGCGCGGAAGTAAATTCTATAATAAAGAGCGAGTACATAATTTGGAGAGACATTTAAAATAATCATGTCTGTATTTGTAACAAATCTTCTGAGAATATAGGAGTAAAAATTAAAATAACAGCATGGCAATGAGAGAAAGCAATACATGCAATTGAACGCTTCGCTTGCTGTTGAACTCACAGAAAATTCAGAAATGAAATCATACTTAATCAATACAGCAAATTCAGCAAGCCAAAAACAAGTCCAAGTTCATTGACGGTACAAAACAATGTGTCCGAAAGATCAAAGACCACCAAAACCTTGAATTACCAATTTCATTAATCGGAATTTCATCAATTAAACCTTGAATTACCATTTCTTTTAATCGGAGCAAAGAGTAAATATTGTCTTGTTTGCTATCCTCGTAAAAGGCACATGACCGAACAAGAATTATTGCAACAGCCTAAAACCATTTCAGAAGTAATGAATTGAATGATAGGGCTTGTCTTAGTGACGCGATCTACAGAAGATAGGGGTATCCCTGCACCCCCCCCCCCCCCACACACACACACAAACACACACATACGCACACATACACACGCACACTCCAACCCCACTTCTGCAAAGTTGAAGCCCAAAGCAAAAGCCATTGTGTGGCCGCACTTCATAAGAGACGCGCCAATACTAGACCACAGGTGATAAATGCTGCTCTTTTCACACCAATATCTCCACCACAAGGTGCTGAACATCTCCTGATTCGCGCCCAATTTACCCCCAAATTATTGTACGTCACTCCTGGAATTTCTTCCGTGAAAGGGGGTAAGTCTGGATAGGACAGGGTTGTCTTTTTTATTGTCCATTCCTAACTTTCCATTAAAGTCGACGGATGACGTAATCAATCATTCTTCATTTTGAAGGATGATACAGTACTATTAAGTAGACACACTGATTCATCAATCCGGTATGAGTATACTGCTCATTGGTATAATAACTACTTTCCTCCATTAATGTATCGTTTATCGAGTGATTTATGATTTTATAGTGGTGCAGCACCTTAGTTCCGTGTGTTTATCGTCCAATAAGGGTCCTTGATGTATTTTCATATCTACAGCTTATTCATTGCTGGCTTTGTTTACTCCTATAAAAGGTTGCCTCGTCTCAAACCGTAAAAACTACAATCAACCATTGTAGCTCGTATTCACGTGGATCTATAAAACTGGAATAGGCATTGATTTTCATACAAAGCGTATCTCAGGACCAATAGTCAGAGTATCAACCCTCTCTTCAATAAAAAAAAAATTATAATAATCTGCAAGCGCACAAACTTTTGCAAAGAAGTGAAATAGACAGCATGGCTTTTTCACGATCACAATTTTAACCCTTCGGTTGCTAAAACTGGACGGAATTGAGAATGTACTTGGAGAAAACGAATGCACTATTACTTATCGTTCACGCATAGTACACATACTATCGCCGTGATATAACATCGGAGATATTTCCGCTATGTATGTACCTGTCATTGACAACTATACGTGTGGTCTCCCTGCCACCCCCCCCCAAAAAAAAAAGAAATGTAGTTAGATAAAAGTGAATAATTAATAGGTCTTGAAAGAAACCATCACCAGTGTTAACGTATCGAGATCTGACATTGAGTTGTTCATTTCCACCTGCTAAAAGTACAAACCATATGTCTCACCAGGAAACGTATCCCGAGAATTGTGCCATGGGTTTCGGTTCATCATTGCAAGTTAATGCCCGTAGATTCGTTGCACTGTGAACTTGATCCACCCCTCCCCCACCCCCATCCCCATCCCCACCCCTAAAACTCCCTTGCTACAGTCAGAATTAGAACATTTGCCTTCAATCAATACATCATGTCACTTTGATGCTCAGTCGTGGCTCATGGGTGGCACGAATTACCCCTCTCACTCTTTGAATTGTTTTTCTTTAGTTTTTCGCTATTTTCTACTTTGTTTCGTAAGAGTCCGTTAGGGAGTGATGAAGGGTACAATGTCATGACTTCACTGTCATTCTTATCTTCCCTGGTATCTGACATTGCCGCTGAATTTACATCTCCCCAGTGCGGGGAGAACAACGGTGACAAATATAGTTATCAAATGCTGCGATCTCGCCCCCTCCGTTGTATGGCGGTCTGAAATCGTTAAGGAGCGGAAGGGGGGTAAAGTCGTCTATGGGGAACCCCCAATCGTCATATTTCCGAACCCCAATAATATCTTTATTGTAAGAGAGGGAGAGAGAGAGAGAGAGAGAGAAACTGGTATGGAATGACGACACAACTCTAAACGTTGTCCAGTGTTTGAGTACAGTATTGCCGTCAATTTGTTCAAGTTTGTTATACTGTATATTGACAACGGAATGCAGAAATAAAACTGAACTGGACTGATCTAACCCTTATTGAAAAGCACTTGAAGATCGGTCACACCGCTTCCAATGTTCCTACAAGAAAACAAAGTTTATAAAAAAAATGGTGAAGAAGTAACTTTTACTCCAGCTGTTCCTGTATACTTGGCCCCTTTTGAAAGAGAAGAAGCAAGCCTAGTGTAGATCTAGCTATAACATGTATAGTTTTTGGAGTCAAACATTGTCAGCGTTAAGGAATACCGTCTCTCCTAACGGTGTTAAGTTCTGCTAATTTGTGTTTCGTTGATGATATTGTATATGGTTTGAAGTTTATGGTCTGCAGTATAAGTGAGTCGGTTATGAGATGACAATGACATTGCAGTGATTGGTAGAAGAGTGCTATCTACTGTCGTATCCTTCTTCATTATCATATATTCCCTATCTTCAATAATCATATCTTCACGTCCTCCTCCTCTTCCTCTTTCTTCTTCTTCGTACTACTACTCCTACTACTACTACTACTACTACTACTACTACTACTACTACTACTACTACTACTACTACTACTACTACTACTACTACTACTACTACTACTACTCATACTATTACTATATGTACTTCTACATATTGTACTACTACTGCTGCTGCTGCTGCTGCTACTACTACTACTACTACTACTACTACTACTACTACTACTACTACTCTTATACTATTACTATATGTACTTCTACATATTGTACTACTACTGCTGCTGCTGCTGCTACTGCTACTACTACTACTACTACTACTACTACTACTACTACTACTACTACTACTACTACTATGTACTTCTACATATTTTAATACTACTGCTGCTGCTGCTACTACTACTACTACTACTACTACTACTACTACTACTACTACTACTACTACTACTACTATGTACTTCTACATATTTTAATACTACTGCTGCTGCTGCTACTGCTACTACTACTACATCTTCTTATTTCCATTATTTTCATTCTCCTTCCCCTTCATTCTCTTCTTCTCCCTTTTCTTCTCTTTCTGTCCAATATTACTATTATCTGCTAGTTCTTCAGAGTATCCCCGTGTGATTACTTGTACGCTGCCGAACTTTAGACATGTCGAAAGCGGAAGGAGTAGTTTAACTCTTGGCGGTGATAGTGCCAAAGCGAGCGATGCTTTATGGGTGCCTGGAAACTATTGTGGGTTCCATATCTCACCGTATTTACAACGCGCCTAACACAACTTGCTTTAGCCTTTCAAATAAGATAGATAGGGAAAAAAGAGGTTACAGAGGAAAGTCTGGCTAGAAATCATTTACTCATGTCGAGTCGTGTGAACAGGTAGTCATAGAGACTATGACCCCCCTAGAAGGCGGAAAGTGCAAGTGTTTGATGTTTAGGCTGCACTTGGAACCAGCTGCCGATGATTAAAGCTGATGTTTTGGAGGCGCGGCAGGTACTGTCATCGCGCAGTGTGTATCGGCCAGGGGAGCCCGCCTCGAGCCGCCCAAGTGTGAGCTCATCCTGCGGATCGCACGCCACAGACACACGTGTGCGTCTGAATTGATTCCCCAGCCTCTTCCGTATCGTAACCTTAACCCGGGACACATGCAGGCAGCCTGCGTTATGAAGCCTTAGATACAACACAGCTCAAATGCTTTAAACACTACAGTCATGCTTCAATCTGTACATCATCCATAATAGATCACTCTTTCTCTATTAACTGATGCATGCAAAACCACTCAGCATGTAAATTAAAACCTCTTCAGTAGGTAAGCTCTGAAAGAAACATAATCAGCAGCAAGAAATACATTAGAGGCATGTTATACTTCCCATCGTGCACAGTTTAGAACGTGTGAATTAATTGACATATTATTTGCATGCGTGTGAGAGATTAAAGAACTGCACCTTGCCTAGAATCAAGAACGGAGCCACTTTCAAAACTACGCGCAATCGATCTAGGTACACGAAATCTATGATGAGAGAGGCATGACGCAAATACTTTGAAACTTCCATCTAACCCTATCAGGATGAGAATATCAATAAGAATATTTTATTAGGTAGATTATTGAACATTCTAGCGAGTTGAAAGAAGGCTGACAGGATAAGGGCAAGCAATGATTTTGTGCAATGTTGCAAGATAATTAAACGATCTAGATATTCCTCAAGAAGAGACAAAATAACTGTCACAGAAATTGTTCAAAGAAGGGCAACAAAACAACATGAAAGATTGAACCTCTAATAGCTGATCACATTATTTGTTAACACCACTTGTTATGAGGGAGACTTTATGAAGGCTATCGCATCTTGCTGCTCCATGCATACACGTGAGTGGGGGAGTATGGTATGCTAGATTACGTCGCTGCTCATTAAATGTTTAATACCTGAACAGGGATGCGTGCGTTTTTAACGTATGTCGCACCGCGGGTGTATCGTACACGCCGGAGGCTAAACACTGCCCTGTCATCGTCACCTATGCGACAAGTTCGTTATAAGTTTAGTCCACATCACTACACAGAAAAAAAAAGGATCTACATATTCTCATGACACAAGAAAATGAAAATTATTGTAACTAACACATGCAAAATGAGTGATATAAAAGTGTAAACTATTCACAGGGACAATTTTAAACTTCAGCTGCCCAGAGCTCTTATTTCTTGTTTAAAAAGCGAAGAGTATGGTTCTCATCAGACTCTTAATTAAGCATTTTAAGTAACTTTCGCCATAGTGTGTTCGTATGCACAGTGATGCTGCACTTCTGAATGTGCGTTCGTGCCATTATAGGAAGTATATGTCATCTTATACGACGCTTTGCGTAGTGATGTCATCTGGGCCAACGCTAAAAGGTGACCGCTAAAAATAATGGTTTACTTCTAGTGCTCACGGAAGAGTGACAGAAAATTAAAAGTAACAGAAAAAGAAAAACCGTAAGAAAATACTACATGCGCTGCCGTAATTTAAAGACACGGACATAACCCTTATTTCACCACACAACATTGACCGTGGTAATGATAGGTGAAGTGAGAGAAATGAAGACGGACTTACCACCATTTTGTGCTGGACGCTGCCGTCGTTTTCTTGGCGAGCAGACTGGCGGTGGGAATGAAGAAAAAGGCTACAAACCATTCCAATTTCATCTCAGACTGCTCATCAAAACTAACTCCAGCAAGAAAGGGGAAAAAAGATATGTATGTATGAAGTATCCAAGCCGAGGAAAACAACCATATATCCTCCAACGTCTGGCCGAAACCCCCCGGGTGCTTGCCCGTCAATCCAAGTTTACAAATTCGGTTCTCTGTCGGTCGTTTTTTTTTTTTTCTCTCCTTCGATACAGGCGACTTCAAGATTCGATTACCCTAGATACAAGTTTTGAGGGGAAATAAGAGGGTGAGAGGATATAAGAAGAGAGAGAGACAGACTATGAAGACGATTGGTGTACCTCAGCGCCTCTTTGTTTTAATCGTGAGGCGTTTACTTTGCAGGAAATGTTTCTATAAGTGTTTTCTCATGCTCTTAGAAACAGCATCCATACTGAGATGGAACCTTCTTCAGCTTCTTCCTACCGTCGGAGAATACACAGGAAAGTCTTCCTAAACAGCGAATACTATGTCCACAGAGGTCGGTACGGGGATTCTAAACTGGCGTCGTTTCCTCAAAGTCGCCGGAGGGCATATTTTTCTCCCCCGATGATATTCGTTGATCTCGAAGAAGAAGAAGAATGCAACACTGATCATCCGAGGAGGTTTGATAAGCAAACAAAAAATATGCACAAAGCGAGCGAGCTAAACCTCTCGGCCAGGCCAGCCGATCTGCGTGCTTATCACCGAATCTCCGGCGCAGTCTTTTAACGTCGTCCTCTAACAAGAACGCGGCACCAACTTGCAATATACTCTTTCCATTCGCAAGAGGAAAAGTAGATAGAAACCTCTTTCAGAACCAAGCAGGGATGCTCACGTAAGAACCGTGGAGCAGACGACAAAAAGGACAACTTGGTGTCGGATGTTCTCCGTCGACAACTCTTTCTTCTTTGTCTCAAATTGCCACTTTTCCGTCTTCGCAAAATCGTCCGAAAACTAGAAGTACCAGTGCGAGTAACGAGACGACGACAGGCTGACAAGAACTCTCGGTATTTCTCCTCAATGATCCCAACAACCCGAGAAAGGGTTTGCAATCGCGTGGCTTGTTCTCGGCTTTTCGCGTGGATTAACAGGGCTTAAGGCGATATTAATGACCTAATAGTAAACCGACGATGAACACACGAGCGGGGATGTACAAGTCAGTTCTTGTTTTTTTTTTTTCTCTCCTTCTTTTCTTTTCTAGAACTATTTTTGATGGTAAGGTCGCTATTCGCGAACGTCGCAGTGCTTTGGGACATTGATATGCCTGGCGTTGTGTGAAACAATAGCTTACAAACCGCACGCCGCGCACGCCCTGAATAGAGCTCTCTCATTGGTCAAGCGTCACAGCCAATCAGAGGCCTGACTTAAACCGAGTAGGCAAAATGGGCTTGACGATCGGGTGCTTTTCATCTCCCAAGTTTCAGTGTCTTCTTTTTATCGTCTTTGACAGGGCTACCCCCGTGAGAACTGGTCCATCTTTTACAGAACACTTTTGTCTCCTGTCTCCACAACCCATTATTATTTTGTTGTAATCACTTAAGACTTGCAAAGCAACTCTTCGCTCGACCTTATAATCGGTGCAAATGGGGACGAGTGTAAAGTTTTTGCAGGCAACAACTAAGTTCACACGCTCAATGAATAGACACGATTGTAGTACCCTGAAACTTAAACCCGATATCGATTATCCAGTGCAGTAGGTGCATGTCCTCGCTGAGTTCTTGTTGTAGTGATAACTTTTAATGCCCGCATTTATCAAGCGGCAGTACCGCTATTTGACTTGAATCAAGCTAAGTGACTTAGAAAGTACGAACCAAAGATTAAAAAGTTCATATGTCAAACTGACATGATGTCTGGAATCGCGCTGGCTCAATTCACTGTCAGCAAACTTTACCTATCCTGACCTTACGTTATCGTTATCATAGGATAACGTCTACGAGAAAAAAAAAAAGTTGCTTCAGTTATCAATATTTTATGTCTTTAATGTTTTTTTTTTTCTGTTGTTGTTATGACTTTGTGTCCTTTGCTTTTGCTTATGTTTTGTTTTATTTCGCTTTTTTTCTTGAGCTCGTCAACGTTGGAAATATATGATCTTCCCAAAGTCACTTAGCGGCAAAGAATGACTAGGCATTCGCCCTATTACTGCAACGTTTTGCAATGCAGGACAACCAAGCTCCGAATTTCGCAATGTCAAACTTTGGCTAGTCATGCGAACAGAGAAGAGTAAAACATTGAGATACTATCCCCATCCCACACATCCCCCACTTCTATCATCCTCAACAACTCTCATAATTGTGTTAAGGGTGAATAAATGCTGCATGGTGTGAGAAAAATCGTGCACTTTCTTAATGTACCTTGGGAAGAGATCTTTTGATAATAAGATCAGTTTGTATTCATTGTCACCCTTTTTTTAATTTATGAAAAAACGAAATTAACAACTGTCAATGTATGGATCAAAACAAGAAGGTGCCAAACAATAGTCATGTGAAAAATCAAACAAACAAACAAACAAACGTAAGCAGCAAAATACCAATCAGGAAGATTCTGTCCGTATTGTAATTGGGTTTGTGACACCGTAAGGCAAGCGCGATTACGAAAAGGTGGCTAAAAGGTGAAAGACCACTACACGCCGGTAGTGACTACACATTCCTGAGTCCTAATTACAGAGATCATCAAATTTCAACGACCATCCCCTCAACAGCCAACTGGAGGCATTAAACTCGTCATTTCATCAAATCCTAGAAGTTATTAATTTGTGCCTGAATGCGTTTCTCAGATTCGGGGATAATGGCCGACATGACGTCATAATGTGGCAAAATGTAAGTACCCTATACAATGTATTCTCAAAGAAGAGGGGGCGGAGTCTATATGGCCACTTCCATTCACTTGGCTTCGGTCCACAATGTCGATTGACCCTCATTAAACAAATCGTGACTTCACCCTGAATCGTCCAGCCGCGTGGCCAGTTTACATGAGAACATACATATCCGGTGTGTGGGATCTGTACTATAAGAAGGGGTATGTTATATAGGTGATGAGTTAAAAGGGGTAACGAGGGGACAGAAACAACTTGTCAGTCAGAAGAACATGTGCAGTATAATGCATTTAGGCTATTACGTTCAGCAAATCTCGTATTTCTTGATTTGATAAAAGCTGATAATTGTGATGATGACGGTGGTATTAATGATCCAGATTAAGGTGATTGTAATTGTTATCATCTCAATATCAACATTACCATTACCAGAAGCAGACATATATTCATGATTCTTATTTATATC
Source organism: Diadema setosum (assembly GCF_964275005.1). Taxonomy (NCBI): domain Eukaryota; kingdom Metazoa; phylum Echinodermata; class Echinoidea; order Diadematoida; family Diadematidae; genus Diadema; species Diadema setosum. Next base: position 4,602,727 of record NC_092706.1, read on the forward strand.
TATATAATTTCATGATTTTTTTTATTATATAATGTCCTTGTCATTATTGTTATTATCATTATGAACATCATCATCAGTAGTAGTGGTGGTAGTAGTAGTAGTAAAGAAGAAGTAGCAGTATCATTGCGTCCATTATTTGGATCACTGTTATCATCACTTTCATTATCATCGTCAACTCTTTCATTATTATTATTATTATTATTATTATTATTATTATCATCATTATCATTATTGTTATTATTATTATTATTATTATTATTATTATCATCATTATCATTATCATTATTATTATTATTATTATTATTATTATTATTATTATTATTATTATTATTATTATTATTATTATTATTATTATTATTATTATTATTATCAATATTATTATTATCATCATCACCATCATCATCATTATCATCACCATCGTTTGTCCGAGACCCAACATTAGTGTCGTCATGCCTGTACAAATTTGAACATGAAAAAAGAAGGGGGGTCTCATCAAGTCAATAGGGGAGAAAGTTTGAGAGAATGGTTGTTATATGAGGAAATGAATCTCTTCTCCAGGTACCACGAAAATATTATTATTATTATCATTATCATCTTCATTATCATTAGTAGTAGTATATTTATGTTTATGTTTATGTTTATGTTTATGTTTATGTTTATCATTATCGTTATCGTTATCAGCTGCAGCTGTAGCAGCACTATAATCACCATTTTCTGTAACCTTTAAAACGTCTTTAGTTATGAAGCGCACTTAAGTGAAGGTGAAAAAAAAAGTTGTGCGTTTATAACGAACGTAAGAGGTGAATGGAAAATAGAAAACTATAATAAAGTTTATTTCGAGCAAGAAACAGGTGTCTCCGTATTCAAACGAGCGATGTTTTGGAAGATGAAGACGAGGGAAAAGGCTTATGGTATTGACTTCGACAGCCGGGAGACAGTGAGCGACATCTTATTGCTTGACAAAGGAACGCGTGATGCAGCTTTTCACATGACACTCAAAAAAACAACAACAACACTCCTAATTTTAGTCATTCTGTTTCATCAATTCAAGGGCACCGTTCAACGCAGACGACATGATTTTATCATTCACACATTAACTATGTGCTTCGTTATATATCGTGGATCAATACGAAGAGTTTGCTTCCAAAAGGCGCTAAATCCATTATTTTTCAATGGATTTAGCGCCTTTTGGTTGAAAGCCCTTCATATATGGACCTGTGTAATTCAATTGTAATTATGGTGCTGGCTGCAACCAACAGCAACAATAAAAAGAAAATAAAGGGGATGCCAAGTGATGATACTGTCTAATTTTTGTTTCATCTTCTTTATCTATTTATCTTTTTTTTTTTACTAAAGTAAGTATGCGAACTGATTTGTACATATTTATGTACGGTTTAAACATGCATGGATACATCATACAAATATCTTATATATGTATTTAATTACATGAAACAATTCAATGCTATATACAAGAATATCAAACCGTGAAGGTTGAAAAAAAAAGAAATTAAGACGAATTAAAAATTGATGTAATAGGTAAATCAGTCTCTCTTTCAGGAAAAAAGGTAGTAGTTCATCGTCATGACAACCGTGTGGTATTTACCTAGTTGAGTTAATATTTTGTGTGTCACACAACCACTGAGTTCAACGTTCGGAGGTGTTTTTGCTGCGTCACAACTCGGTCTCCCTACTCGCGTCGCTTTTTCCAGTCAACCGTGTCATTGAGTAGCTCCCACCCCCAGAAGCCCCGGGGAGTGTCCCGCTCAAGTCTGCGGTGCACTACCGTTGCCATTGTCACGTACAGTACTGTATGTCTTCATACATCAAAATATTTTATACATGATGTTACAATAAAATACGAGAATCCTACACTGCAAAAAGTCCGGTGTTAAATAGTGAACACCGAGCTGGTGTTAAATTTTCGGTGCTCATTCATTCATTATTGAAGCTGGACGGGTGTTAAACCATTGATATTAACACCAACAAGTATCAAATCAACACCATGTGGTGTCATTTTTTAATTAACACCAGTACAGTGTCAAAATAACACCTGGTACAGTGTCAAATTAACACCACGAAGTGTCAGGTGAACACTTTTCAACACCATCACAGTGCATTTTTAACACCTGTGGGTGTGGTCCTTTATTGAAGTTTGATCGGTGTTAGATTTAACACCCGTGGTGTTAAATCTAACACCCATGTTTTTACAGTGTAGTTTTGTGTCTCTTACATGCAGGACAAAATAGATAAGAGATAAGTTGCAGGATAGGATAGACACTGGCTTTATCTTCTTTTTGCTCCACAACTACACACACTACGAAGTTATGTAGCCCTTGACTATCCTCAGTAGACGGGATGCTAACTTGGCAGAGTTTTGGTACAACGCGATAGGAGAGATTAGACAAAATATTGACTATAAAACTAAAAAAAATTACGAAGGTTTCACTGCGCGTGGTACGAGTCCAATAATCGACTGATGTACGTTTTGTTTTGAAAAAGAGCAGAACTGGAATATATACCGGAGCAACTATACCTGTTCTGGAACTGTCTTGTTTATTATAAAAGCGAGAATACGATGAGGCATTCCAAGAAATATACAAAATTCACGTCTCTCTTTAAACCTATATTTTCAATTTGATTTATATGCTATCTGACTGTAATGAATCTATGTCCACAAACACTCTTGTATAAGCAGAAGCCATATTAGAAGGTACATTTATCGTGTCTATGACCAAGCTGAATTTTAGACAGCATTGCGGTAGGCCTTTGCTGTAGGCCCTATACACAATTTAGTTTGCGTGAAAATTGAGATAAAGAAGAATATAAAGCGCAACTGAAGAAAGTAAGGAATTAACAATGAAAGAAGTGTATAGCAAATAAAAGATTATTAGATTCGAAATGGGTACGGACTACTTGAATAGATAGTAAACAAAATAATAGTAGTACATAGAAAGATGGACGGGTTGATATGTATTGTAGATATTATAGATATAACGATACATAGATGACAAAATGGATAGATAGATAGATAGATAGATAGATAGATAGATAGATAGATAGACAGACAGACAGATAGATAGATAGATAGATAAATAAATAGATAGATAACCAAACAGAGAGATAGATAGATAAGTATATATGTAAATTTATTTCGTACACATAATATACGAACATAAATAAACAGAGCGCTAAGAGTAAAATTGAATTTTCATTTTACATCACTTCTTTTCGTGGTTGATGACTAATCAAGTCGTCATGAAATGTAAGCTGATTTTGTCTGCCTTTAGAAAGTGGCATAAAGAACAGCGCAAAGAGTGAAAGAAAACAGAAACAAAAAAGAACGACAGACAGGCAAAAACAAACACACATACAAATACAAACATGTAGTCTATCTCATCCTCGGTGTAGGTTGCTCGCTGAGCCCAAAGTTGGATTTCAGCTGTATCATCCTCCTCCCTAAGTAGATTTCTTCGTGCCCTCCTTTTTTCTCCGTTCACCGGAATTTTTCCTCCCTGACAACTCCGCATCACGGATCGTAAAAGTCTCAACCGCTAGACAATGGGCTCTCTGCATCTTGATGGAAATGCGCTAAGACATTTTTAGGGAAGGAGCTGTATATGGGCGACACATGGAGTCTGTTGCCAACATATCAATCTCAGCTATACCTCATCATGCCCCTGAAAAAAATTAAAGAAGAGGAAGAAGAAGAAATATGATAACCAAAATATCTTTTGCAATATCATATAAGCTGGCTGATGACGAGTGCGCTGAAGGGCTAACGACTTCGGAGGTTTCGAGTAAACGACTGGGAAAGGAGGCAAACTGCCCGAGTTTGTTTAAGTATTTATATTTATTTTTCGAGTTACTGCTCATATGTCACGTATTTGATATGATGAAGACAAATATTCAAATGTTAATGACGCGTCTCTTAAACACAACAACAACAACAACAACAACAAAATTTTGTATATGCAAATGTCATATTGTATTTCATATTTTTGTCGGAAATGAAATGAAATAAAGTGAAAATAACTGAAATGAAATAGGTAGGAATGGTATAAGCATGAACAATATTCTGTCTCTCTTTCCAAGCATTTGTCAAGATGGACGGCATCGAAATCTTGATTGAGATCTCCCTTTCGTTGATTTGACTGATGTCTCCGTCTTCCCCTTTCCTCATTGATATCAATATTGATTTTATTGCAACTGATTTACAAATTGCCCAACATGAACGTGAATATTTTGTCAATCAGTTGAAATAAAAACAATTCGACGCAAGAATTACATTAACTTGAATATGGATTTTACTGTCATCAATTTTAAAAGCATTATCACCATCATCATTATCTGATATTGATATCATGATATGCTTTTATCATAATCATCTCTAACCGTGTTGTTGTTGTTGTCTTCATCGTCGTTGTCGTTGTCGTTGTTGTTGTTGTTGCTGTCGTTGTTGTAGTTTTTTGTACTGCAAACATGATTATCATGAGCACAGCGTCTTGGTTCTCTCCTACACAAACATTCCTATCTATCCTGTTGCCTCTTGTACAAAACTGCAACTGTTCCCTTGACTTTTAAAACTTTTTAAAGCTGCCATACTTATAAAGATAGTAAAAAATGGGACTATTATCAGCAGAAATATGTGGTGAGAAGAGCCCATCCCACTGTCATCTGCGGTGAGAAAAAAAAAACAAAAAAAAACAAAACAAACCTACACGAGTTACACATGAGACTTTTTTGACAGAAGTTGGTTAGCTCCGCAACGTTGAAGGATACCACAAAGGTCTTCGCTGTTGCTCCTCATCCTCCCTCGTTTTTCCTGTCTTTCTCTTTCCTTTCTTTTTTTCTTTTATTCACTCACACACACACAAAAAAGAGTAAGTGTCTCATTACCGTCACTTCCTGTTCAAGAACATCGCTAGACATTCTAAATAGATACTGAGTGATACGTCGGTCATTCAATACCTGGTTAAGACTGAGGGACGCGTTGCATGAGACGGATTCTATACGTGCGCGTCCTGTTGTCATGGACACGCTCCTTCCTTGCACGTGCTGAATGGTGAGGTCGTTCTTTCGGAAGCGTCCACTCTTCGCTGAGAGATTATAGGGTATGATCAAAAGGGGGGGGGGGGTTAAGGAGAAGGGTGTAACTTTTCAAAGAAAAGCGAGAACTCCGTAATGACCTCGTAAAGCACTCATCGCGTAAAGCAAACCACAGAGGAAATTAAAGCATTTCATAACAAGATATACCTCTCTGATTCTTCAGTCCATTTTAATTGCTGAAACGGTATATAGCTAAATTGTTTATAGACTGTAGGCCTTTACATATTGTTGTTAGCGTATAAAGTGTCAACGTAGATGTACGTAGGCCATACACGAAAGTCCCTTTTTCAATTTCTGTGCTACGATTCCTTTCAATTATATGGCGAGATGCAATATATTTGATCTTGTAAGCAATAATCATCTTCAAAATTTGATATTTGTATCGAAATGTCGAATACTGTATTTGTTATGTTGTTTATCGTGCACGCCGTTACAGGAGCACGCATGATAATATGCACGTACATACTGTAATACTTATACATAGGCCTACACACTTGATATGAAAGTCAGGTTTACAAGTATTGGCATGGATATTATGAAAGCTAGATTAATATCAAAGTGGTTATGGACATGAGAAAATGAAAAACATGTATTACCAGATTTTACGACTATCCTCCACAGGTATTCAATTTGCGTTTAACTTTATTAACGCAATCATAGTAACGTGTACAAGACTACGGGCATTATACAAAATTAATGACCGGAAACTGTTGAATTCTTTCATTCTTTTGAAGACAGTCGCTGAACATCTGGTAAGACTCGCCTTACGCCATATTTCAAAAAGCTGAATGGTTGAGCAAAAGCCCAGTTGTCTGCTCGACGGGTTCGTGGCATTGTTCGGGTTAATTCGCACTTCCCTTTGTATTTGAAACAGTAATTTGTTTAAGCCAAGTAGCACAATAGCTCTGCTCCGCCTACAACGCACGCGCTCATTGCTCGCGCGTTCTTTCCTTTTCTTTTTGTGTTTGCCGGGAAAGTCATGAACAAAAACATAATGCACGAAGAGTTAGCACGCACGTGCGCACTGGATTCCGGTTCAAAGAATTACCTGTTTGGGGGCACAAAAAAAAAAAAAAAAAAAAACTTCGGTCTATTGTTATACAATGCACTATGTATCCATTATTGTAGCCAACAGGAAGTGGTCTGGCTATGCAATGTGAACGAACGATGGTGGTTCTTCTCGCTTGAAGAGTGAAATCGGAGTAAATAAAAAAAAAAAGTGGCGATTTCGTCAAAACGAACATGGATTCTACATGTTCGGGGGGGGGGTCATTTCATGAAGCATTTTGTCCGACAATCGACAATTTTGTCGGACAAAACTGCTCTCAGCCAATCAGATGCAAGGATTTCAGTAGCTTTTAACAGTTTGTCGGACGAAATGTCTGACAAAAAGCTTCATGAAATGCCGCCAGACGTTGCCAAAATCACTGACAATAGCCACACAAAATAGCCACGCAAATTCAAATAAGAAAGGTGGTGACGTCATGAACTCACAAGTATTCCCATCCTCCTTTAGGCAATGTAGAAGACGTGTGCAGATAGGACATCATTATCATCATCATCATCATCATCATCATCATCATCATCATCATCATCATCATCATCTCAATTAATTTACATGCAGGATTGCTACTAAGTTTACTGATTAACGAAAACTTTAAAACTCCGTAACTTTAACATTCCACACTTGTTTCGGGCACAATTGTGATGACACCCCTGCCCTTCCATTGGTTTGATTTTACTCAGCGTGAAGATGTTGAATTGCGCTTTGATTATCTGAGCTATAAATAAAAGTAATACGCGGCAAAAGAACACTGAAAAAAAGATATATGGTTGTACATGCTTTTCTTTAAGAAATCGAGTGCATCAAAGTCTCAATCAATAAATGATTTACACATTTTGTTGGGTTTTTTTTTCCTTTAGTTTTATCATTTAGATATTGATGTTGCACCAATCTTCAATGTGACAATTATACTATAACTCTATAGAGTTTAAGTATTATTGCCACGATGAAGATGGTGCGTTACTCGATAACACAGCATCTTCTTATGTGTTATGTGTGCATATGTGTGTGTATGTGTGTGTGCTTGTTTTTCGTTCCCACATTTTAAGTTCTGATTCACACGTATAGCTAACGTTTCTTCCTCTTCTTCTTCTTCTTCTTCCTCCTCCTTCTCCTCCTCCTTCTTCTCTTTCGTTCGCTTTTCTTTGTCTATCTTTTTACCTTCACTTTCGGGGTTTTTTCGACTTCCTTTCTTTCTCTTTCTCAACTCTTTACCTATTATTTCCATGTTGTCTATCATGCAGGTCTAACCCAATGATTTCTGCATTACGTACATATGAATACATATCATTATATGCAAACACATGCACATATATACACACATGCATACATACAACCATACTCACACACATACATACATACATACATACATACATACATACATACATACATACATACATACATATATACATACATGCATACATTCGCTCATGTAAATATAAATACAATATAATAATAGATGTAACACATATTTGAGCCTGGTCTTTAGTAGTAGTCTGTGATAAGCTATGGCTACGGGAACGTTCCATGAATGGTCATGCATTATCCTTTACACCAAACCAGCTCTTGCACTTATTCCCCAATAAGTTCATTTTTCTTTCCTTTGTTAATCGCTCTCAAAGGTAAGGAAGAGAAAGAGAGGGAGAGAGAGAGAGAGAGAGAGAGAGAGAGAGATCGGAAACAGTTGCTTCATCTAGAGCACAGTGAAGCTCCCCAAAATATGTTAACTACTGGTACTTCATTTGCAAAGACTGGAGTTATTTAAAACTCACAAAGTCTTTAACTGATATGCAGACCAATTTGCACCATTCCACACATTACCTTAAGAATTACCAGCGGGGATTTGGTCATTCTAGTCTAAATTACCAGCGGAAATGAGGAGCGTTTCCCGCTTGAAATTCGAATCGTAAAAAGGTCCTTTGAATACCTCTGTGCTGAGGATTGTAACACAAATGGCAAAAGGAAATAAAAGACTTCCAGTTGAGAAGTAATTCATTTTTAGCTTAACTTCATTATACTCCGCGGTATTCTCACGTCAAAAGAAAGAATTCGATCACGTTTAGGTCTGTGCGGTGAGGTAAGGTGGCAAGCGTTTAATCAAAACAAGATGGTCTGCATCGGTGTTGTTGGTCTGTGTTTGTGTAACGAGTGTTTAGCTCTTATGTTAAAGAAAGCTAGTCCATGATGCATCTTTCTGATGATAATTATGGCTAAGGAAAGGCTGTTTATAATTTCCAAAGGCAGATTCAATACCATAGATATTCAAGAGGGATCTTTAAAACTTACTCTTCTTAAAAGAAAGACGTCAATTAGTCATTATATCGATAGTATAACGTTTAGAGGGCTTTATTCCAGTCGAACAAAATACTGTGGATAACGGTGTCCTTCACCTGTGCACCTCGAGATTAAGATGAATGTCTATGTCTATATGTTAGACATATAATTATATATATTTCTTTTGAGTGCGCGCGTTAAGATTTTGATGTGAAGGTTGTTGATTTTGTCGTTATGATTTCATCATTTTGTACAAAAGGAAGGATAAACAAACTGAAAGTAAAAAAAAACAACAACAACAAGTGAGTGAATTGATAACAAGGTCGATCATTTTTAGGTACTGTTGAAAATATGAGCAGTTTGAATATAATTTGATTTACTCTTGATAAAGTTTGAAAGGATCTTACCCCTCTCTTTTACTCTTCATCTCCCTCCCTCTCTATCTATCTATTTATCTGTCCCTCTGTTTATATCTATCTACTTATCTATCTATCTATCTATATGTCTATCTATCTATCTATCATCTATCTATCTATCTATCTATCTATCTATCTATCTATCTATCTATCTCTATCTATCTATCTATCTATCTATTTCTCTATCTATATATATCTATATATATATTCCTCTATCTGCCTATCTATCTATATGTCTATCTATCTATCATCTATATAGCTCTATCTATCTATCTATCTATCTATCTATCTATCTATCTATCTATCTATCTATCTATCTATATCTCTCTCTATCTATCTATCTATCTATCTATCTATCCATCTATCTATCTATCCATCTATCTATCTATCTATCTATCTATCTATCTATCATCTATCTATCTATCTATCTATCTATCTATCTATCTATCTATATCTCTCTCTATCTATCTATCCATCTATCTATCTATCTATCTATCTATCTATCCATCTATCTATCTATCATCATCTATCTATCTATCTATCTACCATCTGTCTATCTATCTATCTATTATCTATCTATCTATCAATCTATATATCTATCATCTATCTATCTATCTACAATATCTTTCCTCTTTCCTGCTCTCGTCCTCCCCATGTCAGTTACATGTTCTGACTTGTCCTTCCCTCGTCCCTTCACGATGTACACTAATGTTCCTCGGATGTCCCGTCTCGTATCATCTTACGTCATCGACATGTCTCTTACATCCCGGCGTGTCTCTCGACATCCCTGAGAGTCATTGTTCTCTCTCTCTTACATCACTCACTTTCTTACCTTGCAATTCTCGCTTGCACCATTCTTTCTCCGAAAAGTGAAACAGAAAAAATAGTAATAATGATGATATGCAAGAGGAACTTATTGCTGGGCGTGTTGTTTGCCCCCGTTACAGATTTTTTTTTATGGTCTGACACTTGATATCCCAATCAACTTGCCAACACGCGAGTCATGATACACCGCGCTAACCGCACCATAGGTGAGTTGGTGGGCCCACGCACAAAAGACGGTGCGCTAAGTACCCTAGCATGAATAGAGGATATTTTGCCCCCTTTACCGTCGGCCACTCTTTGCTCCTTTTGTCTGACAGCAAAGGAAAAAAAAAAAAAAAAAACAAGCGAAAGGAGTCATTCTGTTCCAAAGGGAACGTGGATACTGTTGAAGTACCTCGAGGACTAATGTACAAAGCTACACAATGAACTGCTCTACAAGCGATCCGCGGTTGGAAATTGCTCGATTAGAAGCTTACGACATGAACAGGTACCAGGATTACTAAAAAAAAAATGGAATGAAGTCCACCCTTTCATTCCTCTTTCTTTCTTTTTTTTCTTTCTTCTTCTTTACCTCTTGTCGTGCATGATACCTGTTACATTTCAAATTCTTCTTATTACAAATTGTTCTGCTAGATATAATCAATTCAATTCTTTTTTTTTTATTTCATTTTTCGACAAAAGAAATAGACATAACTATGGACATCACTTTCTTCGGTAACAGAAAATAACTATGTGAAAATAAATGAAGAGCTTGCTTGAAGAATGATTCAAATACATAATATATTGTCGACTTCATTTCTCTCTCTCTCTCTCTCTCTCTCTCTCTATCTCTATATATTTATCTCTCTCTGTGTCTATCGCTTCGATAGTCGTCATGGCAACCAAATCATGCGTGTCATCAACGTTATTGTCATCACCGTTGTCGTGGTCGTCTTCGTGATCGATGACAAACTGCAGAATGAATATTAATGGGTGTTTGATATGATCCGTGGAATTCAGCCGAATGCAGATAAGAGTTTGGCAACTCTGACCATCCGGGGAAAAGTTGACAACTTTTTAACGTCTTCGTTAATATCATGTATTGCCCTTTCTAGATTGTAACTCTGCAGCGATTTATGGAAAGGATTAATATAAGAAAATATAAGCACAAAAAAAACAACAACAATATAACTTGTATTTGTTTGTGTGTTTTTTTTTTATTTCCGTCTTCAGATAAAAAAAAATACACACATTACAAGTTGCATATACATTGCATATACATACAGAAGAAACGGGGGATTGCCCGGGGGATTGTATTTCACAATTTTCTTCCTTTTTTATGAAAAGTAAACCTTCCTTTGATGATTTTTGTGAAAGGTATTTAGGGCGTATAATGATATTATTCATGCCTTCTAGAGATTATAAACCAAATGCTCTTTGGATGTTCGTAGGAAAAAAAATAAATGCTAGACTTCTTTTGCTCTCTATTCATATAATTCTACTACTGTTATATCGTTACACTGTTGAGTTACCATCCATCAGAAAGGACGCAAGTAAAAACTAAACATTTTTATGTTGTAACTTTTTTTACCGATGGTTCAATTTATTCACCGAGTGTTATGTTCATTAATCATTTCACACGATACGCTTGATCCTCAACAGGGAGAGATAGAAAGGGAATTTCCCTGTGTTTTTCTGAGCACCTGCTATTTACCCAGTGCCCTTCATTTTGATTTGAGGATTTGGCAACACACCGACACACGCCTGCGATAACTTACAGTACGTTCTTTTTACACGCTGGGTTGCTTAACATGAGTAATGTCTATAGAAAGGCATCTATCCCCCAATCATGACCGCCAGTTGTATGGCAAAGTCTCAAGAAACGGCGGCGTTGGCATGCTAAAATGGGATGTCTAAATCCTGGTCGTGACATGTGGTCACGCCCGGCGTCCAATTGTGTAGAGTTGTTCATCTTTGCTTATAGATGCCCGTTCCATGATTGTTACCATCTTCTGTGTATGTTTCATTCGCGCAATCCCCATTACCCCTCCCAATCCAAGTTATTCATATCTACGGCCGATAATCGAGTGTGATTAAGAGCAGCTGACGAAAAGTAAACTTCAGTGCGCCTATACCGAGTACCATGCATGGACAGATTGACGCGTTACGAAGTCTATGGTGCGTTTAGCAGTCGTGTCCCCACATCAAACACTCCCCGCCCAGGCTTACGCGCAGCTCTGCAAAGCTTAACCCGTTGAGGACGAGTCCCGAGTATACTCGGGCAGGTGACTATGGGAATTGCGTGTTGTAGCAAAATCAAACCGTCCTCAATGGGTTAACAATTCGCTACTTGGACCATCCCTTTCTTGACAGGCCAGAGAGATGTGGAGTTTGGCTGAAAAGCTACCTTACAATAAGTTTTGCCAAACTCTGAAGTGGTGTGCATTGTGTTACGACGTGGGGGTTAACAGTGCGGGTGGGTATTAAGTGGCCATGATATGCCACCGTGCCTTTTGAACTTGTTTTATCGCCCGTTTCGATTTCGCCTTTGTTTCTTTTGTCTCCAGACGACCGCTAAGTCGACTCTTCGTGTCACCTCGTGGAAAGATCGAGGTGTAAACGTCTCCCCTGTCTTTTCGATTTGTCATTACATCGTCACAAATCGATAACAACTCGACGATGGGGGTCGACAAATCCAACGGAAGGCGTGGCGACATTTTAGTGCACTCTTCGAAGGCTACCACTTTAATACAAATCAGTAGTTCCCAACCGGATACGATCATGTACAAGCAGGTTTATTAAGTACAGTGTATTGCGCATCCTTACTCATTCGTTTCATAACCGACACAACCTTTCATTTTTTGCTGAATTGATTGCCTGTCACCGTCTTTTCCCACCTCTTCTTTCGTAATACATCCTCTGCTTATTTTCTTCCTTTCATCATCACCTTCGATCTCCTCGTCATCGTCGTCATCGTCTTCTTTCTGCCATGCTTACTTTATTCCCTCTGATCTCATCTGCCTTTTACCATTGCAAAGTACTACTCCTATTGCGACTGCCAGTTCCACAACTTCCACACTACAACTACTACTGCTACTCCTATTACTAGTATTCATGTTACTACTAAAATAGGTCTACTACTTATTAGTACTGACCGCCACTGCTACCATTACTAATTACTATCCAGTGCTACTATACTGTCACTGCGATTACTATACTGTTACTCCTGCAGTCAATTCTTTTTCTCATTTTATTTGTTTGCTGATGTTCTTTTCTGAATTATCGTGAATATTCATTCTTTTCCATTTGTCGAACTCAAATTTGGTCTAGAACTTAATATTGAAATGATTCTCTGCTCACAAAATCTCATTTTAATGTTCTTATTTTGCAAATAGATCATCTAATTTTCATCTCTCTCTCTCTCTAACCAACCTTTAAGTGCGTTAGACTTACTCTTATTCCTTTTTTTTTTCATGCTGATTTTCTGATTTCGAAAATTTCAGTCATCATGTTCTGACAGCACAAAATTGTGTCATTTTTGAGAAACAGTTCGCCTTGTTTCTTGAACTCTCTTGACCCAACGACGTTGTCTGCATGAATCTTTGATGCCCCGACTTGATGTAAAAAGCGCAATTTCCGAGAGAGAGAAACGATCGATTTATTTGGGATCAAAAAACAAACAAAATAGAAGATAAATACTTGATGAAGCTGCATCTAAGAGATCTCTTCCGCAAACACGACTTTTAGAAATTGTCAGTGCAATAGCGGGAGAGACCAGAATGAAAAGAACTTTTCGTCAGCCAAATACGCTTGAGAATAGAGCTTTAGGGATGCGCTAAATTTTACGACAGAAAAACAAGAATAGTCTATCATTTGCTGTATTTGGTTTGTAATCTGCCATTGTTTGGGAGGTCCTCAGGAGTAGGGGAAGCTATCTCGACGTGGATACCTGAATAGCAGGTTAGCTGAGGCATAATCCACGTTTGGAGTGTCTTCGTCTTTTTACATCGCAGAGCAATAATCATACTGAAGCGGAATCAATAAAAACTCTGCCTCTATACCTTATTGGAAGGAGGTTGTGTTAAAGGGGGATTACAGAAGTCCGCTACCGAAAGTGTATAGGGGGTAAAATACTCAATTTAGGGGGAACAAATGCCTTGTGGGTTTAGTGGAACTTCATGTTTTGCAAGTACAGTGGGGATTGGATAGCTGGCTGAAAGAGGTCGTAAATACCACGAAGTTTATGTAGCACAAAATTAATGCTTGTTTTCTCCCTGGATTTTGTTCAGCGACGAAAAGAAATCTTTGCCCACTTACACGAAGTATTTAAGCTAAAAACCTTCTTCGATGAATACCAAAATGCCAGGTAAGTAGACGGCGTGTGTCAGTGTGATTGGATGAAGGTTCGTCTTATTGTTGGTAACATACATTCATACTGCCAATCTATCAACCGAGTTGGATACCAACAAACTCTACAGAGGAAATTTCGGACTATGACGAAAGACCGAAGATCAACAACTCTCAAATTATTTGCGTATCCATAGTATACCACACTTTTCATTTTCCATCTTTTTTTTTTAATTACTGAGTCAAAATATCCATGGGGAGTACAGTGACATTTACGGTATGTTTTCACCAGTTTCCGTCATGTTTTCAGCGAAGCCAAAGGTATACTATACACTTCCTACATTGGTCGTTGCCCTTTCTTTCACTGTATTTCGAAAAAAAATGCAGATATGAAACAAACACAAACTAAAACATATAATTTGAGAAAATGTAGAAATTAAATATGAAAGGTAATTGTGTCCGTCCTACACTAATTATTGACAGACATGCAACTGATGGTCGCAGCACACAAAAACTATCAACTTTCACTAAAAGGACTAAGCGACGGCACATGATCAACATATGGGCAAATAACACAAACAAACGCTTTACCGACTAAATAAAGAGGGGGAAATGTATAATGACCAATTGACGTAAACGGATTAAACTGCACAATGTCGTCGTGACAGTCCATGCATAATGTGATTAGAGTTGTGTTTGTATATTTCTTTCTTCTTTTAGGATGGGGGAGGAAGGGCTAGATCGATCTATCGCGATATTGATTGGTCTACTGAAGATGATGTGGCTAATTTCTCGCGTCGGTGTACCTTTAAGTGGTAGTTATCGATCGATAGCAATTCACGAGCCGAATACATCTTAATTGGAAATAAAAATGTTTTGTTTGGATTGAAGATTACGCGTGATAATAGACCACACATGACTAAATCCTGACCCTCTTTCCATATAACTGGAGATATTGGGTATCAGTCCCAATGAAGGAGTAGTGGGACCGTCTGTTTAATCCGTTCTGTGCCGGGACTGTGGACAGTGTATCCACATTCCCTATGGGTTTTTCTGTGCCAACCGCATTCATATTACACAAAGGGTTAAAGGGACTGTACAGTACTGGTTGAGGTGAGAATTCAAGTTTATAACATTCCTAAGTGAGATAATGAGAAACCTCTTATGAAATATGAAAGAGCATGTAATTTTAAAAAGGATTCGATGTTTATTTGATGAAAATTGATTTTCAAATGGCTGAGATATCCAAAAAAGTGATAATAATTAAAGACGACAGGCCACGCCTTTTATTAGGATCTCTTTCTTTCACCTTGTTTTTGGATATCTCAGCCATTTTTGGATATCTCAGATTTTCATCAAATAAACTTTTGATACCCCTTAGAATTGCATGATCTTTGACATCACATAGAGTGGTTTCTGAATATCTCGCAAAACGTTAAAAGCTAAATCCTCACCTGAACCAGAACTGTATAGTCTCTTTAAACAGTATACCAACAGGGAAAGCATAATGCGTCCAAATTAGACCAATCTGTGATATGGATATGACTAACTGGTCTAACAGCTGTTATGACAAAATTTCATATACACGTATATATCCTACACCTACTAAAATAACACTAACGACCTTTTTTCACTTTGTTGGCAGTGATTCCTTGTACCTCCTTGGTAGTTATGTTACCTCATGAGCTCCAACTCTTCCAGTCGACATGCAGACACACGCTTCAACACAAACACCTTATAACACACATACAAAACACAGGCACACAGACACAGGCAAAATCTAAACATTAGCAGATAATTATATCCAGTTTGTTTGTTTGTTTGTTTGTTTGTTGGTTAATTTGTTGTTCATTTTTTGAATTATTCTTCATCGTTCAACATTCATTTCTCAGATCGAATTGATTGTTGTTGTTTTCGTTGCAGCTATCCAGTCCACAAAGAGCACTGATTTTGAGGTACTCAGTAGTTGCTAAAATGACATTTTTTTTTATTTCGTCAGCAGTATCGGAGATCTTGGTCTAGGAGAGAACGGTTCTTGTTCTTGTCGTTGATGTTCCTGTTGTTTGCTGTTGCTGTTATTATTATCATTGTTGTTGTTGTTGTTGTTGTTGCTGTTGTTGTTGAGCCGTATCTTGGTATTTGTCACTGAAGCGAAAATTATAATCTTTGGAGGTGGGGGCAATAGCTGATGATGACATTGACCCCAAATTATTGCAGACGGACCTTACCGATGTAGGTGTGACGAATGAATGAGGAATTACGGTGTAATTGGTCAATGGTAGGGCCATTGATCTGCTCTAATAGTAGCTACATGGTAGGGCTACTGTGGTTTGCGAAGACCCGTGGTACAGTCGCTCTACAAAGGTTGTGGAAGTGACGAAGATATGTTGTGGATGTACATGCGGTATGCTTAGACATTGTGGCGAGGCGCTTGTGACAGAGCGTTGACAGACACGCGACGTAAGAGGGAGGTCGAGGTGAACTGCCGCGGAAATTGTTACGCAACCACGCGACAAGCAGGTGTACGTGTCTTTCACCTTTGCGTTTCAAAATGGATGGCCGATGAGGAGACACGGAAGAAAGTCAATGGGAACATGTTTTGGCTAATATTTATGCCGTGTTTCCATGTATTTGGGCGTTTCTTAGATTATAAGTGCCCCCATCGAAGTCTAAAATGCTACACGATCAAACTATAAGGAGAAATACGCTGACTTTGATAAGGGGAAAAGAAAGGGAAAGTTTCATTAAGATCGCACAGAGAGTAAGTTTACGAAATTCTGAAGTTTTCACGTGTTTTTGTTATACTGCCGTATAGGTCATAGGAATTAGATGCACAACAAACAATCTTTTGACGTAATTACCGCACACCGATTTTCTCCTTGGTTTGTACTATATCAAAATACTTATTTCATTTCATTTCATTTCATTTTATTTCATTTCCAACAACATTTTCATACACAAAATAACACAACATCAATGCAATGTGGTAACAAAGAAAAATACGTGAAGTTGGCAATACTACGCATCACAAAAGCAAAGTAAACAATGAAAATTAAAATTAAAGTTGCAGGAAATGGAGGTTGGATATGGTTAGATATGGTTAGATAACTCGGTATTTACAAATTTTCACCCATTGCAAACGCAATACTGCTAAATCGTTTACAACTCCAGAACAATTTAATGCGAATAACATGATTTCCACTTGATGACGTCAAGTCAGGAAAGGACATTTATTGCAAACTTTTGCGCTCTAGCGAATAGGCGTAATTTGAGGTTATGACGTCATCGACACATTTCATTGGCATAATGTAACTGTAAATATCTTAGTTGTTGAAAAGATGTAAAACTTTAAAATTCCTCAACTATTTTTTCTTTTTTTTTCTTTTTTTTGTTTGGGGTATTTTATTCGGACTTTAACTACATTTGCGCTGTTCTGTGTTTGGTTTAAACTGCTGCAATCAGCTTTTACATGAAGGAAATTTCGATTTCAATATCGATACAAACGAAGATTCTCACACAGAGCTGAGCTCCACAGCTATCTTGAGGTACTGCAATGAGTACGAATTGCAATATTACTGTTGCAATCTGTCATGCTCGCTCGGCTACAAACAATTCAAGTTGCAAGAGTTTAAGCCCATACTGCGATTGATTTGTAACTTGCCGTTTTGTCATTATTGCAAATTTCTTGGTATAGCAAGAAAGGTTCAGGATTCACTGTTGTTGATTCTTAATACTCTTTGCGACTTTTTTCTGTGATGAGAATGGAAAGCAGAATTATTATCCCCCTCTCTGTGAATCAGCCCTTCCCCATACAAATGAAGCCAGAATTCTGTCCACCAGATACATTTGATATCGCCCTTAACTTCTCCGCATATAGAATTCTACCGAGACAGAATACATCATGACAAAAACAAAATAAAACTCTCCCAAACAGCGATTCTCGTCTGATCACGTTGGGCAGCGTCCCAACTCTGCACAGAATCGTGTCGCTTGGTGCGGAGCGCGTATGGAACGCCGTGTGAGCAAAAACAAGAACGACTCACTGTTTCTGATGGAGTCAATTAGACCTTTCTTGGTTGCTGAGTGCT
Source organism: Diadema setosum (assembly GCF_964275005.1). NCBI lineage: Eukaryota > Metazoa > Echinodermata > Echinoidea > Diadematoida > Diadematidae > Diadema > Diadema setosum. The sequence goes on from NC_092706.1 coordinate 4,620,825, forward strand.
GACTGCGTCTTAGTCGGTGCAGTGAACTTATTTTGAGGGTTAACCATACCAGACTCACCACTTTTCAGAAAGTGTCCTCAGTGCATTTTTTTTTCTGGGGAAACGGAGACATCGATAACCCATTAGCCAAGTTTTAATTTGTCAGTTGTTGTTTAACGACTCGCGAGTCATACAAGAAGGGGCGCAATTCGAACGGATATAAATCGTCATGTTACAAGGTGGTGATGGATGTTCATGTCTGCTAGACTCCCGCACCAGTCTGACAGAAATGGGGAAACCGTATCGGCTGCGTCACCGCAGTGGTTCCGCAGCACGGCACGAGACGTTTCAATATGCATGATCACTCATCAAAAAGGCTGGATGGAGGAACTACCAGACCGCAGTCTGTTGCGTACTTTTTATAGAGTTCTGAGAGACATTTTCGGGCTACATGGCATTACGTAATGAGTAAGAATTAAGTGCAGTAACCTTCCAGAAATTGCATAATAACAAGCATTTCGCTCAAATTCGTGAATGTTTTGATACAGAGACACTAATACAACAAAACAATAAGTAACAGTAACAGAGATAGTAGTTGTAGAAATAGTGATGTAGGCGCTGTTATTGTTATTGTTTCTTGCTGTATAGGGCATACTTGTTACATTCATCTTCACGTGTTAAAAAAAAAAAAGTTTCAATTCACTGTTACCCGTTGAGGACGGTTTGATTTTGTTACAACATGCATTTCCCATAGACACTTGTATACGAGTATACTCGGGACTCGTCATCAGCATCTGTTATATACTGCCGTCGTTATCCTGTGATATAATCATATTAAATTAATTAGACTGTAAATGATAATGTAAATGAATAATAAACTTTTAATGGTAATCCACGTTGTTATCATAATAACAAGGAAAAGTAGAAATTACGCGGAGCGTAATATATGTCCCCGCCGGAAGTACATGTAGCATTTTGTAGCAAAATGTACAATACAGGTCAAAAATCAAGGTCAAAGGTCAAAGAAGTCAAAGGTCAAAATTCTGTGTAGAAGTTTTGAAGCCCTCACCTAGTGCCATCACATAAAGCAAACCGAATCGAAATCGGGTAAGAAATGGCGAAGGAGTAGCATTTTGTAGCAAAATGTACAATATAGGTCAAAAAATCAAGGTCAAAGGTCAAAGAAGTCAAAGGTCAAAATTCTGTGTAGAAGTTTGAAGCCCTCAACTAGTGCCATCACATAAAGCAAACGGAATCGAAATCGGGTTAGAAATGGCGAAAGAGTAGCATTTTGTAGTAAAATGTACAATATAGGTCAAAGGTCAAGGTCAAAGGTCACAACTGAAATTCTGTGTAGAAGTTTTAAAGCTCCCATGTAGTGCTATCATATAAAGCAAACAGAATCAAAATTGGCTCAGAAATGACAGAGAAGTAGCAAATTGAAGATTTTGATCACACACGGACGCACAGACAGACAGGCAGACAGACAGACGGACGGATGGACACACGGACACACACACGTACGGAGCTCGTTTCATAGTCCCCTGCTCGAACTCGTTCGGCGGGGACAATAATCCAAAATAAAAATGATTACAATACTAGACAGATGAATAGATTGTATACCCCAAATTTAAAATATTGCATTTCAAGATACACTTTCAAATATACGGGACCTATGGAATGATTTGCCAAATGTACTAAAGTTGTCTAATAGACTTTCAATTTTTAAAAGAAGTTACAAACAATTCTTTCTTGTTCATAAAGATATACCATAAATTTTAAGCTTCATTTAGTGTATAAGCACCACACTTTGATGACCCTTGCCTTCTTATATGTATTGTGTTCTTTCTGTAGTTCTATAGTTTTCTTGTTTGTATTGCATTAATGCAACTATTTTAGCTGTAATACTTGGGATCAGCCATAGAAAGACCAACGGTCTATGTTGATCCCCCACAAACTGAAATAACTGCTTTTATGTTGTGTTGGTCTGTCGTGAAATTGTTATAAGTTGAACATTTTTCCTGTATTGTTCCAATGTTCTAATGTGTATGTATCGTTAATTCCTATATTCTTTGTAAATACTTTTTATCAGGATCGTGGAAATAAATGAAATGAAAATGAAAAATGAAATGAAATAATTATGCACGTGTATGTATATGCATAACATGGTGATGGATTTGCCCTCTTCTTGTCTTGGTATCTTGGTTTAAACCAAATTTCGTTCATATAAATATATTACTGTTGTACGTTTCGATTCAATGAGGGAATATCAAAATTGTAAGCACATAATATAGATAATACCTCCACCAACACCACTACCACCATATCACTACTGCTATATTTTGACTGTGACTATGACCATGACTATTACTATGACTATGACTATGACTATGAATATGACTATGACTATGAATATGACTATGACTATGACCATGACTATGACTATGACAATGACTATGCCTCCGACTATAACTATGATTACGACTATGACTACGACTATAACAACTACTGTTACTATTACTACTACTCAGTACTATGTGATACTACTACTATACTGCTACCACTACCACTACTATTACTAGTACTAGTACTACATACTGTTACTACGACTACCACCACCACTACTACTACTGATGTTGCTGCTGCTATACTACTACTATTACCACCATGACTACCAGCACTTTATTGCTACTGATGTTGGTGGTATTTGGAGCGTTTATTAAAGATTCGAGTAAATTCGGTCGCACATTTTTCTGCTAGCACTTTTTCTTTTTCTTTTATTTTCTTTTAGCTTTATCACTGCAGGAAATTGAAGGCTATGACGTATCATCATGACGATTGAGTGACACAAAAGGAGCCCATAAACAACGTCTCACTCTTGTTGCGACAAGAAAAAAAATAGTCTCAAGTTTCCTAATTCGATTTGCATTGGAGTGAAATTTGCTCATGTTTCACAAAACACATTTTCTTCATTGTATCTCTTGGAGTTGTTGTGCACGATGAAATACGTCAATCATAACTTCTGCTCCCTCGGAGGGGAGAATAACATGTGTGGTCTTCTTTTCACCACGCAACATTTTTCCAAACTTTCTTTTCGTCGTCCAAGGCAAGACAACCCTTACTGGATTTACCGTGAACTCTTAACGAAGGACCCGTCGTAGTTGGCCCGGGGAGCGGGGTGTGGGAGATCGGAGGTTCGAACAGCATGTGGCCTTGTAGAATCTGCCGGGTGGGTTTTGCTCGTGTGGGAAGTTTTCCCGGCACCTGTTCCGCGGCCGCCGTCGGGAAGAGTGCAGGTGTGTTTTGTTGTGATCCTCAGGCAAACATGTTGTCCCGCATGTCCGCTCTGGAAGTGGATCAAAACAGCGACATCTTCGTAAACAAATGGGGTTCTGGATTCTTCTTCAAATTATTTAATCGCCTGTCTATTTGTTATATCCTCTTTATAAGGAATAAAGCAACAGGAAGAAAATCGCAAGATAGGAAGAGTCAGACAGACACAAATTTTCCCAAAATAAAATAATCATCGTCATCACTGTCGCCCTGAAAATCAAACATGACAGTTGCAACTGAGTTTGACATCCCTTTTTGCCATTATCGAATTTGTTCAGAATTTTGAAGCGTCACGCCCAACCGAGAAAGTGGAAAATATCGTTTACAAGGTTGGGATATTGAAAGCTCAGGTGGTCTGTTCAGAACGATGTCTCCACACAAATACAATATCTTTTCACGGGGATTTTGCGCTTGATAGAGCGCAAAGATGCTTGAAGATGTAAGATATATCTAATTAAGATATAGTTTTAATATATCTTATGTAAGAAACATCAAGTATTATAAGAATGTGTTCTCACGTGACCAAGAAAAATAATCCTATGGGAGGACATTAAGACTAACCGACAATAGATGAGTGTAAAATTGTTTCTTAATGATTACTAAGAATAAAGAAGAAGAAAAAAATGGTTTTTCTTCTATTGCTGACAGTCACTTGGAAATGGCCGTTCTCTTTAACAAGAATGCTCCTTTAAGGTATACCATGGAGCTACGGAGATCCATAGTGATGCGATCATTTTGATGATATGGGGTCAACTTAACGTCTCAACATAAACAATAAACACGAAACTCCCTTTCTTCAATGTGTTCTTTGGATAGTTAACTTGTCAAAACTTGACGTTGATCATATAACCAGCTGTTATGGTTGTTCAACCACAAGATTTTCTTGTTCTTAAAGGATTAAACATTATTACAGAGTGCTCAAAAGAACACGGGGAAAATTACGTCGGCAATAAACGCGGGAATGCCTTCCTTGCGTGCGAAAGATCACACAAGTAGAGACAATTTTTCATTTTTCCAGAGCAGGCCACATTTCAAATATTTCCTGGACATAAACAGTCTCAAATTCCCGCCACCAACGGCTATACCGACTAGTCTCAGTGCGGGCCGTCTGATTTTAATCTATAGGAATAGTAAACGTATAACATATACAAAAACCTACGGAAAAAAGCACTTCCGTGTCTGCGCAAGCATAAGTAGACTCTACAAAAATGAATGTTTAATCGACATTATAAATGTTAGATTTAACACTAAAAATGTTGTGTTTACCATTTCTAAAATGGTTGTTCAACATTTTGAGTGAGAAATTTAACATTTTAAAGGGATTATACAGTATTGGTGGAGATGAGGATTGGGCTTTTAACTTTTTGCGAGATACCAAGAAAACACTTATGAAATAAAACAAAGCATACCATTCTAAACAAAGTTTATTTGATGAAAATTGGTTTTGGAATGGCTGAGGCATCTAAAAACACAGTAAAACAAAGTGATTCTAATAAAAGGTGAGTCCCACCTTTTATTAGGATTACTCTGTTTTGGATATTTCAGCTTTTTCAATACCAATTTTCATCAAGTAAACTTTGAAGCCCTCTTGGAATTACATTCTCTTTCATATTTCAGAGGAATTTTCTCATCATCTCTCTCTCTCAAAAAAAAAAAAAAAATGTTAGAAACCTGAAGTTAGGCCTCAACAAAAACGATACGATCCCTTTAAGTATAAGATTTAACATTTAACAAACGGTTGAAAGGGTAACCACATTAAGATATTTACAATTTCATTTTTAGAGAGTGTAAGTACAAACCATGGTATTCCTCGTTCTGTATTTCAAGCGAGCAAAATTTGGCCTTTATACCGTGATCAAGCTGCGTTGCTACTGAGCATCTATTCCTTCGAGAGCCAATACTTTTTTCCTTTGGAAGAAAAAAAAAAGAACAGAAAGCGACCACTTTCCTCCCCTCTAATTTTTCCCTCCAGACTTTGTCTCCGAACAGCACATATGGTACAGATTTCGTATCGTCAACTCGGACAATTATGACCGATTAATTCTCGATATTTGACACAAAATCGTCCCGTATTGGCCATTTCAAGTCCGGGGTATCACTGCTCCGGACATTACGCGGTGTTTATGGCGGGGGAGAGAACAAATTCAATGTCGTGCGAACCAAGAATATGATTGAGTCGTATAAAGGACGGATATATTTCAGACTATGGAGGAAAATATATCGACTTTTAAGAAACATCAAGTACTCTTTTTTTCTTGATTTCTTCCTCACTTGCGTTGTTATTCTTTAATCAAAGAACGTTTTGCCTGAGACATAAAGCTGTCTCAGCTGGCGACGAAGTCTCTTTCACAATCTATGGAACTCAGAAAATGCATAGGTCTTGCTTTGATATGGCAAACAGACAAGACTACTTTATATGGGAAAATATGAAACTTGTTGCTGGCATTTTAAAGAGAATGCCATGTCATCAAGCTCCTTAAAAGCAAACAAAATAAACAAAGATTTATGGTTTCAAAGATGATATTTGTTTTATGATCTTGAGTTGTATTCGAATAATGCGATATCGTGAATGAAATCAAATTCACCACCTCTCCTGGTATGTCTTACTTCAGTGATTCCGTGTGGGCAAAATAATATACAAACGTAAGTAACAAACATAGATAGCAAGATCCTATATGAGGAACTATATCATTAGTGTTGATCAAATCATCTTGGAGGGAATTGATACTGTATAAACGTGCTTTTTAAAGAATGGAATATCTGCAAATATACTTGTACTAGCTCTGCTCCTATAATACAACTACCACCAGTGCTGCGGCTACTTCTACTGCTCTTCAATATTCTCCAGAAATGTAAATAAATTCACGTCAAAAGTTTTGTTTTTATTCATTGTAAATAATGAGTTTAAGGTGATGACACTATAAATTTCTTTACCCATTACATGAACTATATCATACAGTATTGTATAGCGCACTGAACATACTTATACAGATCAACATTATTACAGCACAACGCATAAATCACAGCACTGATGTGCACCTTCAGCGCTGCTATTCGATATTCACTATGATAATCATGAAGAGCTGTATCTTAAAGATACAATGTAGTTTCATTCTACTGTATGTCGTAATCTTATCTGGGGGTAGTCTTCTATTCAAGCTCTGCTTATGAAGATGGTCCCCTGCACTTTCAATTTCATATGATACTGTACATAATATAGTCTAAAATTTTTCTAATTTACATTCAGTTTGACATTGCTGTGTAATTATTTTTCTCCCCATATGTTTTCTTTGTACAGTTGTGTTCCCCAATGTGTATCAATGTTTTTGCACAAATTATATGATTTATAACATTTTTGTTATACATTGTATTGAAAAAGGCATGCAGAAATAAACTGAACTGAACTTATTTACTTCAGTTACTTTACTACTACTACTACTACAAATATGTGTACTATAACCACTATTACAACAGAAATTGGTTCAGAAGCTGTTGTAGCTTCTTATTTCAGTTTTGTGCTCTCGTTTTCACACATAACGATCGGTTTAGGGTGAACTTTGACCTTCATTTCACGCGTGCAGGGCACCGTGTCAATGGGACCTTTCTCGCACCTTTCAAAAAGTCATCACCCCGGATTATTTCCCTTTGGCCCGTCTCCCCACTGGTCCGTTCACAAAATCTTGTCCAGCCCTAGTCAAACTTTGATTTGTTTTGATCGCCCTTCAAGCCTCTGAAAAATGAGAACCCATTTCCCCGTGAACGTTTATCAAACGAGCCATTAAATCGCTATCGAATTGGGGCTCGAAATCACCGAACGAGCCGACAGCAATGCGTTGAAAAGCGCGAGCCCGTCGGCGCAGATACGACCGCCGCGCAGACAGTTAGCCGAGCGAGGTCGACGTCTCGGTCGCGCGAATTTCCGTCAACGCTCCGATCGTCTACTTGGTTGGTATTCCGTGTGGCCATCCCCAACCCTTTTTGTGCACATTCGCACAACTGGTGTTACTTACCAGTAGTTTCTTATTGCTTCAATATTGGGGGAAAATCTACATCTGTACGTCTACAAGATGCTGACCAATAGAAAATATTTCCCATCGTCCCAATGAAACCTGAGAGTGTTTTAAGAACGAATAGGGAAAGAGTTGTATGCATTTATCTCTGAAGCTTGTGACTGACTTCCCGCAATCAAATGGGTCATTGTATTCAAAATTGACGTTCATTATCATGTAGTATACATCAGACATGAGAAAACGCTGAAAGTAAATATATAAAGCAATATCACGTTGAATGTACGCTAAAATAGGGAACACTTTAGAGTAAAGTTTACCAGAAAAAAAATGAAATGCAGGAGCCATCTTCGTAAGCATAGCGTTACAATGAAACAAGCATGAAACACTCCCCCCCCCCCCCAAAAAAAACACACACACACACACACACACACACACACACACACACACACAAATATACATTATTTATCTGCCCATGCATTCTCAAGAAAAGATTTTAGAGGTTTTAGAGCAAGCTTTGTTTAGTTTTCGTGCACTTCCACGAACCTTTGAGGTGCTCGAAACAAATAGAACGTAGATACATGAAACATTTTTACAGCGATTTTGTGAAGGAGGGGGAATTTTCTAAAGGAATTTTTAAAGATTAAGATCAACTTCTTAGATTATGGTATGCAATGTGCGTCTTTAATGTCCTTCTAACTTTCTAATGAAAAGAAAATTGAGACTTTTTTCACGCAAACATTAAAATAGAAAATAAATGAAGTGATATTTATAGATTCAAAATTGCTAACTTAATGTTTTATGTTAATAACAATTTGGCACCAGTCAATATTTCTAATTTATTTCGCCACAATATAGATGTTCACCAATATAATACTCGCTCACATTTTAAATTCACTTATCCTGTAGCCAATAGTCACTCCATACTAAAATCTGTTAAGCATACCGGTCCCCGTATCTGGAACAACCTTTCAAATGACATCGCTTCTTGTTCAACCATAACTTCTTTCAAACTTAAATTGAAGAATCTTTTGATTCATATTTATAAAGAAAATAACCAAGTTCAGTAATTTATTTGATTTGAACTCCAAAAGAACTTACAAAAGTTATGATATCACTCATGATTTTTTTTTACTAAGATTAATATATATGCATCATGTACACTTGTATGTGACTGTATTTATGGGGGGGGGGAGGAGGCGTCGTACTTCGCTGGGCTAAGACCTCCTTATTTATTTTTGTTTTCATTTCAATGTATAGTATTTCCCGTGTGTTTTATGTACAATTTCAAGCAGTTCATTATTTTACTTCATTTAAAAATTCTGTTCACTTCGTCATGTACATGTACATGCATTCTATTTACCATTGTAATCTTGGGGCTTTACGCCTTTTCAAGCTATCGCTTTTTGTAGTCCCCGTTCTCCTCATCAATATTTCTTTTTCTTTTTGCTATGTTGATCTCACAATGTATTTCTTTTTATGATGATTGAGATGAATAAACGAATTGAATTGAATTGAATAGAAGAGGGTTTTTCTGTAAATTTCAATAACAATTTGAAGTGGATTCTGAAAGGTTAATGGAACTTAAAAGCAAGGGAAACCAGTGGCATGCCATTATTTAAAGCTGACTTTATCGACTTAAATTCTTTGTAAAACACCCCAGCATCTTTCGAGGCACCTCCCTCTGTCAACTATGCGCCGTGTGGACATTCTGTTGGCTCATCCCTTTTAGCCCATTAAAAAGCTTTAAATATCTATAGAACAAGCGAGTTTCTCCACAGTCAGTGTTTTCCCACAGTATACATAAATATATGCAACAAGGCAGTTACATTTGGCGCATACGCGCGCACGCTTGGTCACATGTCAGTCATCACCCAATCACATCGCGCTTCGGGGGTTGGCCACACTTTCTTCCGGAAGGACGCGGCCCTTTTTTTAGCAGACGACAGAACACGGCCACACCAGGAAAGACAATAGGCGAAGGGGGAAATAATGGCGGGAGAATTTGATTCCCCTAAGAAGATGTTCAGACGAAACATGAACAAGAATCGCTGCCAAACAGACGGACAGAGAGAGAGAGAGAGAGAGAGGGGGGGGGGGGGGGAGAAGAGGGAGGAAAAAAGAAATGGGAAAAGGGAGATAGGGAGATAGAGAGAGAAAAAAAAAAGAATTGAGAGATAAGAAAGGGAGTGAAACAGGAGACAGAAACAAAATACAGAGAGAGGAGATGAGGAAAAAAAATATATATTGAGAACGAATGTAGTAAATCAAAACAAAGAGGAAGCATTTATTGCCAGTAAACAATTAACTACTTTGCTTACATTTGCTATAGCAAATAGTATTGATTTAGCATCGATCGTAAGGAAGAAAAGAGGAAAAGCTACTAATATATGCAATACGTCTTAACAATAATTAAACCATTTATGAGTAATTGTAATTGATAGGGTAATATGTCGGGCAGATTATCACATTTCCTTTCGACTTTACACTTGGTCTGTGCATTCTTTTCTCCTTTCTTTAATTTTAATAGCTACATCATGAATCATCTGAGCCGAGAGTATAGTCAAAGCATCCTGGTGTTGGTTTTCCAAGACAGTGTACTATAATACCCATACAGAGAGAAAGAAAAAAAAAACAGTGGAGCGTATCAGCATAGTAAAGAGAAAATGTCTTTTAAAATCTTGTCATGCTCAGTCCTGTGTAAACATTTCAATAATCAAAACACATCAATACATTAGCGATGCGGTACAATATGACATAAAATGTATTTACCGACGTCGTCGAAATAACTGATAAAACTAACTCTATATAATGATGAGGAATTAATCATATTCAGTAAACATGTAAAGCGTGAAAATGGAAGGACGAAAAGAGGATTATAATTATCGTCGTACGACATTGTTTGTTACATTTTCACAATTACCGGACTTAGCTTCTAAAAAAGGGAAAGATATGCCCTAAAAGTGCTAAACATAAAATCGAACTTTCGTTCAAAACCCAAGTTTTGTTTTACATATAGCATATAAACTGATAATTTCATAATTCCTTTATAATACATGCCATTTTTTGTTATAACATGTATATAAGTAGTAGACAGAATTACAGGAGCATCAAAATGGTTTCCTCAGTATCGATTCCGACATTGTGATTTTTTTTTAAGATGCTGCTGTGGTTCTCACTTTGTATGATATCATCCCTGAAGGCACAACACATTTAATGTGATTAGATGATCATATACCGGGATAGCATCGTCTGACATTTATTCTTGAAAGTTCCTTTCAACCCGCGTTACATTTCTTTCGGTGATTCCCGCCAACAGACCAATTCCCGTACAGCAACATTCTGTACCTATAAACGAGGAATATCTTAATTGAACCTGGCGCGTGATTCGACTCTGCGACCAATAGACATCAAACTTCTTGATTAATCCTGTTTCCAGGCCCTTTTGGCGACCGGAAGTGTCTTGTCCGCGTCTCTGACAAAAAAAAAAAGAAAAGAGAAAGAGATAAAAAATAGAGAAAGAAGTCAAATTTTTACAATGAATTATTCTTTGTAGCAGAGTGCTGTCACGTGAACTTGGCACAGACTGCTTCCTTCATTATCAATAAACAATTTAAATGGAAAGAAAGTAAAAAGAAACATCGTGACATTTACTAAAAAAAAAAAAACTGCGTTATTCACTGGACCCCAATCATTCAGAATAAATGAAAATATTAATCCCCCTCTCTCCTCTTTGCCTAAAAATGGAATGTAATAATGATATACTTCTTAAAGCTAAAATTACTGATATCTTTATTATATTTACTAATTCAGTGTGTTTAATGATATTGCATTAAACATAACAATAACATTATTTTGCTTGATTTCCTGATCATTAATTTCGTAAAAAGCTGCGCTTCAATTGAAGGTGTAACATGATGTAATGAATAATTATGTGGTAAAACGAAAGAAAGAAAGTTATTACAGTATCATGAATAACCTGAATTACCTATGTACTAGTATGATATTGTATGACGACACCCAGTAAAGTCAAAGACTTGTAGAGAGCCATTCAAAGGATCCAATCCTGAGGAGTTCCATGTGATGTATCCATTGGGATGGTCAATTAATGCAATCTGGATTAAATCTATTGTGCTTCTGTTTCCAGTGATTACTGAGTTTAGATTTGAAGGCATCAACTGATGATATCTCAAAAGTATCAGGAAAAAATTCGCAGTTCTCTGGCTGAAAAGAGTGTAACCTCTTATTAGCAGATTAAAGATATATCCTCAAGTTAATCCGAAAGGGTCAAGAAACGTCAAGAAATGTTTTCCGAAAAAAAAAACTGTTACATTTTAAAATGTCTTATCTTCCTTATTTCTCATCCAATTTTTGTCATTTTTTGAACGTTCTGTAAGGACGTGTTTTTCCCTCTTTCTTTTTGAGTTTATATATGTTTTGGGTGGATTTCCTCCTTAGATGTAAAGCATAGTTCTTGAGTGTCTGCAGAACTGTCAATTTTTGCCTAAATGTCTAAAAAATGTGTTAGATAACGTTGTAATAACACAATTTCAGATAGGTATGGACGAAAATATTAGCCAAAAGGCTGGCCGGAGGTATCAGTCCCAAAGAGTACCCGAGGTGGTTGTCTCGTATTCATTTATAAATTATAATTGATGATTATCGATAATCGACAAATCGGACCACAGCAGCAGAAGCCGCCGATCTTCCGCCCTAGAGTGATCATGCAGCGTGTTTGAAAGTATGATTGAAGGACACGATTTTTTTTTTTCATTTCGTTTTAATCAATTTCCAACACATATGATAACATCATTTGAATACACATAATATTACACTAATTATACAACAATGCAATGAAAAATATACTATGAACAAAAAACAATTTTGTAATTTCAAGACAAGTACAGGGGAAAAAATGGTTGGAAATGGAGGGGAAACGTTCTACCTACCCACTGTTGAATGGGGAGAGCATTTCAGGGATAAAAGTTGCGTGCTATAAGATCGAATTTATTTTTTAAACTCAAAATACTCTCAAACAACTCGTAATCCCTGCAAATCGCGTCAGCCAGGCAAGTTTCTTGGTAGACATTTTCGATATATTGCAAGCAAATTCTAAATGGTGGGAAATGAATTTTGAACCCTTCTGAGTACTAATGTTTTTAGCTTTAACCCAGACCCTTGTTGATCTCATAATGCCCTTGAACAACTCATGATCCTGGCAATTCGCGTCAGCCAGACAAGATTCTTGGTAGACATTTTCGATATATTGCAAGCAAATTCTAAATGGTGGGAAATGAATTTTTTGAACCCTTCTGAGAACTAATGTTCTAGCTCTAAACCAGACCCTTGTTTCCACTCGCTGGCTATAGCTGGATCTGCGTTCCGCTGCTTCCGTGTGCTTGTGTCTGGCTTGCTGCAGCGGCTGCTACCGATGAACCTGCCACAAGTTGTTCCTCCGCCGCAGTCTAATTGCGACTGAAACTGACGAACAACATCGGAATCGCGATAATTGACGATTTTGGGAGGGCGGGAGTGCGATCCTGATCAAGAAGTAAGCTTCACTTCAACTTGTCGAACATCATCCGGGCACGCCACTTGAGTCAAACTTTGAAAGACTGTGTTGTAGCTCTTGGCTATTTTCTCCCTAAAATGCATTACGAGAACCAGACATTTCGTAATTAATCTAATCTTCAAGAATAAGTTTGAGAAGACGCAGCAAATCTTTCAGCTATCAAGGAGTCATTTCATTTCCCTCTTTCATGTCGTAACAAGCGGACAGGCCTGTACTCATCGCCAAAAATGCCAAGGAGGCAAAGAGACAACTATGGTGTTGTCACCAAAAATCAATCAATTCGAGGGTCCTTTCTTCTAGAGACAGCTTCAAGCGTTGCCAATTTTGGGAGATTTGTTAATGCGCGTCTGACAATATTGCTGTTGTTAGTGAATTCCACAAAAATTCACTTTTCTAGCATAATGAAAGAGCACTTGACTAACCGCTTTCAGAAAGCAGGGGGAATAATTGCTACCCTTAACATAATATGTCAGTATCAAGTTGATGGGATGTGTAATTTTCATGAAAAACAAATTTTTGTGGAATTCCCTTTATATGTTCTTTATAAATCATTGTTGTCCACACATGACACCATAACCTCTAGTAGTCTCCTTATCCAGCGGTTCCAACACCAAAACTTTAGAAATTCATAACTTTTGCATCGATTGTCCGATTTTCCTCAAACTTTAACTGATGTGTTCTACCAATGTTGCTGCTTTCACTCAATCCACATTTCTCTTTGGGTTTTGGTTTCCTTTTTAAGTGTGCGTACAAGACTACTCATGGCCATGAATGTAGACGTATATCATATAGTCATAGTATTATACTCTATTATCATGAAAGAATCAAAGGGGAAATATACCCACGTACTTGTGAATTATCATTGAATCAATATTAGTAGCATGGATCAGTTAAGGTTGAAGGAAAATCGAACAATCTGTTCAAAAGTTATGAATCTTTGAACTTCGGGTGCCGCCGTCGGTGGATCATCGCTGGATGAGAAGACTGTAACAATTTGTGACTGCACTGCAGGGCAACGATATAATGTAAATTGTAAAGAGAATTCCATAAAATCTCATTTTTAATGAAGAGTAGGCATTTATTCTACTTGCTACTGACATATCGTTCCCCCTACTTTCTGAAAGCGTTAAGTCAAGTGGTCTTTTTATATATGCTGAACTAAAAATACGTTGAAATTTGGTTGAATTCTCTTTATATACATGTTATGGTTACCTTGTACAATGTATCATCATGCAGTGACGCCACGATCTGCTGAAGTTTTCTCATCCAGCGATGGCGGGCACCGAACTTTAAAAATGTATAACTTTTGAAATGATTGTCCTGTTTTCCTCAAATTCTTTGATGTGTTCTATTAACATTGGTGGAATCACTCGGTCCGCTTATATATTTGGGTATCATTCACCTTTTAGTATAAACATTTCTCACTATTATCATAAAGTACAAAAGCAACAACAAATCTGTTAATTTTTAAAGCTTCTCTTCTTCTGAATTTCTGAATGAGTATGCCCAAGAATGTTATGTTTGTATACCTAAGTTATAATGACAAATTATTACAATATGTTCATTGTTTAAGAACGGGCTTTCGGCAATTGGAATTTCGAGAGCAATGATCAAGCCACAATCTTGTTAAAGGGGCATTCAAGACGATTTTCATAATTTCACATCATGTGGTACATAAATCGACAGCTCCATGTATAGATTTGTGAAATTTATTGTTGTCCTTGAGCAGAGAAACCATACTCTAAAAAGTCTTAAACAAATTACACTGAACAGTGTTGATCATAGGAGCCTCACATATTTCAGAAATGAAGCAGTGTAATCCATTACCATACCACTTGCTTAACAAATTCACCTGTGTAGAATGTATGCGTGCCATCTTCTTTTGTTCTGCTTCCTTGAGCCCCAACTCATGCATTTTTATGGTGAGGCTGCCATGTCATCATCCTTGTTCATTGCAATTTGTTGTAAATTTTGAAAACATTCTTATTCCTAAACCCAGTCACTATAAATTCTGAAACTCTGTACTCGGTATAACTAATTCATAGTTGCTCAAATGTAAAAGTCCGAAAATCATCCGAAGGTCTCATTTAAGGATGAAGAAAAATTCGAGTGGCGTGAATTTGCAGCTGTGTGACTTTCAGGAAATTGACGAAAATTCCATTCTACACGAGAATTTCATTATTGTTTCGTTATGACTCGGTCTGCTGTGTTTCCGACATTCTCTTGATAGCGTGCATAAAATCTAACTAAGTTAAATCAAGCAATGGAAACAAAAATCGTGTCAGAAAAGACATTTGGAATGTTGCTTTGCTAAATGCTCAGCCACTATGTTATCGCTTGTTTATCCATTCAAACTGGTATGCCCGGTTTTTGAGATGCTTGCCATGTTTTTGCCAAAGCCACTAAAATGTACTTGATCACTTCCGATCCAGTTCAATCCAGCAGGCCATCCGACTTACCTTGCACAAGCGATCTCACATTTCCGCTTCCAGTGAAGATAAAGAAAAACATAACTATATATTTAAATTTTGAACAACTGTCGCATCTAGATGAAACACTTCCGACTCAGCTGTGTGACGATATTTTGGCGGGAAGATAAAGGCAGAAGCGAATTTTGTCAATGTTTGTAGTCTGCCCGAACTATCATCCCCAAGTACGTCAACGCTTCATATTGCTTCGGTATTATGTAAAGCAAGATACACAAGATCGTTTGTAATTAAATAATGATATTATTTCTTCACTGAGAAACATCAATTCGGCTAATCCCTCCTAGTTTACGTGGATGTTTTTTAAAAGGAAATAATTTGCAAAAATAAAAGCACAGAGCTTTAATCAACATCAAACCTGAAAAAAAAAAGTTTCACAAATGAATGATATCACTTGCATCCCACTTACTCAAGTTGGCAATGGTGATGATGTAATCACCCCAAAAGGTCTCCCAAGTGAGGTGTACTCAAATCTTCCCCAAATTTTCTTTTTCGACGTGGAATCAATAAAAGGATGAGTATTTCCTTTGCATCAAGTTATTTCAGTCTTGCAGCGACCTAGCGAAGAAAACTCTTAAAGGGACCAAGAATTTGCAGTTGGTAAATAATTGGTCAAAAATTTGATATTGATAATAGCTTTATGTATCAACCAATGACAGAGTTGTTACCCGATGACGTCACAGCGTCCTCAAATCAAGGTGGTTGATTCTGTGAAAACATGAAAAACCGTGCAATTCCATAACTGTCCTTATTCTATGTCTGATTTTTCATCATTCTTTACGTCAGATATTCTTTACTCCATCTATGACAGTAAATTTCAACGTGTTGTCAAATTGCGCTTTAATTGGGTCGCGCGGCTCCTGGATTTCGCGCCAGCCGACCAATCGCGGTCTTACTACGAGCGACGGACGGACTCTTCGCGCCACTTGCAATTAGAAATCACAAGTGTCCAGGGACATTTTCTCTTAACTCCTGTCCTTACTTGCACTTTTGGCGGGCGAATTCCTGCACAGCGCTCTTATAATAACCTGGCAATTAGACGTTACACAGACGATTAAGCAAAGACACTTGTTCTCTATTTCATATGGCGGGCGACAGGTTTAGGCCACCGAGCCACATGCACATAATTCTCTGCCCCAAGGTTTGTTGATTTGTTTGTTTGTTCTTTCGTTCGTTTTTGTAATCACAAACGGTAACATTAGTTAATCATGGATGGACATGCCAACATCGAGAAGTTTCAGTTGCAAGAAACAAAACAAAAAAATACACAAAAATCCTATAGCTGTAGAGGCTTTTTTGGGGGTGGGGTGGGGGCTCTTGTTACGTGCAGTTTTGCTGTGTGTTGTCACAGCGGTTATTGTCACGTACTCATCTTTCTCTATTGGTGTTTCGTGTCTTGCAGTCTATATTTACACATGTGTCATTGTTTGCATGTTGATTGGTGTAAGGCAGCTTGCCAGGTTCATCATCCATTTTGTTATTGTAATTGTGAGGTTTGGTAATGATCTCACGTATTTAGTTTGCCATGCTATAATAGCAAACAGCAGGGCGCCTCTCTCGTTGATCTTTGAATGATATTCCAACGTTTATATGATAATATCTTATGATTTTATTTGAAAGCAGCGAAATTTACCTCCGGCTTTAATGATATATAGACATCCCATTGACCATGTTCAGTTTCGTAGTTTGTTTTGTTGTTTGTTTGTTTTTTGTCTGTTGTCTCCAATAATGATGTTGTTGTTGTTGTTGTTGTTGTTGTAGTTATTGTTTTGAAGGAGGGGAAGTGAGTTCCTTTGGTTAAAAGAGATAAGAGGGAAAAATATCAACAATCTAAAGCATATTAGAAGAATGACCGAAAGTACAATACTGTGAGAAGGCTAATATCATATAGCTGTAAAAAGCAAGCAGAGTGCAAAGTATACAAGGAAAGCTAGAAAAACCCCATCGTTCAATACAGATGCTCAGTAATTTATACTACTTCATCTGAAACTAATGAATTAGGAATTATTGGCGTTTCGTATCGAAATAACGTTATCCGTACACAACCATAATCGCTTCAACCATATCACAGGTCGCCCCCCCCCCCCCCCCCCCCCAGCTCATGTAGGCATGCGCAATCCCCATGCACGATGCACTCCGAGGGCTCACCATATATTATGTAGCGTTTTGTGAAAGTACGAGGAGGTGAGAATGAACACGATGAATTATGTTTTCTGGGGGGAGGCTGGTGCATCTAGACTACGCTACTTGTGTTTGTCGCCCCCACAGTATCCGCCGTATTCCCTTTGGGGGATGTGTCATCTTCGCCGTCATTCATGAAGCTGGCTGACACGGCCTGTGCGCCTCTCCTCGGTCAATTCAGACGAGGGGAGAACCGCCAATGGCGGCGCTCTCGCCCTCCCCCTCTCCGTCTCAAACACGGCACACTTCTCAACTTCTCTCAACTTTCGTAAGTGTGTATGGGACTAAGAGGAATTCGACTTCACGAAGCGATTCCCATTTCAACTCATAAAACATGTAGTTTTAGATAGTGTACTTACGTGGTTATACTAATTTTGCTTCTGAGTAAAGTTGAGTTTTTGTCTCAGGTCTGGGTAAAAGCTAAGATATCGAGAGAGTGTAGAGCTCGGTATTTCAAGGTTACAGAGATTACAATGAAATTTAAACAGTCTAGGTCAATGGACATTGTGTTTAATTATACCCTTAACAATGACTTGAGGGTTTTTTTTTTTTTCTTTTTTGGGAAGAGATGTGTCGAATATAAGATGAAAAAAAAAATGAGTGTTTGCTGAACTGATTAAGACAAAACTCTACTTCACGATTAACTCGATTTCAATAGATGAGCAAAATCACAATCAAAATCAAACAAGTTGGGTTCTTATTCAACAGTGTTGCGGAACTATTATCTTTCTATGCTTACGTGAAATGTTGGTATCGACCACAATCGACGGACTTTTGAAACCAGGTACAGTTAACGCGAATATCACCCAAAGTTCCTTTTGAAAAAGATGTTTTGAAATGAACGAATCTAAATGAACTCCAGAGCCATATTTGTTTTACAATCCTCGTGACTTTTATAAAAAGGAGTATTACTTATTAAAGAACTAAATATCAGTCTTCAATGTTAGATGTAAAAAGTAATGGCAGAGTTTGGAGACGAGTGATCGATATTACTGCAGTGGGTTTGTGTGGTGTTTTATCATACATGTGGGAGCTTTGCATGCAGCAACTTCCTAATTTTTACCAATTCTAATGAAACTGTCACTAAATTTGTCCATCTTTCCTTCTATCTTGCATTCAGCTCAAAACAATAATCAACAAAAGTGTCTGCGTATATGACAGAACTCGATTCTTTTCCTGTAGTTCAGGGGTCACACAAAAACAGTCTTCAAAGCTGCTTCGTGTAGCTCGTCATAGCGCCCTCTTGCGAAATATTTATATCATCTTCTGAAGGACGAATAAAGTGCTGTTCAACTTACTGTTTCTATATACTTAATATGAAACAAATTCAGAACAGGAATCAAGATACCATTTATGAAGAAAACAGATCTTACAATCAAGCTTATTCTCCTTGTTCTATGTTTCTTTCGATGCATGTACTTCCTGCACATGCAGTATTAAAAAAAAAAAAAAAACAATAAACAAATCTGAAAGGAAACTCGACCACGGTTGATTTGGTGTTTCGTCTCAAAGGAAATTTGAGCTTGCATTTCCCAAACGTATTGTCAACTGAAAAAGAAATCTACCCAACTAAAATAGCTTGCAAAAGGTGATATGCCTTTAACAGCAGCAGCAGCAAAAGACACCTGTTCTACGGGGGCTTGCAAAATGTTACCGGGTCAATGTCAGTGTAGAAAGCTACAAGTAATCATTATCCGGCGAACAAGTGCAAGTTCGATGGAATTCAAGTCGTGACAGCATGTAGCACATTCGCCCTGGCAGTTATAGCGTGTTCCTCTTCCAAAACGTATAGGGCTAAATATGGATCGCGCTTTGCCCCCCCCCCCCCCCCCGCGAAGCGGTGATAAATCAAGCCTCGTAGATAATATGTCATCTTACGTGGAATTGACTGCAGCCTTTTCCTCCTTCCTTTAACCATTGCACAGAGAGGTTCAGATTTTTGCGCCATTCCGGAACGAACGGACAAGCTCATGGGTGTGCATTTTCTTTTTCTACCGTAGCTTGAAAATAGACCGTGATGAAGAAATTTCGCCAATATCGAATGGCACGTAAGTGGAGGGTGAACGGAAGGAGAATTTTCCCGTCTAACCTTGGTCGAGACAAGCCATGTTGTCATCGATATTCAATCCGAAATCTCACGGGGTAAGAATCTCGAGGAGAAAGAAGCTTTTTTTTCTTTCTTTCTTTCTTTCTTTCTTTCTTTCTTCTTCTTCTTCTTCTTCTTCTTCTTCTTCTTCTTCTTCTTCTTCTTCTTCTTCTTCTTCTTCTTCTTCTTCTTCTTCTTCTTCTTCTTCTTCTTCTTCTTCCTCCTCCTCCTCCTCCTCTACTTCTTCTTTTGGTACCCTGCTGTAAGCAGACAAGCCTCTTTTCCTTTCCTCGCTCTCGAGAGTTACCTCATTTCACCAGTGAACCACAACAGGCGATGTGTGTGCATTGAGTTCGTGGCTGATCGCACCGAAAGTTTGCAACTGCCCAAATTTGATTGGAAACTATTGATATGTCAACTTGACTGACGCAGTTGAAACCCTTGTAAATACTATGGATCCCACACAAGAGACTTTACTGGTGCAGAGTGTATGTGTGTGTGAGTGTACATGTGTGAGGGAATTTCTACTAGAATGGATAATGGGAGGCGGACGTCGTGAACAAGTTGCATTTCCGGCGATGCGGGCAGAAGAGCCTTCCGCGTAAAATCAAATCACACTTTTGAGCTATATAGAGCAAGCAAAATAGAGCCGCTAATTGCAAACAAATTTGACCTTTGAGGAGAGGTCCTGTACCACTTTTTTTTTTCAATGTAGGCCTGAGGTTAACGCACTGAAGCAGTGAGTCAGAAAGGCCCTTTTTCTTTTATTTGCACAAGTTTCTCCACTTAACCCACTTCCCTAATTTCTGCATGTCCTTTTTTGTTATTGGTCCATCATTCTGTATTGCATTGTTCCTTCGTTTTAATTTTCATGCAGAGGCCAGCGTTTAAAACTTACGACGCACGTAACAAACGTTTCCATGTCTAATTCAGTGTAGCATATAGGTAAATCATGGAAATTAATCATGGGAACGAAAAATTGAGAAGACTTTGTGAGCTGAAAGTTGACTTTCAGACACCTTAGTGCTAAAATCTACAAAAGTTTGGTGTCTCGTTCATTTTCTTGTGTCTGATTCGAAATTCAGCATTATATGACCGTTTCGTTGAAATGTGGTTAACTATTTCTGTACCGGGAACTTTAGACGATGTGTACAACGCTATGATTTTTTTTTTCTCACCAGTCGGCGCTCAAAGCACACAAAGGATTAAACAAAATTTCTGTGGTCTTTGAGCTATCTTCATTTTGCAGTTACAACGACTTATATCATTATTGCTATTATCATGATCATTGCGAATACTCTTTTCTGCGTTTGGCCCCGTCATTGTACGTTCAATACTGATGAATTATCGCTATAGTGCCCCCTTGCGGTCGAGAAGGGAGAATCAACTCTTCCTTCGTCTTTTACAAGTGAACACGGCGTTATAACCATCGTAATTGTCATAATGATAACAATGACAAAAAGTAATAAGACACGTGATATAAAACAGATGATGATGAAAGCCACAATCATATCAGCACTAGATGCATTGATTTGTCATTGTCATCACCTGTCAATTAAATTCAGATCAAAGTATATTTCCAATACACCTTCTCTCTCTCTCTCTTCTTTCTTTCTTTAAAACAACAACAAATATTTCCAATATCCATTTTCGTTTTCATTACAATTTCAAAAGAAAACAAACGAACAATATATTAGAATAATATATCAACATGCATATATGACACTTGTTTTTCAAAATAATTATAATATTAGATAAGAAAGGCCCATGCAGCAATGTTATAATCATAATTATAAAGGGGAGCAGCTTTAAAAACCAATAGTAGTTGTAATCTCTCATACATTTTGAGGTAGTGGATAGGGCTGCAGGAAGAGCCTAGATTCGATCCCTGTAAGGAGCGTACACCCATGGACACATCCTTTTTGCTCACAATGTCTCTCTTGAAGTGGGCTAGACTTATGAACAGTGGGTACGTGGTGGAAGAGAAAACTGGATGCCTGATAATAATTTGCCTTAATATGTTATTATTGATATATCATTATGCAATCCTATTACTATTGTCTTATCATTATCATCATTATTATTGTTATTATCATTAGTAGTAGTAGTAGTAGTAGCAGTAGTAGTAGTAGTAGTAGTAGTAGTAGTAGTAGTAGTAATAATAGTAGTAGTAGCAGTATCACCAGTTACTAGTTGTATTGTTATTATTACAATATTATCATTACCACCACCATCATCATCATCATTATAAAAATGGTATTGAGTCAGGATGTTATTATCATAGTCACCTTTGTCAAGTAAACTTTGCTCCCAAGAAGAACGAAAATGACAACCTTCCCTGGTCAGTGTATCAGGAGCCAACGAAAGGGGGCGCTTTTGTCAAAATACGCTCAGCTCGGATGGTGCGCGACGACATCGGGAGCGCGTCCGCAGAATGACGAAAATTCAGTCTCGCCGGCAAAATTCACTTTATTTGACAGGGGTTTTAAAAGCAATGATGGGACGTTTACACAAGCAAACAATGTGAGGAATGAAATTGAGTCTGAGCCGTATAGTGAAAAACGAGTGAAGGTGATGGTGTTCGGTCTGCAGAAAATAAACCCTCATAATAGCTTTCCAAATTTCGTCAACTCGTGACGAAGCCACACGTGTAGGTGGTATACTGCCATCTTGTGGTTATTTAGAGAAAACGCGCTTTGCCTAATACCAAGTCACTCTGTCACCAGGTAAAGGTAAGATAATGCTTTAGAACATGAATGTATTATTGGGGTGTGTTGGAAGCACTGTGGGATGGATGATAGCGCTTTCTACTCTTCAAAACGAGATTCTGAGTCCGAGTCTCACTCGCGACGTACATTCTTGGAAAAATTATGTTGTACCCATGCATGTCGTTTCTCTTGACCAAGCTGTATGCACATTTCGAAGTAGATTCAAATCAAAGTTTTCTTCTAATATCACAAATTCTTTCAAATACAGCAATACAGCAAAGTCAATGCAATACAAAATATATGACTTCACATTTGAAGTCGAAAGAGAAAAATGAGCAAATGCATAACCTATATTGGACTATTTATTTAAAAAAAAAAATCATTGTGTTACTGGAAAAGAGAGGTCCACGAAACAGACAAGCTCGTCGATATATGGGCCACTCAATCAAATTGAAAGTTTAAAGGAAAACACACGCAGATATTAGTCCCGATAATGGACAAAAGAAATGTGAGCCCGATTCGGTGAATCTAAGAGAGAAAAAAAGTAAGAAAAAATGATGTAAAATTTTGAGGCAAAAAAAAAAAGCCCACTAAAACACAACAAACAAACACTGAAAAACAGACAGTAGTATTCATCGTATTTCCATTTTTATCTATTTATACATCTTACTTATTTATCGTATCTATCTATTTTATATCATAAATTTAAACAGTGTTGCACATTAAAGCCAATCGTTTATGTTTCCATATATATTTCCACCGTTCAAATATTACTCGAAAACTTTGTGCAATTGGCTTTCTGGTTATGTTCTTGTATGAGATAGGAATTTAGAAATCAACTCAAATCAAATCAAATCAAGTCAATAAGAAATATAAAAAGAGGGGGCGAAGAGAGTGAGCGAAAGGGAGAAAAAAGAGCTGTAAATAAAGGAGAGATAAATGGATAGATAGATAGATAGATAGATAGATAGATAGATAGATAGATAGATGAACAGATAGAGAGATAGACAGACAGACAGATAGGTAGATAGAGAGATAGATAGACAGATGGATACAAAGATAGATAGATAGATAGATAGATAGATAGTTAGATAGATAGATAGATAAATATTAAGACAGATGGATGGATGAATGGATGGATGGATAGACAGATAGACATACAGACAAATAAACAAAATGTAAGAG
Source organism: Diadema setosum (assembly GCF_964275005.1). Taxonomy (NCBI): domain Eukaryota; kingdom Metazoa; phylum Echinodermata; class Echinoidea; order Diadematoida; family Diadematidae; genus Diadema; species Diadema setosum. The sequence goes on from NC_092706.1 coordinate 4,644,362, forward strand.
AGAGAGAGAGAGAGAGAGAGAGAGAAGAAAGGAAGGCTGGGAGAGAACAAAAATGAAAAAAAAAAAGAGAGGCAGGGGCATGAAGAGTGGTGCCTACTTTTGTATGAGAGAAGAGCTTACCGTTCGTGCTAGATATTTTGACCCTAGCTTTGAAATGTCAAGTTCATCTCGTACGTGGGTTATTTGCCCGCCCTTCCCGTCCCTATGTTCCGCGCAAATCCGACTGGAAATTGAAAACTAAGCCATCCAAAGTCTTTAAAAAGGACTGGAATCTGCGGCAGAAAGAAATTGTAATGTCGCTCTAATGCGCCACGCATGAAACTATGTTTTAAGGACGGGCACGTTGGGGGAAAAAGGCTAAGGGCTGTTCCGTGAGCACGGGAAAGGTGGGTGTATGCCAAATGGGGGACTGCGGGTTCTGCCAGTGACGTTTCCGGGGTTTTGATTGTCTGCCATGGATGGAACGCAAGTTATTTCACCAACAAACTCGGTCACGTTCTACCTGCGTGAACTAAAAAAAAAAAAAAAAAAAAAGTTCTCAGGTGAAATGATTGAATCGATCGATATCGAGAACACACACACACTCACACACACACACACGCACGCACCCACGCACCCACGCACACACATAAATAAGAAATAAACAAATAAAGAGAAAACGTAACCGAGTTGAAATTTGTTTCAAATTACAATTAGTATGACTATTCAGGTTCATAAGGCTATATCCGAAAGTTGTGCCAACGCATATCGTTGACAGAAGCATTAATTTTATGCGTTAATTTGGTGACAGGGTGACGAACTTTGCAGTACAGAGGAAAATTAAACTATGATTAGGGCCCTACTAGGAACCAGATCAAACGATCGTTCAGTAAAAGATTATAAACTCTTGATTTCTAGATTCCTACACCTGTCCTGGATCACACGAGGTGACGGAATCAGCAATCTTATTGACGACGAGAAATCGACGTAAAAAAAAAGTACTGTCTTCTCTTTACAGAATGTGTCAACATAACATTTGCAATTTTTCTAGTCGACGTGTTGGCAGGCGATCTAGGGTCCGTCGTTTAACTTTTCACTCAATCACCACTCTTAGTTTACCGGAGGAGATCGCCCCCTCCACTGGGTTCAACGCCCTTTCTCATCCGTGGAATAGCCCGGCCAAGCACGCCAAGTGCGGACGTGATCCGAACAAATAAGCGTGACAGACATTCGCGTATACATTCTGTGTTTCCTTTTGTCTTTGACTTGCGTCGGGGAGGACAAAGCGAAAAGTTGGTGGATCTTAGAAGAAATATACATTAAGGAGAAACGTTTTCATCCTTCATCACCCACGTTTGAACAAATGTTATTCTCGACTGTTACACAATAACGTTTTTGTGTGATCGTGGATTCACTGCCTGTGTGAGGTCCGTTTTCGCTTGGTCCTCTCCTGCTTTGCAGAAACATTTAACGCCAAAGCTGCATCCTTTTTACCACCCTTGCAGAATGGATGGGGAGCGCTTCCCGTTACCATGGCGATAAGCCATCGTTTTTCCCTGATAAAGATGCGATTGATTATTCTGCAAATCCTTCAAATTCTAGGCCATTTGTTTTTCTTACTTGTGATCCCATTTAGAGAAATGTAAATCCATTCATGTTGCACCGCAATTCCATGGAATAAATCCTCTTTCGATCATTGTTTCCAGTACTTTCATCTCTATCCGGTCCATTTCTGAGGTGATTACCACTAGCCCACACCGAAGAACAAAATGTTAATGTTAAGGAGAGTTAGCTTTTAAAAAATAAAGTCATTGATTGTCTGCAGGCAAAGTTGTATTGTACTGTATTGCATTGTTTTCCATTGTATTGTATTGTATTGTATCGTATTGTATTGTATTGTATCGCATTGTATCGTATTGCATTGTATCGTATTGTATTGTATTGAATTGTATATGGTTTTGTATTGTATTGTATCGTATCGTATTGTATTGTATTGTATAGTATTGTATTGTATTACATTGTATTGCATTGTATAGTATAGTATTGTATTGTATTGTATTGTATTGTATTGTATTGTATTGTATTGTATTGTATTGTATTGTATTGTATTGTATCGTATCGTATCGTGTCGTATTGTATTGTATTGTATTGTTTTGCATTGCATTGTATTGTAATAATCATTGCAATTCAGTTATATTCGTTTCTTTGCTTTTGGGAACACAAAGTGGAAATAAATTTAAATCAATCACTTTCCTCTTCTTTTTTTAATGCTTTGCAGAGATAAAGATAGATGGATGTAGATAATAATTCGCACTTATTACCAAAATAGATCGATACGTTGATCAACTTCCTGTCTTAATTCTCTCAATATTGATTGATTGATTGATGATTGATTGATTGATTGGTTGATTGATTGATTGATTGATTCGTTAATTGATTGATTGATTGATTGATTGATTGATTGATTGATTGATTGATTGATTGATTGATTGATTGATTGATTGATTGATTGATTGATTGGAAATTATATCCCGCAAGTTCGTCCCTTCTGTTATGTGTCTGATATCTGTGGATGAGGCTCTTCACCCTTAACCCTCTTCTTGTCAGGGTCTTTGGACAGTGTGTACAATGCTATGGGGTTTTCTTTGCCGACCGGCACTCGAAGTATTCAGAGGGTTAATCAGGCAGGCAATCAGGGTTAATCAGGACATTGGCAATGTCCCTCTCAATAATTTCTGTCTGCCATCTCCAAAATTGAGAGATTTGACAATTTAAATCCCCTCTGGACATTTTTTTTTTTTTTTTTTTTGGGGGGGGGGGGCATTAATCAACTTTTTTGTGATTGGTCAACTAGCACCGACTTTTGGACTTTTTGGAAATTTGGATTGAATTGATGGTAGCATGGACATGTGAAAGTGTGTGAATGGGTATACTTGCGGGCGCTGTTCGTTATTCCAAAGGTTCGTTAATCCGAAGCACACAAATTCCCTATAAGGTTCGTTGATCCGAAAATTTAAAAAGGGTTCGTTAGTCCGAACATTTGGGGCGTTATTCCGAAGGTTAGTTAATCCGAAAATGAAATAAGGTTCGTTAGCCCGAAAATGAAATAAGGTTCGTTAGCCCGAAAATGAAATGATGTTTGTAATTCCGAAAATCAGATAAACTCATTGTAATGACAAAATACGTCGTCATGATTCATAAATCATGATGACTATGGTTACCTACAGTAACTTCTTCTGTGGCTGTATACCAGAGAAGATATCTCCCCAGCATTTCCAGGTACACACATATGATGTGGGTCAAAGGGGACATTGTGCTATGGGGAAAACATCCTTTCCAAGGATGCATTGTGTCAGACAGGATTCGAACCCGAGACTTTCTGTTTTTAAATACTGAGGCCTATCCCCTCCACCACTGTGGTCGTTCAATCTTACTGAATGTCATTGACTTTCGATCGTGGAAAAAAGAATATGAACACCCACCTAGTGATTGGTATCAGTTGTATTGGATGATACTGTGCTTTTGAATGAAAACGTGCTTCTGTATGAAGAACAGCGTCTGCCAAGTTCTGCGTACGGGAGGTTTGTAGTCCCTGAGACCTTACGGCCTAGTTAGGCCTGAAAAGCAGAAAGCGATTAGAAGCAATTAACCTCAAAACGAAGTCTAGAGGCGAGGCCACTAGAGCCAAGTAAACCTGTTAGTGTTCGGGGATGGTTTATGTTCAGGAGGGGGTATAGGCGTGCAATGGTCTCTAATAGGGTGTTGACGGACAAGTAACTTGACAGTTTCCATCTATTGCAGCGCTGAAATAACGCAACTAGCCACAATTGACCGTGGTTGACCCAGTGAAAGATTTACAGTGCGTTATTCCACAAATTCCCTTTTTGTATACCCTAATGTAAACGCAGTTACAGGGCTTTTATCTCTAGAGAGAAAACCACAGATGTAGAGCTTGTAAACTAGGAGATACAGCCCAATTCTAATTCACATTTTGCTGATTTGGATTCGATTTACACTATCCCGTCGAACTTTGCTTTTTCGATCCCATTTTTTTTTTCGAGGACAATGACCTCGTAGTCGTAAGGTAAGCTTGCCCACAACTGGAGGTCAAGCGTCACAATACAGATCTGCACAACGTAGCAATTATCATTGTCTGTCATTCTGCGTTTTCCCGCCCTTTCCGCAAACGTCGACCAGCCCCATAATGCATTTACCAGTGAATGCGCACGCGCGCCAGCGAACGTATATATATATATATATATACAAACCAACGTAACTGCCTTCCCGTTTGATTTTCTTTTTCCCTTTTGTGGCACAATTTGTGACCACTCGTTGAAATGTGTCGAGATCGACAGAACGAACCTTTCTTCGCCCAATTAGCCCAATTTGTCAGCAGCGCGTCATATCGAATCAGAGCCAGCAACACACAATGTATTCGTTCTCCAAGCAAACCGTGTTACAGCATTACCGCTAAAGTCACCTTCACGTGTTTAACCCTTTGACCCGAATTCACGAAGGTGGTACAAATGAAACCATGGTTTAAATCATGGACAAAAACCATGGAGCGCCAAGTGTCGCACGGAATATTTCGTTACGAAATTGGTCATTTCGTCGACAAAATGACCGTTTCGTTAACGAAATTATCATTTCGTGGACGAACAAATGTTCATTTAGTTACAATATGTTGTCATTTCGTTACAAAATAATCATTTCATCGACGAAATTACTGATTTCGTAAGGAAATATTCCATGCGACACTTGGCGCTCCATGGTTTTTGTCTATGGTTTAAACCATGGTTTCTGTCTGTGGTTTAAACCATGGTTTCATTTGTACCAACTTCGTAAATTCGGGCCATTTGAGTACCGGTTGGCACAGAAAACCCCATAGCGTTGTACATACTGTCCAAATTCCTTGGCCCAGAAAAAGGGTAAAGCCATAGATTCCCTCACAGAGTATTTGACTTATTAATGTAGTGCCTATTTCGTTGTCTCAAAACGTTATTTTTCAGATTTTAAACACGATTGCATGCTTTCTTTACAAAATCAATATAATTTCAAGGAATGATGCCAGCAACAATGGCGTTCTGGTACAGACCAGGCAACCTCATAAGATAAGCCTCCTGTTCTGCAACGTGTTAATTTAATTTGTCCTATTTCATCTTGTGTCCTTTTTCTCAGTGATATAAAAATCCAATTCATGCGGAGTAGATAAACATTCGACAGATTCATAATCATGTACCCTTGATGTTCACTGGGTTTTCAGACTGCGATTAAAAGACATTATTGAGTTTGAATAAAATAATTTGTGTACAAACTATTTCATGGCAGGATGTGAGGCAATGACATCATCAGTTCACTCATTTGCATATTCATATAGACTGTTAAAGAACTAATTTGTGAAAATCAGCAAACCTTCACAATGTTATAAATTCCCCAATTTCTATCCAATATTTGATATTGTGCTCAGCATAAATCTTTGCTCTTTCTTTTCAGACTAATTTTTGACAGGTCCGGGGTTCTCCTTTAAATTGCATGGCTGATAACTGTCGGCCCCATAATGACTGGTCAACAACGACATTTAAGGGGAAGAGGGTTGAAGTGTCAAATCATCTACCAAAAGACATGCTTTTCATAACATTGTCTGAACACCAACCGGAGAGTTGTGCGGTAACGCAATCTGCACCTTTTCCGTGAAAAAATGTGGGTATTCACTTTAAAACACATTCCTTAACTTTCTAGTTTTAGGTCCAAGAAAGCTTCACCATTCTGTAAAACTGATTCACTATTTCTTTCTTCTTCTTTTTTTTTTTTTTTTTTTTTTACTATAACTGCTTCAACCTTATCGCATATGATGATTTGGCCTTCTGCATCAATCGCAAGTGTGTCAAACAAGGTTTTGGCATCGAATATATCTACTTTCCATCGCCATATTTATTTGTTTTTGTTACAATTGCAATGCATTTTTCTTTTGTTTTATTACATAATCATTCGTACATATATTTTGTACACTGTATAATACCTAATGATTTTCCTTTAAAATTGTTTAAGTTGAATTGAAAAATGTATCAATTTGTTTCTATGTATTCCTTTCGTTGACGGAAATGAAATAAAAGTAAATTGAATTGAACTGAATGTCGCTGTATAATCTGTTTGTTTATCATCCAATCATTTTGTTATCGCGTTACAATTGTTAACATTAATTTTGCGATAAACGCATGAAAAATATTTGTAAACAAACTGACTCATTTTATCCATTCAAGCCCTCTCGATCATGCTGTAGAATCGCGCTTTAACCATTTCTGCGCCAGAGACATTGCACAACGCTATGGAGTTTTCTGTGGCCATCGGCACTCGTCAAAATAAACAAAGGGTTAAATCACGCTCCTCTGCTCGGGAGGCAGTGTACAAATCATTATTTACCTCCCACTGTACAGTGTGCACACGATAGCCTTATCCCCACTTCTACGCCACATCCTATTACTCCAACCCCCCCCCCCCCATCCCGTTGTACAGCATCATACGACAGAAAAAGAAGACCGCATCCTATCTTGTTTACTAGTCGCTAAATAAAACTCCCCAACTAGTTTGCCTACAAGCCATAAACTGGCCGACATTAATGCGTCACACACACGCACACATTCACACATACACACACACACACACACACACACACACACACACACACACACACACACACACGTGAAAAGATAGCTAGAGCAGATGACAGGAAGACAAATAGGTACTATACAGCTATATAAGGTTTGGTGCAGCACTGAAATATATATATATAATCCCCCAACTCTCTCTCTCTTCCTCTCTCTCTCTCCCCATCCCCCCCCCCTTCTCTCTCTCTTTATCTATTTTCCTTTCTTTCTCTATACCTATTTTTTGCCTTGACAAGAGTCATGATAGGGCAGGCTGCCTTTGAAGTCCGATGCTGGTTACAAAAGGAGGGACGGCTCTATTTTGAGAGATAAATTGTCCGGAGTAGTTCTGGAGGAACAACGCGACACGGAGCGGGTCTAGAAAATGCTTGGATGAATGGCCCGCAACCCGGGGCAGGTACAAAAAAAAAAGGAAAAAATAGAGGGGGAAACTTAAGGAAAGAGACGAAAAGACAAAAAGCAAGGAAGAAAGTAAAAGAGGGGAGAGACGAATCAAGATTGTACCGGCCAAAGAGGGAGGGAGAACTTAAAAGTCAAGAAAACAACTGGCCCCTTGAACAAAAGGTGTCAAAGTGTTTCTGTGTGGACAGTGCGCCGCGCGTGAAGCGGATGAGTGCGGAGAAGCCCTACCAGAGCGCCCCCATGGGTCACATCCCTCGTTCATCCACAGGAGCGTTGGCTTTACTCTACTAAACCCAGTGCATCGAGAGCAATTTGCTTCCATGTGCGGTGGTGCTCCCCTTCATCACTTCTAACATCATCGCCAATTTATTCACAGTACTGCCATGCAAGATCTTCTGCTCGTGTTCCATTGAATTCAAATTATAAGATTTACTTTTTGTTTTTGTGTCTGCCTTTTTTCCTTTTTTTTTGGCGATGCAGTCGATTTTCCTGGAATTTGACTGTGACGACAATGTGTTCCAACTTTGTGATTGTGCCAAAGAATCCGATGACATTCTTGTGTCAGACGACAGTGACGTTACATCGCCCCTGAATGCACCTTCGGAAAAGCTTGAATGAAACGAGGTAAACATGTTTGTCTCTTGCCAGAATATCACCTTTCAGATGCCTCAGTAGTAGCCGTGGACCATTGGAGACTGATAGTTCAGGCATCATTTTGCTCCTTGCCAGCGATACAGCAGGAAAAATGTGTTAATAATTTCTGGGTCAGAACCTCTCTTGCTCTCCTCTGATAATGTGGCAAGAACAGAAAAGGGTTACCTTTTTAAACTGAAGTTGAAGCAGTCGAACAATTTTCGACAAGCTGCCATCTAGACTGCTTCTAATATAACTATATACAAATTTCGTCTCCATTCACAAAGAGTGAAGCTGAATTTTCGACATTATGACGTAATCCGTGACGTAACCGATGACATGTGCCCTTTTGATGTCACAGGGTTCGTGTTTCCGAGTGGCGTTTTTGCAGCATCGGCGAATAGCTCGCTTCGAGCGGGACTTGCTGCCGAAATCATCCTCCACCACGCCACCGCACACTCGCATCCTCCGCCCTCGCCCGGCTTCGCGTTGGTAAATTCATGGACAGATGTCATTAGCGGCTAAAACCTCCGCAGCGCTTCGTTCCGATCACTTCCGGTGAACGTGAGGAAATTCTTCGGTGTTCTCAAAAAAAGGCGAACAATCGCAAGCGGTCGGTCCATCGAAATAGTGCATTGCAGTTCAAAGAAGGAAACGGCGTCAGCTCCAAAATCCTTGGGTTTTTTTCATATATATTTATGTGCTTGTTCGCAGTGCGACCATTCCACGCTGGGTATCCAGGTAGAACTTGTTCGTGGCGCTACCAAGACCTACGGATGGCGAGAGGGCAGTTTGATCCCCTCCTCACTTCTCATGTTACTGGGCGGAGGAAAACATCGTGTTCCCACGCGGAAACCTCTGTGCAATATCATCAGGACAAGTTTTAGAAGTTGCCCTTTTTGTGTTTGACCATCAAGTGGACAATGCCGGCAAAGGACGTTAATTGCTTCGCGGAGTAATAAAAAACTAGGAAATCAGAATCTTGTTGGGGTTGCCTGACAACCTTTCTGCGATAACGGAATTATATGGCAAACGGTCGTTTCTACACCTGGGACGACTACAGCACTGAATATATGAATTCTATGATCACTGGGTGATATTTTGGATCGTTGTTGGTGTTATTTTTCATCGAGATCCTCATGGAGTGGAGACGCCTGGCGATCGGGGTGCTAATCTTCCTCGTTCTTCCATCCCACATCATAGGATTATGGTGGTACGTATACCAACCAGCAAAGAGAGAGAGAGAGAGAGAGAGATAGCGAGGGAGTGAGATGAGTATAAAGAGCGAAATAGACCGGTTTTTATTAAGTATCATTGTTATATAATAATGTTCATCCCTTCTGTGTTCATCTGTCATCTCGCTATGAACCTATGCATGTGTGTGTATGTTTGTATATATGTATGTATGTATGTATGTATGTATGTATGTATGTATGTATGTCTGTGTGTTGATATGTATTAGTCTATCTCTCTGTCTAACTATCTTATCTATCTGTCTATCTATCTATATGTCTGTCTCTCTGTGTATCCATTCATTTACTTATCGTTCTATCTATCTATCTATCTATCTATCTATCTATCTATCTATCTATTTTTAGTACGTATCTATCTGCCTGTATCTATATATCTATCTATCTATCTTTTCATAAATTTATATATATCTTCCACTTTTCTCGCTGTATGTCTCAAAAGTTTGAACCCACAACCTTGATGACTGCAAAGACCGCGCCACCTCCGTCGTGACTTACCAGCAATTCTATGCTAATTTCCCCCCCCCCAGTTGATTTTATTCTTACCGAGTAAACAATGAAATAAACTCATCAAAAAAAAAAAAACCGACAAACAAACAAACAAACACTGGTGAAGGTGTTTATGTATATTTTGGAAGAAATAGGGGGAGCATGGAATTGGTATGGATTGATAAACTAGAGATATTTCATTTGAGCCTTTACAACACAGTACGACGCTTCTCCTAGTTAACTAACTGGATAGAAGTTTAAAAAAATCACCTCAATGCACTGATATATACATATACACGCCGGTAGAAATCATATCATTGCTTACTTTTGAAAAATATAAAGCATGGACACTACTGATCTTTAAAAAAAAAAAAGAGAGAGACCAAAGAGGCCTGAGAGCGTGAGCTTAGTGAGAGTTTTTCCAGAGCGTGACCGCAGTGGAGGAAAAAGAAAAAGGAAAAGCAACAGATCACTGAAAATCTAAGCGACATTAATGTAAGTTGAAGAAGGACTGAGGAGACAATAAACATAATATGAATATCGGCAAGTTGCGATACATGACGCTTTTAAGCGATTATCTCGGTCACATGACAGTGATGTGTCATTTTTTGCCTTGAAAGTGAATTTACACTAATGACGCGATTCTAAGAATGCTCCCTTTGTCCAGTTTATGATTATGCCCAATATACATCAAGTATGTTACCATCTTATCCTATCGTATCCTTCAAGGCATATGTCCTTGGTTCTTTCAGAGAAAATGTGAGAATATGCTTTCAGAATAGCACAATTTTGTTTGGCGTGTGTGTTTCTGTGTGCTTGTGTATGCATCTAATAAGTGTGAGATTGTGTGTGTATATGTGTGTGCGTGTACGTTTTGGAGTGTGCAGCAAAGGAATGATGTCAGCGCACGAGTCGGTTCGTTCACGTGACCACTTGACTTCAATGGGTCTGTTCACATCGCCACGAATGAAACAAAGTGGTATAGGTGTATACTAGAACTTTCTTAACCTAGAAAAACAGATGTTTTGTACATCGGTTTTCTTATTGCTAAAACGTTTATTTTCTTTAAAAAGAATGTAAAGAGGGCATGAAGAGACAGGCGAATGACTCTGTCTTCTAGACTCAATCCGAGGAAATGAACTTGCTGAGAAGTCGGGGGGGGGGGGAGGGGGAAGGAGAGGAAGAAGAGGACGATATCATGGTTGAAGATCAACGTAAACACAAGAGCGACAGGACTCTAAGCTGCCATAAAACGACATCTTTTTTATCATTCATTCATACTTTCGGTTTCTTTGAAATAGCCTTGATCTGATGAATATTACTGGAATTTTTTGACAGGAAAAAAATATTTGCTGCATCTGAAACTGATGATTCGTCGGAAAACAGGTAGTGACACCTCCGTTCAAGGTCGCAGTGAGCGGTTTGAAGATTTTGAGTCATAACGAAAAGTAGGCAGAAGATAACTGAAGAATGACAATGAGGGAACATTAACACATGCATCATCTCCAAAATATTTAGAATGGTTTTTAAGTGACTATGCCAAATATGGTGTTCAAAATGTTTCATCTTGATGGAAAACGATTAATGATAATGATATTGTCAATTGGTCCTGTCAATACCTGCCATAACCTCCTCCCCCGCCCCCCGTTTTTTGTTTTTGTTTGTTTGTTTGTTTGGTTTTTGGTTGTTTTTTTTTTTTGTTTTGGTTTTTTTTTTTTTGCTCGTTCCTTCTTCTATGTTAATGTTCGGATGCATACCATTTGCACGGGAGGGGTGGAAGAGGGGGGATTGGTTGAAAAAAAAAACCGCTGAAGATGAAAGGTCCGCTGGCAAAAATATTAGACTTACCTAGTATATAAAACGGCATGCATAGATATTACCCATCACTCATGTTAATATGGGATGCAGTCTGTGAAGTTAACTTCAGTTTGAGTGATGTTGCTGTTCTCCCATGTCGTTCAAAGATCCGCATAATCGTTATGAAAGCGGAGGGAAAGCACAATGTGATATGGCATTATCTGAAGTGAATGTATGTGTGTGTGTTTTTCTTTTTAGTTTATTGGTTTCTCTGTCTGTCTGTCTGTCTGTCTGTCCGTCCGTCTGCCTACTTGATACGCCCTCGACGCTTGTCATTGCCCTGCTTATTTCGGTCAGCACTAATCAGATTAGACACATGGGTATTCCTGGCCGTCAAACAGGCAAAAAAAAAGTCAGATTGCAATGGAATCATCCTCCTCAGAGACATTATAGGGACTCGTTTCTTCGTAAGTATGTTCCATTTTTCTTTTCTTTATTCCTTGAAGAGGTGAATCCACGTTTATTTCATCAGCATGGAGGAAAAGTCGTATTAACTGACACGACTGGAGAACGGGAAGCCAGTGCTACATAACTTATTCATCAAAATGTCCACAGCATTCCGAGGAAACAGAACGAATTCTTTATTTTGCCATCTTCATGACATCTGTCAGGTTTCATTTGGCTTCATTACTTGTTATACGTCGACAAAGAGAAACAAAAAAGGTTAATAAAGAAATCAAAAGACGACAAAGAAATCATTAAAACAGATAAAAGGCAAGAACGGAAAGCGCATCACGAGATTTCGAATTTTGAAACGAAATGTTAAAATGGACTTAATGTGCGCACTTGATATGACCACTTTGAGTTTGAATGACTGGAGGTATAGAGCTTTTTGCAAAGTAATTTAGCATCAAGCAGGTTCTTGGTTCAAGTCGTGACAGTGTGAAAAAAAAAGACTGACGTCACGTTGATTATGAGCTAGACGACCATTTTCGGATGGGGCGCCATCTTCGATGACATACTGATCATGAGATTGCTTTAACCCGTTCTGTACCAGGGACTTTGAACAGTGTGCACAATGACCTGAGGCTTACTTGTGTCAACCGGCACTCAAAGCTGAAAAAGGGTTAACATTCACAAACTTTATCTTCCATTCGTTCGAATTCTGGCTAAAAGGACACTTTTACTACCTACCTATATATCACTCAAGCCAATTACCTTTTCATTGTAGATGATTATGCATTAATTTTATTATTGAATTTGGAAGTCTTGAGATCTTGAGATTGTGATTCGCTGCGTGTAAGCAGGTGTATGTTTCATCTCCCTTGTGCAACAAGGTGCTTTTTTTTTCCGAGTTGCCGTTTACATTTTTGTTAATGTCAACGTTGGAATTGTAACATTATTAAACATATTGCTCGTAAAACTGTCGAGTTCATGGATCAAAATGCTGAATTGATGTTTAAAGAAAATTTTGTTCATACGTGTATTCACAATCAATGAAGTCTGTTCGGTTTTTTTTTTTTTTTTTTTTCTTAGTAGGGGTGGCCAAGTTGAAAACGGCCGGTAATGTAATTATGATATGAATGGAATTTCCTAAGTTGTGGTGTCCGTGAACTGTTCTGACATCAAACCATAGTGCATAGATCACTGGTTCGCCTTTCTGAGAACAGTGCACAAGGGTGGGGGTGAGGGGATACCCCAGGACAAAAACAAAAATAGCAACAGCAACAACCACAACAAATGTTTGTTCCATCAAAGTCCATTCACCATTGATTCCATGAACTTAGCTACTCGGTATACTGTCGCCATTTCCCTGCCCATAATATGTATCTCTACTTCAAAATAAGAAAGAGAATTAAACAAAGAAGTAGTGAAGAAGAAAGACTTAAGGCGGAAAATTAATGAGAGTTTTATGACTCACGATTGATGCTTGGTTCTTTCACTCTTTGCCATTTACCGTTTATCTCAATGGCAATAAAGTATCTGGTTCTGAGAAATATCATTATTCTCCTCTCGTTCCACTGACTTTCCGTGTTAATACGGTGAATTGTTGATCTTTTGATCACTTCCCTGAAAACTTACCAAAGCGAAATTATGACTAAAATGTTAAGGTGATCTGATCCGTTTTCATGCTTGTAGTCTGCTCGTTGTTGTCGTTTCTAGCCAGATATGATAAACCTTTATTTGGGATGAAGGATAGATCTTTCAGTTAGGATGAAATCATATAGTAAAGAGATGATTGCTTGTTAGTGTTCCTGTGTAGGAAACGATCACACAAACAAGCAAACAAACAATACAAAGAAAAAGGTCGATTAAACTCTTGCCGGGACCTGTGTTGTTGTCAGGAAGAAGTCAAACCTGGTCAAACTAGCTTCCTTTCAAGGCTCACACAATGCAATTGTTAGCTTCATCATTTCACCGTGTGCAAGGCAACATTCAGGCAAATAGTTGAGAAAGGGGGGGGGGACTTCTTTGGTCAGTGTATTATGCTAGTAATATCAGTGAGAGAAATAGCGCTAATAATGATAGTCTGATTAAAAGCATCGTGAAGATTTCAAATTTGGATAATGATATCAATTAAACTTAAGGAGTAATAGCAACAACTGTAATGATAGAAATGTTAATGATGGTAATGTTAATTCTTATCACGGTAAAACGTGTTAATGATATAGAAATAATACAACAATAGCGGCGATGATGAGGACAATGATGAGAAAGGACAAGGAATAACTTAATATAATGTATTTCGTCACGTGCAGATCTTTAATGATTTTAAGATGTACATTTAAGGGAATGTTCACAGTTTTCCCTGACGTGAACTTCGTAATGTTTTGCTCATACACCATCAATAAAGATTATGCGACATGTCATTTTTTAATTAAGCTTCGCCATTTACAATGATCATGTCGTTATTCCGAATCAGTTTCCCTGTCTGTCTGTCTGTCTGTCTGTCTGTCTGACATGTCAGTTTAAAGACAGGAAATATAAGTCGGGAAAGTATATTTGGCGATATAGGTCCATACCAGGGAAGAATGTTCAAATACTCCGCTATCAAGGTGGCGGTGATTATGCGCGCGTATGAAATCAAACAAGCAGACCGATTATAGATCAATAACTTGTAACCAACTTGAGATAGGAATAATATTGCATCTCATATCTTCACGCGATGTCATCTTATTGGCCAAACGCATATGCAAATGAGGTGATGAGGTGATGACGTCATTGTCACTCAACTTTCTTACTAACCTTTGCTGGCACGTAGAAGCTTCGAAAAGGAAACACCTACCATTCTTGTTTTTATTCTATTTGTTCAATCTTATCCTTAAAAATTCAGAGCCCAAGGGCCTTCTTAAAAAGAAGAAGAAGAAGAAGACGAAGAAGCGCGCTATATTCATACATAGCGAAGATACAAAACTCAGGTGGGAAGCCCGTATCTATAAAAACCCATACCGCAACAAACTAAAAGCAAAAACCCAAGCGTAACAGGAGTTAGGTCAAATCATGTATAGCACTTCACGTAACATTTAAAAATAAACGTGTTTCGGTAATAATCTAAGTTTACTTGTGACACTTAAAATTAGCGTAAGGCATTGTAAACTGCACATTCATATTGAAAGGTTATTTTCCACTGTTTTGGGTTAAAAACAGTGGAAATAGAATAGAACACAAAATGAGTAGATAAAACCTCATGGAATTGAATAGGGCAAACCATGATAATTATCTATGCAGTTGTAATACAAAGTTGTTATACCTTAGCAATAATATATCCTTTAGGGGGAAAGGATTGTAATTGGTGAAACATCAGCTAGACACGAAGTGGATAAATTATGTCAATGTGCAAACCAATAGAAGAATTGTGCGCAGATGACGTCATCGCTTCATCTAATTTGCATAAACTTAATAGTTGCAAAACTCTGTCTATTCCGCTTGCAATTCAGAAATTCCGTTATATTTATAATTCGTTTCAGTATCCGACTATGAACTAAAGCGTTCATCATTTTCTCTTTTTAACTTCACCCCCATTTATTAAAGTCATGTCTAACACGGAGTGGACTTCGTACTTTAAAATCATCTTTGTATAGGACTTCTCACTTTAAGATCATCATGGTAGGACTTCTTACTTTCAAATCATCTTTGTAGGACCGCATCTGCACATGGTTTACCGGCTATTACGTTTCAGGAATACATGATATTAAGCAATCCCAAATGGGGTGACTATTTCGCCTGGGAGTTCAGAGCCAATTGGACAAAGGACGTATCAAATGTCATAGTAGACGAGGGGCAAAGCTATAGACGAAAAAAAAAAGTGAGCGTTCTACTTTCGTCGGAAATGGCAGCGCATTATGAAACCTATGATGCAAAAATTTCGGTCACAAGAACAAGGTGCTTTTGATGTTACATTTGTATTTTATTTTGCTTTGAAATCATCCAGAGTTTTAGGATCTTTGTTTTACCAGCTCTTTTCCTTGCGGCGAATTATTTTCCCTCTAGATCTGAGTCGCAATTTTGATTTCCTGGCAACCCTGCTGACAAAAAAAAAAAAAAAAAAAATGGTTGGGAGAGAAAAAAAACAACTTCAGCACATATCATACAAAAATTTGAGATTTTTCACAGAGGTAGAAAATCTTTCTGTGCGGAATTTGTCAGTGTCCTTGTTATATTTGTCTATAGAGAAACTTTCAAAATGTCCTCATGAATCTAAGAGTTTATTCAAGTATCTTGAAGGTTTTGGTGTGTCCAAATTACTATACATTGTATTTCAAAATGTAATATTGTCCAAACAATTCGATATGTTTTGCAAACCCTGTTTAATTGAAGTCTCTCTGCCAATCTCTCTCTCTCTCTCTCTCTCTCTCCCTCTCCTTTTCTCTGTCTCTCTTTCTCAATCCAGTCATGTAATGTTGCCACACACACAGACGCACACGCACACACACACACACACACACACACACACACACACACGCACACACACAAACGCAGACGTCATAGATATTTTACAAAATGTATGTTCATTTATTGTCTTGTGGTCGATTATCAGTGGGAAACAGTTCGAAGATGTTTGGTTTCTGGGGAAAGACGTGGAAGAATTAATCGTTTTGAGATGCAGAGCCTTTGAATATTTGATGCACCTGAAATGGGTTCGAAAAAACCCATGCAGAATTGTTGCAGTTTTCACGCGGGGTGATTTGTAATTGTACCACAAATCGAGGGCACATTCCAACGAGTTACAAATCTGGAATGGGGGGAAAATGGTGACATTTTTACCAGTCTTGCACAAACGATGAATTCCAAGTTAATCACTCCTCGGGGGCATTTATTTTCCATTATAATATGATCCAACTGATCGCCTGCTTCAAAACGCAGCCTTAACCGCGCGCGGGAAGTTCAAGTTCAAAAATTCGCGCATTGTGCTGTCGTCTGCTTAAACCTCGCCCCCGAAAGGTACACTAAAGCTTTGCAGATAAAACAGGTTAACCATGTATACGTTTCGGACTGTGCTCGGCGGTGTCTGCGAGCGACAAAAGCTAAGGAGAGGACTGGTGAAACTCATAAAAAACGAGAAGGGGAGTGACATTTGCAAATAAGTTGAAGAAGTATCGTTTTCATGTTCCGAAAACGCTTTATTCTCCTCGCCCCTGCCGCCCAGCCATTGTGACGGGCATTCTGTCGGGGCATGTTGTAATTGAGAAAAATGATCCCTGTCACCTTCTTTCACTATTTCACATCGCCCAAAATAAGAAAGGTGTTGCGACCCAGAGTAATAATCAAAATTAGCGGGCGTGTTTCTCCCTACATTCCACCCCATATGGAAGGTATAGCATAAGGAGAAAATGAGGAGAATATATATTCTATAGAGAAATATGTAGGGGAAGAAAGGTGTTGCGTGTTATACTTGTATCTCTGACACGTAGGGCCTACATAGTATGTTATCGATGTTTGAACGCAGATCCTGTCAATACACTTTCTTATATATATATTTTTTGAAAATTAGAAAAAGAAGACCATAAACATCCTGTCTTTGTTAGTTTTTCAGTTATTGGGCTGATTTTATTTATACAAATTGAAATGTAAATCAGACAATTCTTGAATGATTATCGGTATTTGGATTATTTCTCAAGGGGTCTCCAAAGATGGATTCAAGCCTGACTCCTCTGCTCTGTAATGATTCATAAACGCACGACATTTAACAACACCTCCCGCTCAAGCTCCGGCCTATTCCTCATCCTGAATTTTAAGTGATCCTCTGGGAAACGAGACCAGTTTACACTTGATATTTAACCCTTCGTGTGCTTTGGGTGTCGATTGGCACAAAAACCTATAGGGGTATACACACTGTCTAAAAATTCCTGTCACACGCAGGGTTATACGATACCAACACTGGCAAAAAAGTTGTAGAACATTTTTACTCAGCGTGGAAGTTGACTTCTTTACATTGACATTGACATACATTGGGTGGATTTAAGTATACTGGACGGTAACAGTTCCATTTAAACAGGGCATGAGATAAAGTTACAGAGTGATACAGTTCCGCGTGT